>NC_135489.1:58284036-58637038 GCF_052094955.1 Ictidomys tridecemlineatus
CTCACCACAGATGTTTTATCACACACCTGCACACCACTGCTCTAGGCCCACTACTCAGCAGGCCCCACCTTACTGGCATCTCTGTTCTTCATCATTTTCATGAAACCCGTCAATCAAGGCACCTGTCTGGTATACTCATGATCAGCAACAGGACATCAAAAGCTTCTCCAGTGCCACCTGGTCATGGGAATTTCAAAGATTGCATGGTATTTATCTATCCATTTTTAAAGGATTAAGTTGGAGGCACTGTGGGTTTCCATTCATTTTGGAACCATTAAATGGTGAAAAAGATCATTTCAATGAAAGCTCTGGAGAACTCTCACAAACAAGGCTTCCCAAAGAGTGGCCAAAATGTCACATGAAACCAGGCCCACTGAGGTCTACAATGTGAGGTCCATGTGTGTTTTGACTCTCAACTATGGCTGCCAGGTCTTTAAGAATAAAACCATGTGATATCCTGGCTGAGATTCCCAGTGTTCTGTGGAAAGTCACCCTGGGCTTCGATCTCAGTTTCCAGGGGGGATTCTCATGCGTGGCCTTGGAAAATCCCCACTCAATTCTTGGCAATACTTCTCTGAGGTCAGTTCCAGAACTCAGTCTCCAAGGGGTATCACACCAGAGTTCAAGCCCAGGCGGACCCAGTCATCTCTTCCACCGCCACACAAATGACCACAATTCAAACCAAAACACTGCCACAAGGCCCTCATCTTCTTCCATATAGACACTCCTCATAACCTCTGGCTGGAGGTTTCCATGAGGGGCGCAGCCTAAGACAGTGTCCACAATAAGCTCCCTTGCCCCTCATTTGCCTAATGTCAGGGTGGCCTGGACACCCTTCCTTTGAACCAGGATTGATCAAATAGGCCTACCTTTAAAACTGCTCAGCTTCTCCACTTGGACTCCTGCTGATGGTGGGGTATAGATTCTTTGTGTGAATTGGTGTCATGAGAAAACCCAAGCACATAATGGCTAGCCTCTGCAGGGCTTTCAAAAACTCATTTGACCCAAAGGATCCCTGTCCTCACTTGATGGAGGTCAGGAAACTTACAGAGGAAGGCGAGAGACTTCATCCACAATGACTGCTTTGTTGCCATATTGGCTTTGGATGCACATATGGGATCTTTCTTGAGATCCATCAGGTGCTGACAATCTAAGCCACAGCCTCACACAGGGCCAAGAGGCTGATTCAGACACATCCCTTTGCAAAGCAATTAAGCAAAGAGCCACAAGTGATGCCTGTTTGTTTGCATTTGAAAACTGTTTTCTTCAGGCTTCACAAAGGGATGTCCTGAGGCAAAGACCTTGCTAACATCCAGGGAAACAGAACAATAGGTAAGCAAAAGGCCCTAAGCAGGGTTTCTCCACTGAGACTTTACTGGGCCCACTGATATCTGAGTTTACTGAGATGCTCGCCATTCCTTTCAGCTAACTAGTACATGGCCATATCACCAAGCTTGGATGTGGTACATATCTTAAACATAAAACCATGAACCTATTCTGAAGAGTGGCCAGAATTCAGGAAGAAAACAGGAATTTAGGAAGATAGTAGGTTTTGCCCATGGATAAGGCAAGCCGCAGTCCATTCATAAATTAAGCAGGATGAATGCTGGAAACTTTCTACTAGACAGGACACATCCATTGATGCATTCTCTTTCCTTATGTCTACAACCACGGACACAGTGCGATACACAGACATAGCAACAGTCGCCTAGTCAAACGACTTGCTAGAAACAGTCCACTCCAAACCAAACAAACCGCCTTTCCTAGCTCTTCTCCGAACATGAGACCAAACCACAAACTCACACCCACACCCACAAAGCCACCTCCTTCCCCCAAAGAGGTCTGTGACTACACGCAGTGTCCTCTGACTGGTGGGCCATACTATGTGCCCCCAAAATGGCCTGTCCTGTCTCAGATCTGGCCTTCTTGGCCAATTCTGTGAAGTTGTCAGGAGCCAGGGGTGAGCCACTACCTGCTTTCTCAGGAAAGACTTCTTTCAGATCTGTACTGGCAATTGGCCATCCTCACATCTGTAGGTACCAGGAAAGACTGACTCTGTCCTTGGTAAATCCAGACAAGTGAGCCCACTGGGACTTGCACTGGGACTGCCTCTGTGTGCCTGGCTTCCTGGATCCCAAGTTCAGAGAGTTCCATCACCAAGGAAGTGTGGTGAGGTCACTTCCTTTAAAAACTTTATGAGGTCACTGCCTTGGAAACCACTTTGTCCTAACTGTTGCTTTCAAGGGTGCCATGAGATGGAGGCTGCCCCTGCTTCCTGTGACACTTTCACAAGTTAGAATGGTATATCAACCATAGGCACCCAGGAAAAGCTCTCCACACAGGCCTGGTTTGGTCCATCTTGTCTACATTAAGAAGAGAGAGGCTCATTCAGACACATCCTTTCATCCTGACCAAGTTGTTTGCCACGGAAGATGACTTTTGCTCCCTCAGGTCCTTCCTAGCCGCCTATATCTTCTCCAGGGATCATTTCTGCATGGACCTTTGAGGTTCTCAGCAGGTGGAAGATCTCCTAAATGCCTGTATTGTAAGACCAACTCTGTCCCTGCTCTTCTCTAAAGTTAGATTGAGAGAACAGTGAATGCTTGGGGTTAAGAACATGTTCAATTTGGGTAGGAAATCATTCTGCTGGATGAAGAATGGTATTGGGAACCTGTGATATTTATAATAATATAGATGTGAAAGATATGTATGATAACAGAAATATAAGTAAGATTTGAAGGCCAGAAGGGCATTGGGCCCTTGATTGGGATACTTAGCTTCGAATTACATTCTGTTCAGATGTCTCTGATAAATCCATATACAATGGCATAGGACCTTGTACCTTGGATGACTGAATGTAGAAGAGAAGATCCAGTCAAAAAGGGATAGTAGGTAGGATTAGGAAGATAGTCAGTAGGTTTAGGAAGAAGAGTGAGTATAAAATTTGGACCAAAAGTTCTTTAGCAATAGGCTGTCTGTTAGAGAGTGAATGTAAATGTCAGCACATGTGAAGAGTCAGTCACAATGATGAAGTGGGGAAGATATGTAGGAAAGCAGATATGAATATAGACATTAGGAAATCAGGCAAAGTATAAAGTGAGTGATAGGATTAGACATTTTCAACAGGGTTGAGGTTGAATATATAATCTTAGGCAGAAACAAATGTGTAGTCACCAATAGGATTGACATTTGAGAGCATTAGGCAACCTAGACAAGTTTGGTTTTAGTAATCCATGCTCACTTTCCAATTAGGCTTAGGTACAATCATAAGTGTGACCTTTGCATTTTGTGTCCAGAATATCACTGTGATAAAATATATATGTAGATCAGGTGATATGAGTATTTCTTCCACTATTTTTGGGAGCAATATGTTGAAGACCTATAAATTAGAATTCGGGGGTACAAATAGGTGTACCCTGGGACTATGAGTATAGAGATAATGCATGAATAGACCATACTGTGAATAAAGAATATAACTGGTTCCAATTTAAATAATGGGTTGAATTGATATCTGAAAACATATAGGAAATCTTATATTGATACATGATCATTCAAACCAACCAGTTATACATCTAATTGTAATATTATCGTAATGGATTACCATGAGGGGTGTGTGAGTTTTGGTTCCAAAGTGATTATGGAAATCCAAAATAATGTATTTGGAAAGAAGTCTCATGAAAAGACCAGTCAAGAAACATGGAAGAATACATGTGTTCTGAAGCAGGATTTGATTGAAAGTGAACCAAATGCCTAGAAATTTCTGAACTTGAGGATGAAATATAAATCGTATGATGTGTATCAACTGAAGAAATAATAATGTCCCATTGTTGAATAAAAATGAATGTCAAAATACACATCATGTCCCATAGGAGTCTACTTGCATTGATGTGAAACAGGGTCAGTTACTGTAGAAATGTTAGGATATCTATCCACCATTCATTGAAGTTAGTTTTCAGTACTAGAAAACAAATATGTATTTCAGGTGGATGAATATTTCTGAGAATAATCTTGTGAAAAGTTGATTATAAATCCACATACATGAACATGAATTCAGGGAGTGGAAAATAAGACACATATATTTTATATTTTGAAAAATCTGGAGTGTGTGTGTGTGTGTATATATACATAGATATATATACACAAAACACACACCAGAGACATTAAAAAGTAACAATATATATGCCAATTGAAATTCATCATGAAATATATATCATCCAAAGATCCAAAAATATTTATTTTACTGAACATAGATGTATGTATACTGTTGTTCAAGTAGGAAGCTCACCCATAGGATGATTTTCAGTTCCAACAGCAAGTAGGAGGAGTGATTTCTTCTCACAGTTTGTATCTGCCAAGTCAGCCACCTCACAAGAATGTAGCTGGGAAACCAGGTAGGATTCTATATGTGCATGTAAAAATACATGTGCTGAATAGGCTGCAGAGAAAGGGAGACAGGAATTCACATATTTGTTAAGTGTAAAAACACATGGAGAACTATTACATTGGACTAGATTCATAACATCTACCCTTTATAATGCAAAAGGCCTGTCCAACTACACACCATGCCTCCTCTGAACTGCTTTTATTTCTATTTTGTTTGGGTTACTTTTCTCTATCATATTAGGATTCGTAGTCAGAGTCTAGTAGGGTATGTTTAGTGACAGGGATTCAGTATTTGGAATGGAAAATAGGAAAATGA
Organism: Ictidomys tridecemlineatus; assembly: GCF_052094955.1. Lineage (NCBI taxonomy): Eukaryota > Metazoa > Chordata > Mammalia > Rodentia > Sciuridae > Ictidomys > Ictidomys tridecemlineatus. Next base: position 58,288,736 of record NC_135489.1, read on the forward strand.
ATCCAATGTGTATGCAAATATGTGCTGCACAAAATCTTTCCACTGTCATCCAGAAAAATGCCTTGACAATACCCCTGCAAAAGTCAGACGCAATTCGAGTAGAAGACTTAGAAAATCTTTGAATACATATGTGGAATGAAAAATGCTCAGGAGTTCACAATTTTGGAGGTGGTAGAGGAGTTTCCATAAGTAAGGGAAAGGATAAACACTCCACAAACATGGAGCTCTGCTGGCCTAAAGACTTCTTGAGAATTTGCACCTGAGGTTGGGATCTTGAAATATATGTTGTTGTCAGGAGATTTAGCTTTCTTTGTAGTGAGACCATCAAAGTTGTGTCTGCATCTATGTGACCTGGAGGACATGGTTTCTGATTTTCCAATTAACATGAGGCAGCAGTGCTGAATTCTCTCTTTGTAGGTAAACTGTGGCCACTGAAGGCTAAGTGTCTCCCCGTGGGGACTGTGAAGGCATTTGGTCATCCTCCACTTTTCATGGTGTTTCTTGCTGCTAAACTGGGAGTTTGGTATTTGCTTCACGAAATTCAAGTTCAACTGGGATACAGTGTTGGAGGGAGTTCTGTCACCTGTGGTGGTTCAGGGTTTTAGGAGAATGCACCAACTATGCTTCTATTCCACAGAGCTTGGCCCCTTGACCATAGCAACCTGATTCTGAACATTGTTCTGAAACCTCACCATATAACAAATGCCTTTACATATAAGGGTCTGCTGGCTGCACCATGTCAGTCACAAGCCATTTGGAAGCCCATGGCATATCCACATGGCACCACCACAGATGTTTTATCACACACCTGCACACCACTGCTCTAGGCCCACTACTGAGCACGCCCCACCTTACTGGCATCTCTGTTCTTCATCATTTTCATGAAACCCATCAATCAAGACACCTTTCTGGTACTCTCATGATCAGCAACAGGACATCCAAAGGTTCTCCAGTGTCACTTGGTCATTAGAATATTAGATTGCATGGTATTCATCTATCCATTTTTAAAGGATGAAGTTTTAGGCACTGTGGGTTTCCATTCATTCAGGAACCATTAAATGGTAGAAAGATCATTTCAATGAAAGCTTTGGAGTACACTCACAAACAAGACTTCCCAAAAAGTGGCCAAAACGTTACATGAAACCAGGCCCACTGAGGTCTACAATGTAAGGTCCATGTGTGTTTTGACTCTCAACTATGGTTGCCAGGTCTTTAAGAATCAAATCATGTGATATCCTGGCTGAGATTCCAAGTGTTCTGTGGAAAGTCACCCTGGGCTTCGATCTCAGTTTTCAGGGGGGACTCTCATGCGTGGCCTCAGAAAATTCCAACTCAATTCATGGCAATACTTCTCTGAGGTCAGTTCCAGAACTCAGTCTCCAAGGGGAATCACACCAGAGTTCAAGCCCAGGCGGACCCAGTCATCTCTTCCACCGCCACACAAATGACCACAATTCAAATCAAAACACGGCCACAAGGGCCTCATCTTCTTCCATATAGACAATCCTCATAACCTCTGGCTGGAGGTTTCCATACATGGCTCAGCCTAAGACAGTGTCCACAATAAGCTCCCTTGCTTCTCATTTACCTAATGTCAGGGTGGCCTGGACACCCTTCCTTTGAACGAGGAGTGATCAAATAGGCCTGCCTTGAATACTGCTCAGCTTCTTCACTTGGAGGCCTCCTAATGGTGGGGTATAGATTCTTTGTGTGAATTGGAGTCATGAGAAAACCCAAGCACATAATGGCTAGCCTCTGCAGGGCTTTGAAGAACTTATTTGACCCAAAGGATTCCTATTCTCACTTGATGGAAGTCAGGAACCTTACAGAGGTAGGCAAGAGACATCATCCACAATGACTGCCTTTTTGCCATATTGTCTTTGGATGCACATATGGGATCTTTCTTGAGATCCATCGGGTGCTGACAATCTAAGCCATAGCCTCACAATGGGCCAAGAGGCTGATTCAGACATGTCATTTTGCAAAGCAATTAAGTAAAGAGCCACAAGTGATTCCCATTCGTTTGCATTTGTAAACTGTTTTTTTCAGGCTTCACAAAGGGGTGTCCTGAAGCAAAGACCTTGCTAACATCCAGGGAAACAGAACAATAGGTAAGCAAAAGGCCCAAAGCAGGGTTTCTCCACTGAGATTTTACAGGGCCCACTAATATCTTGAGTATTCAGAGATGCTCGCCATTCCTTTCAGATATCTAGTACATGGCCATGTCACCAAGCTTGGAGGTGGTACATATCTTGGGCACAAAACCATGAGCCTATTCTAAATAGTGGCCAGGATTTAGGAAAAAAACAGGAATTTAGGAAGATAGTAGGTTTTGCCCATAAACAAGGCAAGCCACAGTCCATTCATAAATTAAGCAGTATGAATGCTGGAAGCTTTCTACTAGACAGGACACACCCATTGATGCATTCTCTTTTCTAATGTCTATAACCACGGACACAGTGCGATACACAGACATAGCAACAATCCTCTTGTAAAAAGACTTGCTAGAAACAGTCCACTCCAAACCAAACAAACCGCCTTTTTTAGCTCTTCTCAGAACATGAGACCAAACCACACACTCACACCCACACCCACAAAGCCACGTTCTTCCCCGAAGAAGGTCTGTGACTACCCACAGTGTCCTCTGACTTGTGGGGCATACTATGTGCCCCCAAAATGGCCTGTCCTGTCTCAGATCTGGCCTTCTTGGCCAATTCTGTGAATTTGTCAGGAGCCAGGGGTGAGCCACTACCTGCTTTCTCAGGAAAGACCCCTTTCAGATCTGTCCTGGCAATTGGCCATCCTCACATCTGTAGGTACCAAGATAGACTGACTCTGTCCTTGGTAAATCCAAACAAGTGAGCCCACTGGGACTTGCACTGGGACTGCCTCTGTGTGCCTGGCTTCCTGGATCCCAAGTTCAGAGAGTTCCATCACCAAGGAAGTGTGGTGAGGTCACTTCCTTCAGGAACTGAATGAGGTCACTTCCTTGGAAACCACATTGTCCTAACTGTTGCTTCCAAGGGTGCCATGAGATGGAGGCTGCCCCTGCTTCCTGTGACACTTTCACAAGTTAGAATGGTATATCAACCATAGGCACCCAGGAAAAGCTCTCCACACAGGCCTGGTTTGGTCCATCTTGTCTACATTAAGAAGAGAGAGGCTCATTCAGACACATCCTTTCATCCTGATCTAGTTGTTTCCCACGGAAGATGACTTTTGCTCTCTCAGGTCCTTCTTAGCCGCCTATATCTTCTCCAGGGATCATTTCTGCATGGACCTTTGAGGTTCTCAGCAGGTGGAAGATCTCCTACATGCCTGTATTGTAAGACCAACTCTGTCCCTGCTCTTCTCTAAAGTTAGATTGAGGGAACAGTGAATGCTTGGGGTTAAGAACATGTTCGATTTGGGTAGGAAATCATTCTGCTGGATGAAGAATGGTATTGGGAACCTGTGATATTTATAATAATATAGAGGTGAAATATATGTATGAAAACAGAAATCTAAGTAAGATTTGAAGGCCAGAAGGGCATTGGGCCCTTGATTGGGATACTTAGCTTTGAATTACATTCTGTACAGATGTCTCTGATAAATCCATATACAATGGCATAGGACCTGGTACCTTGGATGACTGAATGTAGAAGAGAAGATCCAGTCAAAAAGGGATAGTAGGTAGGATTAGGAAGATAGTCAGTAGGTTTAGGAAGAAGAGTGAGTATAAAATTTGGACCAAAAGTTCTTTAGCAATAGGCTGTCTGTTAGAGAGTAAATGTAAATATCAGCACATGTGAAGAGTCAGTCACAATGATGAAGTGGGGAAGATATGTAGGAAAGCAGATATGAATATAGACATTAGGAAATCAGGCAAAGTATAAAGTGAGTGATAGGATTAGACATTTTCAACAGCGTTGAGGTTGAATATATAATCTTAGGCAGAAACAAATGTGTAGTCACCAATAGGATTGACATTTGAGAGCAGTAGGCAACCTAGACACGTTTGGTTTTAGTAATCCATGCTCACTTTCCAATTAGGCTTAGGTACAATCATAAGTGTGACCTTTGCATTTTGTGTCCAGAATATCACTGTGATAAAATATATATGTAGATCAGGTGACATGAGTATTTCTTCCACTATTTTGGGAAGCAATATGTTGAAGACCTATAATTTAGAATTCGGGGGTACAAATAGGTGTACCCTGGGTCTATGAGTATAGAGATAATGCATGAATAGACCACACTGTGAATAAAGAAAATAACTGGTTCCAATTTAAATAATGGATTGAATGGATATCTGAAAATATATAGGAAATCTTATATTGATACACGATCATTCATTCCAACCAGTTATACATCTAATGGTAATATTAGGGTGATGGTTTACCATGAGGAGTGTGTGAGTTTTGGTTCCAAAGTGATTGTGGAAATCAAAAATTAGGTGTTTGGAAAGAAGTCTCATGAAAAGACCAGTCAAGAAACATGGAGGAATACATGTGTTCTGAAGCAGGATTTAATTGAAATTGAACCAAATGCCTACAAATTTCTGAATTTGAGGATAAAATATATATCCTATGCTGTGCATCAACTGAAGAAATAGTAATGTAGCAGTGTTGAATAAAAATAAATGTGAAAATACACATCATGTCCCATAGGAGTCTACTTGCTTTGATATTAAACAGGGTCAGTTACTGCAGTAATGTTAGGATTTTTATGCACCATTCCCTGAAGTTAGTTTTCAGTACTAGGAAACAAATATGTATTTCAGGTGGATGAATAATTCTGAGATCAATCTTGTGAAAAGTTGATTATAAATCCACATACATGAACATGAATTTAGGGAGTGTAAAATAAGACACATATATTTTATATTTTGAAAAATCTGGAGAGTGTGTGTGTGTATATATACATATGTATATACACACAAAACACACACAGAGAGACATTAAAAAGTAAAAATATATATGCCAATTGAAATTCATCATGAAATATATATCATCAAAAGATCCAAAAATATTTATTTTACTGAACATGGATGTATGTATCATGTTGTTCAAGTAGGAAGCTCACCCATAGGTTGATTTTCAGTTCCAACAGCATTTAGTAGGAGTGATTTCTTCTCACAGTTTGTATCTGCCAAGTCAGCCACCTCACAAGAATGTAGCTGGGGAACCAGGTAGGAATCTATATGTGCATGTAAAAATACATGTGCTGAATAGGCTGCAGAGAAAGGGAGACAGGAATTCACATATTTGTTAAGTTTAAAAACACATGGAGAACTATTACATTGGACTAGATTCATAACATCTACCCTTTAGAATGAAAAGGCCTGTCCAACTACACACCATGCCTCCTCTGAACTGCTTGTATTTTTATTTTGTTTGGGTTATTTTTCTCTATCATATTAGGATTCGTAGTCAGAGTCTAGTAGGGTATGGGTTAGTGTCAGGGATTCAGTATTCGGAATGGAAAAAAGGAAAATTAATCCAATGTGTATGCAAATATGTGCTACACAAAATGCCCCACTGTCATCCAGAAAAATGCCTTGACAATTCCCTTGCCCCAAGTAACACGCAATTCGACGAGAAGAGTTAGAAAATCTTTGAATACATATGTGGAATGAAAAATGCTCAGGAGTTCACAACTTTAGAGGTGGTAGACAAGTTTCCTTAAGTAAGGGACAGGATAAACACTCCACAAACATGGAGCTCTGCTGACCTAAAGATTTCTTGAGAAACTGCCTCTGAGGTTGGGCTCTTGAAATATATGTTGTTGTCAGGAGCTTTAGCTTCCTTTGTAGTCAGACCATCAAAGCTGGGTCTGCATCTATGTGACCTGGAGGACATGGTTTCTGATTTTCCAATTAACATGAGGCAGAAGTGCTGAATTCTCTCTTTGTAGGTAAACTGTGTCCACTGGGGGCTAAGTGTCTCCCCTTGGGGACTGTGAATCCATTTGGTCATCCTCCACTTTTCGTGGTGTTTCTTGCTGCTGCACTGGGAGTTTAATATTTGCTTCACGAAATACAAGGAATTCAACTGGGACACAGGGCTGGAGGGAGTTCTGTCACGTGTGGTGGGTCAGGGTCCTAGGAGAATGCACCAATTATGCTTCTATCCAACAGAGCTTAGCCCCTTGATAATAGCAACCTGATTTTGAAAATTGTTCTGAAACCTCTCCATATAACAAGATGCCTTTACATATAAGGGTCTGCTGGCTGCACCATGTAAGTCACAAGACATTTGGAAGCCCATGGCAGATCCACATTGCCTCACCACAAATGTTTTATCACACACCTGCACACCACTGCTCTAGGCCCACTAATCAGCAGGCCCCACCTTACTGGCATCTCTGTTCTTCATCATTTTCATGAAACCCGTCAATCAAGGCACCTGTCTGGTATACTCATGATCAGCAACAGGACATCAAAAGCTTCTCCAGTGCCACCTGGTCATGGGAATTTCAAAGATTGCATGGTATTTATCTATCCATTTTTAAAGGATTAAGTTGGAGGCACTGTGGGTTTCCATTCATTTTGGAACCATTAAATGGTGAAAAAGATCATTTCAAAGAAAGCTCTGGAGAACTCTCACAAAAAAGGCTTCCCAAAGAGTGGCCAGAATGTCACATGAAACCAGGCCCACTGAGGTCTACAATGTGAGGTCCATGTGTGTTTTGACTCTCAACTATGGCTGCCAGGTCTTTAAGAATCAAATCATGTGATATCCTGGCTGAGATTCCCAGTGTTCTGTGGAAAGTCACCCTGGGCTTCGATCTCAGTTTCCAGGGGGGATTCTCATGCGTGGCCTTGGAAAATCCCCACTCAATTCTTGGCAATACTTCTCTGAGGTCAGTTCCAGACTCATTCTCCAAGGGGTATCACACCAGAGTTCAAGACCAGGCGGACCCAGTCATCTCTTCCACCGCCACACAAATGACCACAATTCAAACCAAAACACTGCCACAAGGCCCTCATCTTCTTCCATATAGACACTCCTCATAACCTCTGGCTGGAGGTTTCCATGAGGGGCGCAGACTAAGACAGTGTCCACAATAAGCTCCCTTGCCCCTCATTTGCCTAATGTCAGGGTGGCCTGGACACCCTTCCTTTGAACCAGGATTGATCAAATAGGCCTACCTTTAAAGCTGCTCAGCTTCTCCACTTGGAGGCCTGCTGATGGTGGGGTATAGATTCTTTGTGTGAATTGGAGTCATGAGAAAACCCAAGCACATAATGGCTAGCCTCAGCAGGGCTTTCAAAAACTCATTTGACCCAAAGGATCCCTGTTCTCACTTGATGGAGGTCAGGAAACTTACAGAGGAAGGCGAGAGACTTCATCCACAATGACTGCTTTGTTGCCATATTGGCTTTGGATGCACATATGGGATATTTCTTGAGATCCATCAGGTGCTGACAATCTAAGCCACAGCCTCACACAGGGCCAAGAGGCTGATTCAGACACATCCCTTTGCAAAGCAATTAAGCAAAGAGCCACAAGTGATGCCTGTTTGTTTGCATTTGATAACTGTTTTCTTCAGGCTTCACAAAGGGATGTCCTGAGGTAAAGACCTTGCTGACATCCAGGGAAACAGAACAATAGGTAAGCAAAAGGCCCTAAGCAGGGTTTCTGCACTGAGACTTTACTGGGCCCACTGATATCTGAGTTTACTGAGATGCTCGCCATTCCTTTCAGCTATCTAGTACATGGCCATATCACCAAGCTTGGAGGTGGTACATATCTTAAACACAAAACCATGAACCTATTCTGAAGAGTGGCCAGAATTCAGGAAGAAAACAGGAATTTAGGAAGATAGTAGGTTTTGCCCATGGATAAGGCAAGCCACAGTCCATTCATAAATTAAGCAGGATGAATGCTGGAAGCTTTCTACTAGAAACGACACATCCATTGATGCATTCTCTTTCCTTATGTCTACAACCACGGACACAGTGCGATACACAGACATAGCAACACTCGCCTAGTCAAACGACTTGCTAGAAACAGTCCACTCCAAACCAAACAAACCGCCTTTCCTAGCTCTTCTCCGAACATGAGACCAAACCACAAACTCACACCCACACCCACAAAGCCACCTCCTTCCCCCAAAGAGGTCTGTGACTACCCGCAGTGTCCTCTGACTGGTGGGGCATACTATGTGCCCCCAAAATGGCCTGTCCTGTCTCAGATCTGGCCTCCTTGGCCAATTCTGTGAAATTGTCAGGAGCCAGGGGTGAGCCACTACCTGCTTTCTCAGGAAACACTTCTTTCAGATCTGTCCTGGCAATTGGTCATCCTCACATCTGTAGGTACCAAGATAGACTGACTCTGTCCTTGGTAAATCCAGACAAGTGAGCCCACTGGGACTTGCACTGGACTGCCTCTGTGTGCCTGGCTTCCTGGATCCCAATTTCAGAGAGTTCCATCACCAAAGATGTGTGGTGAGGTCACTTCCTTTAGGAACTTTATGAGGTCACTGCCTTGGAAACCACTTTGTCCTAACTGTTGCTTCCAAGGGTGCCATGAGATGGAGGCTGCCCCTGCTTCCTGTGACACTTTCACAAGTTAGAATGGTATGTCAACCATAGGCACCCAGGAAAACCTCTGCACACAGGCCTGGTTTGGTCCATCTTGTCTACATTAAGAAGAGAGAGGCTCATTCAGACACATCCTTTCATCCTGACCAAGTTGTTTGCCACGGAAGATGATTTTGCTCCCTCAGGTCCTTCCTAGCCGCCTATATCTTCTCCAGGGATCATTTCTGCATGGACCTTTGAGGTTCTCAGCAGGTGGAAGATCTCCTACATGCCTGTACTGTAAGACCAACTCTGTCCCTGCTCTTCTCTAAAGTTAGATTGAGGGAACAGTGAATGCTTGGGGTTAAGAACATGTTCGATTTGGGTAGGAAATCATTCTGCTGGATGAAGAATGGTATTGGGAACCTGTGATATTTATAATAATATAGATGTGAAATATATGTATGATAACAGAAATAAGTAAGATTCGAAGGCCAGAAGGGCATTGGGCCCTTGATTGGGATACTTAGCTTTGAATTACATTCTGTACAGATGTCTCTGATGAATCCATATATGCTGGCATAGGAATTTGTACCTTGGATGACTGAATGTAGAAGAGAAGATCCAGTCAAAAAGGGATAGTAGGTAGGATTAGGAAGATAGTCAGTAGGTTTAGGAAGAAGAGTGAGTATAAAATTTAGACCAAAATTTTTTAGAAATAGGCTGTCTGTTAGAGAGTGAATGTAAATGTCAGCATATGTGAAGAATCAGTCACAATGATGAAGTGGGGAAGATATGTAGGAAAGCAGATATGAATATAGACATTAGGAAATCAGGCAAAGTATAAAGTGAGTGATAGGATTAGACATTTTCAACAGGGTTGAGGTTGAATATATAATCTTAGGCAGAAACAAATATGTAGTCACCAATAGGATTGACATTTGAGAGCATTACGCAACCTAGACAAGTTTGGATTTAGTAATCCATGCTCACTTTCCAATTAGGCTTAGGTACAATCATAAGTGTGACCTTTGCATTTTGTGTCCAGAATATCACTGTGATAAAATATATATGTAGATCAGGTGACATGAGTATTTCTTCCACTATTTTGGGAAGCAATATGTTTAGGACCTATAAATTAGAATTCGGGGGTACAAATAGGTGTACCCTGGGTCTATGAGTATAGAGATAATGCATGAATAGACCATACTGTGAATAAAGAAAATAACTGGTTCCAATTTAAATAATGGATTGAATGGATATGGATATCTGAAAACATATAGGAAATCTTATATTGATACATGATCATTCACTCTATCCAGTTATACATCTAATGGTAATATTAGGGTGATGGTTTACCATGAGGAGTGTGTGAGTTTTGGTTCCAAAGTGATTGTGGAATTCCAAAATTATGTGTTTGGAAAGAAGTCTCATGAAAAGACCAGTCAAGAAACATGGAGGAATACATGTGTTCTCAAGCAGGATTTAATTGAAATTGAACCAAATGCCTAGAAATTTGTGAATTTGATGATGAAATATATATCCAATGATGTGCATCAACTGAAGAAATAGTAATGTAGCAGTGTTGAATAAAAATAAATGTGAAAATACACATCCTGTCCCATAGGAGTCTACTTGCATTGATATGAAACAGGGTCAGTTACTGTAGTAATGTTAGGATTTTTATGCACCATTCACTGAAGTTAGTTTTCAGTACTAGGAAACAAATATGTATTTCAGGTGGATGAATATTTCTGAGATCAATCTTGTGAAAAGTTGATTATAAATCCACATACATGAACATGAATTTAGGGAGTGTAAAATAAGACACATATATTTTATATTTTGAAAAATCTGGAGAGTGTGTGTGTGTATATATACATATGTATATACACACAAAACACACACAGAGAGACATTAAAAAGTAAAAATATATATGCCAATTGAAATTCATCATGAAATATATATCATCCAAAGATCCAAAAATATTTATTTTACTGAACATGGATGTATGTATCATGTTGTTCAAGTAGGAAGCTCACCCATAGGTTGATTTTCAGTTCCAACAGCATTTAGGAGGAGTGATTTCTTCTAACAGTTTGTATCTGCCAAGTCAGCCACCTCAAAAAAATGTAGCTGGGGAACCAGGTAGGAATCTATATGTGCATGTAAAAATACATGTGCTTAATAGGCTGCAGAGAAAGGGAGACAGGAATTCACATATTTGTTAAGTTTAAAAACACATGGAGAACTATTACATTGGACTAGATTCATAACATCTACCCTTTAGAATGCAAAAGGCCTGTCCAACTACACACCATGCCTCCTCTGAACTGCTTGTATTTCTATTTTGTTTGGGTTATTTTTCTCTATCATATTAGGATTCGTAGTCAGAGTCTAGTAGGGTATGGGTTAGTGTCAGGGATTCAGTATTCGGAATGGAAAAAAGAAAATGAATCCAATGTGTATGCAAATATGTGCTACACAAAATGCCCCACTGTCATCCAGAAAAATGCCTTGACAATACCCTTGCCCCAAGTAAGACGCAATTCGAGGAGAAGAGTTAGAAAATCTTTGAATACATATGTGGAATGAAAATTGCTCAGGAGTTCACAACTTTGGAGGTGGTAGAGGAGTTTCCATAAGTAAGGGACAGGATAAACTCTCCACAAACATGGAGCTCTGCTGACCTAAAGACTTCTTGAGAAACTGCCTCTGAGGTTGGGCTCTTGAAATATATGTTGTTGTCAGGAGCTTTAGCTTCCTTTGTAGTGAGACCATCAAAGCTGGGTCTGCATCTATGTGACCTGGAGGAAATGGTTTCTGATATTCCAATGAACATAAGGCAGAAGTGCTGAATTCTCTCTTTGTAGGTAAACTGTGTCCACTGGGGGCTAAGTGTCTCCCCTTGAGGACTGTGAAGCCATGTGGTCATCCTCCACTTTTCGTGGTGTTTCTTGCTGCTGCACTGGGAGTTTGGTATTTGCTTCAAGAAATACGAGGAGTTCAACTTGGACAAAGTTCTGGAGGGAGTTCTGTCACGTGTGGTGGGTCAAGGTCCTAGGAGAATGTACCAATTATGCTTCTATCCAACAGAGCTTAGCCCCTGGATTATAGCAACCTGATTCTGAAAATTGTTCTGAAACCTCTCCATATGACAAGGTGCCTTTACATATAAGGGTCTGCTGGCTGCACCATGTAAGTCACAAGACATTTGGAAGCCCATGGCAGATCCACATTGCCTCACCACAGATGTTTTATCACACACCTGCACACCACTGCTCTAGGCCCACTACTCAGCAGGCCCCACCTTACTGGCATCTCTGTTCTTCATCATTTTCATGAAACCCGTCAATCAAGGCACCTGTCTGGTATACTCATGATCAGCAACAAGACATCAAAAGCTTCTCCAGTGCCACCTGGCCATGGGAATTTCAAAGATTGCATGGTATTTATCTATCCATTTTTAAATGATTAAGTTGGAGGCACTGTGGGTTTCCATTCATTTTGGAACCATTAAATGGTGAAAAAGATCATTTCAATGAAAGCTCTGGAGAACTCTCACAAACAAGGCTTCCCAAATATTGGCCAAAACGTCACATGAAACCAGGCCCACTGAGGTCTACAATGTAAGGTCCAGGTGTGTTTTGACTCTCAACTATGGCTGCCAGGTCTTTAAGAATCAAATCATGTGATATCCTGGCTGAGATTCCCAGTGTTCTGTGGAAAGTCACCCTGGGCTTCGATCTCAGTTTCCAGGGGGGATTCTCATGCGTGGCCTTGGAAAATACCAACTCAATTCTTGGCAATACTTCTCTGAGGTCAGTTCCAGAACTCAGTCTCCAAGGGGAATCACACCAGAGTTCAAGCCCAGGCGGACCCAGTCATCTCTTCCACCGCCACACAAATGACCACAATTCAAACCAAAACACTGCCACAAGGCCCTCATCTTCTTCCATATAGACACTCCTCATAACCTCTGGCTGGAGGTTTCCATGAGGGGCGCAGACTAAGACAGTGTCCACAATAAGCTCCCTTGCCTCAAATTTGCCTAATGTCAGGGTGGCCTGGACACCGTTCCTTTGAACCAGGATTGATCAAATAGGCCTACCTTTAATACTGCTCAGCTTCTCCACTTGGAGGCCTGCTGATGGTATGGTATAGATTCTTTATGTGAATTGGAGTCATGAGATAACCCAAGCATATAATGGCTAGCCTCTGCAGGGCTTTCAAAAACTCATTTGACCCAAAGGATCCCTATTTTAACTTGATGGAGGTCAGGAAACTTACAGAGGAAGGCGAGAGACTTCATCCACAATGACTGCTTTGTTGCCATATTGGCTTTGGATGCACATATGGGATCTTTCTTGAGATCCATCAGGTGCTGACAATCTAAGCCACAGCCTCACACAGGGCCAAGAGGCTGATTCAGACACATCCCTTTGCAAAGCAAATAAGAGCCCCAAGTGATGCCTGTTTGTTTGCAATTGAAAATTATTTTCTTCAGGCCTCACAAAGGGATGTCCTGAGGCAAAGACCTTGCTGACATCCAGGGAAACAGAACAATAGGTAAGCAAAAGGCCCTAAGCAGGGTTTCTGCACTGAGACTTTACTGGGCCAACTGATATCTGAGTTTACTGAGATGCTCGCCATTCCTTTCAGCTTTCTAGTACATGGCCATATCACCAAGCTTGGAGGTGGTACATATCTTAAACACAAAACCATGAACCTATTCTGAAGAGTGGCCCGAATTCAGGAAGAAAACAGGAATTTAGGAAGATAGTCGGTTTTGCCCATGGATAAGGCAAGCCGCAGTCCATTCATAAATTAAGCAGGATGAATGCTGGAAGCTTTCTACTAGACAGGACACATCCATTGATGCATTCTCTTTTCTAATGTCTACAACCACGGACACAGTGCGATACACAGACATAGCAACACTAGCTTAGTCAAACGACTTGCTAGAAACAGTCCACTACAAACCAAACAAACCGCCTTTCCTAGCTCTTCTCCGAACATGAGACCAAACCACAAACTCACACCCACACCCACAAAGCCACCTCCTTCCCCCAAAGAGGTCTGTGACTACCCGCAGTGTCCTCTGACTTTGGGGCATAATATGTGCCCCCAAAATGGCCTGTCCTGTCTCAGATCTGGCCTCCTTGGCCAATTCTGTGAAGTTGTCAGGAGCCAGGGGTGAGCCACTACCTGCTTTCTCAGGAAAGACCGCCTTCAGAGCTTTCCTAGCAATTTGCCATTTTCACATCTGTAGGTACCAAGAAAAACTGACTCTGTCCTTGGTAAATCCAGACAAGTGTGCCCACTGGGACTTGCACTGGGACTGCCTCTGTGTGCCTGGATTCCTGGATCCCAAGTTCAGAGAGTTCCATCACCAAGGAAGTGTGGTGAGGTCACTTCCTTTAGAAACTTTATGAGGTCACTTCCTTGGAAACCACTTTGTCCTAAATGTTGCTTCCAAGGGTGCCATGAGATGGAGGCTGCCCCTGCTTCCTGTGACACTTTCACAAGTTAGAATGGTATATCAACCATAGGCACCCAGGAAAAGCTCTCCACACAGGCCTGGTTTGGTCCATCTTGTCTACATTAAGAAGAGAGAGGCTCATTCAGACACATCCTTTCATCCTGACCAAGTTGTTTGCCAGGGAAGATGACTTTTGCTCCCTCAGGTCCTACCTAGCCGCCTATATCTTCTCCAGGGATCATTTCTGCATGGACCTTTGAGGTTCTCAGCAGGTGGAAGATCTCCTACATGCCTGTATTTTAAGACCAACTCTGTCCCTGCTCTTCTCTAAAGTTAGATTGAGGGAACAGTGAATGCTTGGGGTTAAGAACATGTTCGATTTGGGTAGGAAATCATTCTGCTGGATAAAGAAAGGTATTGGGACCTGTGATATTTATAATAATATGGATGTGAAATATATGTGTGATAACAGAAATCTAAGTAAGATTTGAAGGCCAGAAGGGCATTGGGCCCTTGATTGGGATACTTAGCTTTGAATTACATTCTGTACAGATGTCTCTGATAAATCCATATACGCTGGCATAGGACCTTGTACCTTGGATGACTGAATGTAGAAGAGAAGATCCAGTCAAAAAGGGATAGTAGGTAGGATTAGGAAGATAGTTAGTAGGTTTAGGAAGAAGAGTGAGTATAAAATTTGGACCAAAAGTTATTTAGCAATAGGCTGTCTGTTAGAGAGTGAATGTAAATGTCAGCACATGTGAAGAGTCAGTCACAATGATGAAGTGGGGAAGATATGTAGGAAAGCAGATATGAATATAGACATTAGGAAATCAGGCAAAGTATAAAGTGAGTGATAGGATTAGACATTTTCAACAGGTTTGAGGTTGAATATATAATCTTAGGCAGAAACAAATGTGTAGTCACCAATAGGATTGACATTTGAGAGCATTAGGCAACCTAGACAAGTTTGGTTTTAGTAATCCATGCTCACTTTCCAATTAGGCTTAGGTACAATCATAAGTGTGACCTTTGCATTTTGTGTCCAGAATATCACTGTGATAAAATATATATGTAGATCAGGTGACATGAGTATTTCTTCCAGTATTTTGGGAAGCATTATGTTGAAGACGTATAAATTAGAATTCGGGTGTACAAATAGGTATACCCTGGGTCTATGAGTATAGAGATAATGCATGAATAAAGAGTATAACTGGTTCCAATTTAAATAATGGATTGAATTGATATCTGAAAACATATAGGAAATCTTATATTGATACAGGATCATTCATTCCAACCAGTTATACATCTAATGGTAATATTAGGGTGATGGTTTACCATGACGGGTGTGTGAGTTTTGGTTCCAAAGTGATTATGGAAATCCAAAATAATGTGTTTGGAAAGAAGTCTCATGAAAAGTCCAGTAAAGAAACATGGAGGAATACATGTGTTCTGAAGCAGGATTTGATTGAAAGTGAACCAAATGCCTAGAAATTTGTGAATTTGAGGATGAAATATATATCCTATGATGTGCATCAACTTAAGAAATAGTAATGTACCAGTGTTGAATAAAAATGAATGTCAAAATACACATCATGTCCATTGGAGTCTACTTGCATTAATGTTAAACAAGGTCAGTTACTGTAGAAATGTTAGGATTTCTATGCAACATTCACTTAAGTTAGTTTTCAGTACTAGAAAACAATATGTATTTCAGGTGGATGAATATTTCTGAGAATAATCTTGTGAAAAGTTGATTATAAATCCACATACATGAAAAAAAATTTAGGGAGTGTTAAATAAGACACATATATTGTATATTTTGAAAAATCTGGAGAGTGTGTGTGTGTATATATACATATACACAAAACACACACACAGAGATATTAAAAAGTAAAAATATATATGCCAATTGAAGTTCATCATGAAATATATATCATCCAAAGATCCAAAAATATTTAATTTACTAAACATGGATATATGTATCATGTTGTTCAAGTAGGAAGCTCACCCATAGGTTGATTTTCAGTTCCAACAGCATTTACTAGAAGTGATTTCTTCTCACAGTTTGTATCTGCCAAGGCAGCCAACTCAAAAGAAGTTAGCTGGGAAAACAGGTAGGATTCTATATGTGCATGTAAAAATACTTGTCCTGAATACTCTTCAGAGAAAGAGAGACAGGAATTCACATATTTTTAAGTTTAAAAACACATGGAGAACTATTACATTGGACTAGATTCATAACATCTACCCTTTATAATGCAAAAGGCCTTTCCAAATACACACCATGCCTCCTCTGAACTGCTTGTATTTCTATTCTGTTTGGGTTAATTTTCTTTATCATATTAGGATTTGTAGTCAGAGTCTAGTAGGTTATGGGTTAGTGTCAGGGATTCAGTATTTGGAATGGAAAATAAGAAAATGAATCCAATGTGTATGCAAATATGTGCTACACAATATCTTCACACTGTCATCCAGAAAAATGCCTTGACAATACCCTTGCCTTAAGTAAGACGCAATTCGAAGAGAAGAGTTAGAAAATTTTTGAATACATATGTGGAATGAAAAATGACCAGGAGTTTACAACTTTGGAGGTGGTAGAGGAGTTTCCATAAGTAAGGGACAAGATAAACAGTTCACAAACATGGAGCTCTGCTGGCTTAAAGACTTCTTGAGAAACTGCCTCTGAGGTTGGGCTCTTGAAATATACATTGTTTTCAGGAGCTTTAGCTTTTTTTGTAGTGAGACCATCAAAGTCGGGTCTGCATCTATGTGACCTGGAGGACATGGTTTCTGATTTTCCAATGAACATGAGGCAGAAGTGCTGAATTCTCTCTTTGTAGGTAAACTGTGGCCACTGGGGGTTAAGTGTCTTCCCGTGGGGACTGTGAAGCCATTTGATCATCCTCCACTTTTAGTAGTGTTTCTCGCTGCTGCACTGGGAGTTTGGTATTTGCTTCACAAAATACAAAGAGTTCAACTGGGACACAGTGCTGGAGGGAGTTCTGTCACGTGTGGTGGGTCAGGGTCTTAGAATAAGGCACCAAGCATGCTTCTATCCCACAGAGCTCGGCCCCTTGAGCATAGCAACCTAATTCTGAACATTGTTCTGAAACCTCTCCATATAACAAGATGCCTTTACATATAAGGGTCTGCTGGCTGCACCATGTCAGTCACAAGACATTTGAAAGCCCATGGCAGATCCACATGGCCCCACCACAGATGTTTTATCACACACCTGCACACCACTGCTCTAGGCCAACTACTCAGCAGGCCCCACCTTACTGGCATCTCTGTTCTTCAACATTTTCATTAAACCCGTCAATCAAGGCACCTGTCTGGTACCCTCATGATCAGCAACAGGACATCCAAAGGTTCACCAGTGCCACATGGTAATGGGAATTTCAAAGATTGCATGGTATTTATCTAGCCATTTTTAAAGGATGAATTTGGAGGCACTGTGGGTTTCCATTCATTCCAAAATAATTTAATGGTGAGAAAGATCATTTCAATGAAAGCTCTGGAGAACTCTCACAAACAAGGCTTTCCAAAGAGTGGCCAAAACATCACATGAAACCAGGCTCACTGAGGTCTACAATGTGAGGTCCATGTGTGTTTTGACTCTCAACTATGGCTGCCAGGTCTTTAAGAAGAAAATCATGTGATATCCTGGCTGAGATTCCCAGTGTTTTATGAAAAGTCATTTTGGGCTTCGATCTCAGTTTCCAGGGGGGACTCTCATGCGTGGCCTCGGAAAATCCCAACTCAATTCATGGCAATACTTCTCTGAGGTCAGTTCCAGTACTCAGTCTCCAAGGGGAATCACACCAGAGTTCAAGCCCTGGCAGACCCAGTCATCTCTTCCACCGCCACACAAATGACCACAATTCAAACCAAAACATTGCCACAAGGCCCTCATCTTCTTCCATATAGACAATCCTCATAACCTCTGGCTGGAGGTTTCCATAAGTGGCACAGCCTAAGACAATGTCCACAATAAGCTCCCTTGCCCCTCATTTGCCTAATGTCAGGGTGGCCTGGACACCACTCCTTTGAACCAGGTGTGATCAAATAGGCCTGCCTTTAATACTCCTCAGCT
This sequence comes from Ictidomys tridecemlineatus, assembly GCF_052094955.1. NCBI lineage: Eukaryota > Metazoa > Chordata > Mammalia > Rodentia > Sciuridae > Ictidomys > Ictidomys tridecemlineatus. The sequence continues at coordinate 58,306,823 of NC_135489.1, forward strand.
TCTCTACTTGAAGGCCTGCTGATTGGGGGGGGGTATAGATTCTTTGTGTGAATTGGAGTCATGAGTAAACCCAAACACATAATGGCTTGCCTCTGCATGGCTTTGAATAACTCATTTGACCAAAAAATCCCTATTCTCAATTGATGAATTACAGGAACATTACAGAGGAAGGGGACAGACTTCATCCACAATGACTGCTTTTTTGCCATATTGGCTTTGGATGCACATATAGGATCTTTCTGGAGATCCATCAGGTGCTGACAGTCTAAGCCACAGCCTCACATAGGGCCAAGAGGCTGAATCAAACACATCCTTTTGCAAATCAATTAAGCAAAGAGCCACAAGTGATGCCTATTCTTTTGCATTTGAAAACTGTTTTCTTCAGGCTTCACAAAGAAGTGTCCTGAGGCAAAGACCTTGCTGACATCCAGGGAAACAGAAAATAGGTAAGCAAAAGGCCCAAAGCAGGGTTTCTCCACTGACACTTAACTGGGCCCACTGATATCTGAGTTTTCTAAGATGCTCGCCATTCCTTTCAGCTATCTAGTACATGGCCATGTCACCAAGCTTCGAGGTGGTATATATCTTGGGCACAAATCCATGAGCCTATTCTGAAGAGTGGAGAGAATTAAGGAAGAAAACAAAAATTTAGGATGATAGTAGGTTTTGCCCATGGATAAGGCAAACCGCAGTCCGCTCATAAATTGGGCAGAATGAATGCAGGAAGCTTTCTACTAGACAGGATACATCCATTGATGAATTCTCTTTTCTAATGTCCACAACTATGGACACAGTGCAATACACAGACATAGCAACACTCGCCTTGTCAAAAGACTTGCTAGAAACAGTCCACTCCAAACCAAACAAACCGCCTTTCCTAGCTCTTCTCCGAACATGAGACCAAACCACAAACTCACACCCACACCCACAAAGCCACCTCCTTCCCCCAAAGAGGTCTGTGACTACTCACAGTGTCCTCTGACTGGTGGGCCATACTATGTGCCCTCAAAATGGCCTGTCCTGTCTCAGATCTGGCCTCCTTGGCCAATTCTGTGAAGTTGTCAGGAGCCAGGCGTGAGCCACTACCTGCTTTCTCAGGAAAGACCCCTTTCAGATCTGTCCTGGCAATTGGCCATCCTCACATCTGTAGGTACCAAGAAAGACTGACTCTGTTTTTAGTAAATCTAAACAAGTGAGCCCACTGGGACTGGCATTGGGACTGCCTCTGGGTGCCTGGCTTCCTGGATCCCAAGTTCAGAGAGTTCCATCACCAAGAAGTGTGGTGAGGTCACTTCTTTCAGGAACTTAATAAGGTCACTGCCTTGGAAACCACTTTGTCCTAACTGTTGCTTCCAAGGGTGCCATGAGATGGAGGCTGCCCCTGCTTCCTGTGACACTTTCACAAGTTAGACTGGTATATCAACCACAGGCACCCAGGAAAAGCTCTCCACACAGGCCTGATTTGGTCCATCTTGTCTACATTAAGAAGAGAGAGGCTCATTCAGACACATCCCTTCATGCTGACCAGGCTGTTTGCCACAAAAGATGACTTTTGCTCCCTCTGGTCCTTCCAAACTGCCTAAATCATCTCCAGGGATCATTTCTGCATGGACCTTTGAGGTTCTCAGCAGGTGGAAGATCCCCTACAGTCCTGTATTATAAGATGAACTCTGACCCTGCTCTTTTGTACAGTTAGATTGAGGGAACAGTGAATGCTTGGGGTTAAGAACATGTTCAATTTGGGTTAGAAATCATTCTGCTGGATGAAGAGTGGTATTGAGAACCTGTGATATTTATATTAATATAAAGGTGAAACATATGTATGAAAACAGAAATCTAAGTAAGATTTGAAGGCCAGAAGGGCATTGGGCCATTGATTGGGATACCTAGCTTTGAATTACATTCTGTACAGATGTCTCTGATAAATCCATATACACTGGCATTGGACCTTGTACCTTGGATGATTGAATGTAGAAAAGAAGATCCAGTCAAAAAGGGATAGTAGGTAGGATTAGGAAGATAGTCAGTAGGTTTAGGAAGAAGAGTGAGTATAGTATTTGGACCAAAAGTTCTTTAGAAAAAGGGTGTCTGTTAGAGAGTTCATGTAAATGTCAGCACATGTGAAGAGTCAGTCACAATGAGGAAGTGGGGAAGATATGTAGGAAAGCAGATATGAATATATACATTAGGAAATCAGGCAATGTAAAAAAGTGAGTGATAGGATTAAACATTTTCAACACGGTTGAGGTTGAATATATAATCTTAGGCAGAAACAAATGTGTAGTCACCAATAGGATTGACATTTGAGAGCATTAGGCAACTGAGACAAGGATGGTTTTAGTAATCCTTGCTCAACTTCCAATTAGGCTTTGGTACAATCATAAGTGTGACCTTTGCATTTTGTGTCCAGAATATCACTGTGATAAAATATATATATAGATCAGGTGACATGAGTATTTCTTCCACACTTTTTGGGAGCAATATGTTGAAGACATATAAATTAGAATTCGGGGGTACAAATAGGTGTACCCTGGGTTTATGAGTATAGAGATAATGCATGAATAGACCGTACTGTGAATAAAGAATATAACTGTTTCCAATTTAAATAATGGATTGAATAGATATCTTAAAACATATAGAAAATCTTATATTGATACACGATCATTCATTCCAACCAGTTATACAACTAATGGTAATATTAGGGTGATGGTTTACCATGATGGGTGTGTGAGTTTTGGTTCCAAAGTGATTATGGAAATCCAAAATAATGTGTTTGGAAAGAAGTCTCATGAAAAGGGCAGTCAAGAATCATGGAGGAATACATGGGTTCTGAATCAGGATTTAATTGAAATTGAACCAAATGCCTAGAAATTTGTGAATTTGAGGATGAAATATATATCCTATGATGTGCATCAACTGAAGAAATAGTAATGTAGCATTGTTGAATAAAAACAAATGTGAAAATACACATCATGTCCCATAGGAATCTACTTGCATTGATATTAAACAGGGTCAGTTACTGTAGTAATGTTACATTTTTATGCACCATTCACTGAAGTTAGTTTTCAGTACTAGGAAACAATATGTATTTCAGGTGGATGAATATTTCTGAGAATAATCTTTTGAAAAGTTGATTATAAATCCACATACATGAACATGAATTTAGGGAGTGTAAAATAACACACATATATTTTATATTTTGAAAAATCTGGAGAGTGTGTGTGTGTATATATACATATATATATATATATACACACACAAAACACACACTCACAGAGACATTAAAAAGTAAAAATATATATGCCAATTGAAATTCATCATGAAATATATATCATCCAAAGATCCAAAAATATTTATTTTACTGAACATGGATGTATGAATCATGTTGTTCAAGTAGAAAGCTCACCCATAGTTTGACTTTCAGTTCCAACAGCATTTAGGAGGAGTGATTCCTTCTCACAGTTTGTATCTGCCAAGACAGCCACCTCACAAGAATGTAGCTGGGAAACCAGGTAGGATTCTATGTGTGCATGTAAAAATACATGTGCTGAATAGGCTGCAGAGAAAAGGAGAAAGAAATTCACATATTTGTTAAGTTTAAAAACACATGGAGAACTATTACATTGGACTAGATACATAACATCTACCCTTTAAAATTCAAAATTCTGTCCAACTACACACCATGCCTTCAGTGAACTGCTTGTATTTCTATTCTGTTTGGGTTATCTTTCTCTATCAAATTAGTATTCGTAGTCAGAGTCGAGTAGGTTATGTGTTAGTGTCAGGGATTCAGTATTTGGAATGGAAAATAGAAAAATGAATCCAATGTGTATGCAAATATGTGCTACACAATATCTTCACACTGTCATCCAGAAAAATGCCTTGACAATACCCTTGCCCCTAGTAAGACGCCATTCGAGGAGAAGAGTTAGAAAATCTTTGAATACATATGTGGAATGAAAAATGCTCAGGATTTCAAAACTTTGGAAGTTGTAGAGGAGTTTCCATAAGTAACGGACAGGATAAACACTCCACAAACATGGAGCTCTGCTGGCCTAAAGACTTCTTGAGAAACTGCCTCTGAGGTTGGGCTATTAAAATATATGTTGTTGTCAGGAGCTTTAGCTTCCTTTGTAGTGAGACCATCAAAGTTGGGTCTGCATCTATGTGACCTGAAGGACATTGTTTCTGATTTTACAATGCACATGAGGCAGAAGTGCTGAATTCTCTCTTTGTAGGTAAACTGTGTCCACTGGGGGCTAAGTGTCTCCCCTTGGGGACTGTGAAGCCATTTGGTCATCCTCCACTTTTCGTGGTGTTTCTTGCTGCTGCACTGGGAGTTTGGTATTTGCTTCACGAAATACGAGGAGTTCAACTGGGACACAGTGCTGGAGAGAGTTCTGTCACGTGTGGTGTGTCAGGATCCTAGGAGAATGCACTAACCATGATCTATCCCACAGAGCTTGGCCCCTTGTCCATAGCAACCTGATTCTGAACATTGTTTTGAAAACTCTCCATATAACAAGATGCCTTTACATATAAGGGTCTGCTGGCTGCACCATGTCAGTCTCAAGTCATTTGGAAGCCCATGGCAGATCCACATTGCCTCACCACAGATGTTTTATCACACACCTGCACACCACTGCTCTAGGCCCACTACTCAGCAGGCCCCACCTTACTGGCATCTCTGTTCTTCATTATTTTCATGAAACGTGTCAATCAAGGCACCTGTCTGGTACACTCAAGATCAGCAACAGGACATCCAAAGGTTCTCCATTTCACCTGGTCATGGGAATTTTAATTATTGCATGGTATTTATCTAGCCGTTTTTAAAGGATAAAGATGGAGGTACTGTGGGTTTCCATTCATTCAGGAACCATTAAATGGTGAGAACGATCATTTCAATGAAAGCTCTGGAGAACTCTCACAAACAAGTCTTCCCAAAAGTGGCAAAAACTTCACATGAAACAAGGCTCACTGAGGTCTACAATGTGAGGTCCATGTGTGTTTTGACTCTCAACTATTTCTTCCAGGTCTCTAAGAGTAAAATCATGTGATATCCTGGATGAGATTCCCAGTGTTCTGTGGAATGTCACCCTGGGCTTCGATCTCAGTTTCCAAAAGGGACTCTTTATGCGTGGCCTCAGAAAATCCCAACTCAATTCATGGCAATACTTCTCTGAGGTCAGTTCCAGAACTCAGTCTCCAAGGGAAATCACACCTGAGTTAGAGCCCAGGTGGACCCAGTCATCTCTTCCACCGCCACACAAATGACCACAATTCAAAGCAAAACACAGCCACAAGGCCCTCATCTTCTTCCATATAGACAATCCTCATAACCTCTGGCTGGAGGATTCCATGAGGAGCGCAGCCTAAGACAGTGTCCACAATAAGCTCCATTGCCCCTCATTTGCCTAATGTCAGTGTGGTCTGGACACCCTTTCTTTGAACCAGGATTGATCAAATAGGCCTGCCTTTAATACTGCTCAGCTTCTCCACTTGGACGCCTGCTGATGGTGGGGTATAGATTCTTTGTGTGCATTGGAGTCATGAGAAAACCCAAACACATAATGGCTAGCCTCTGCAGGGCTTTCAAAAACTCATTTGACCCAAAGGATCTCTGTCCTCACTTGATGGAGGTCAGGAAACTAACAGAGGAAGGCGAGAGACTTCATCCTCAATGACTGCTTTCTTGCCATATTGGCTTTGGATGCACATATGGGATCTTTCTTGAGATCCATCAGGTGCTGACAATCTGAGCCACAGCCTCACATAGGGCCAAGAGGCTGAATCAGACACATCCTTTTGCAAAGCAATTAAGCAAAGAGCCACAAGTGATGCCCATTCGTTTGCATTTGATAACTGTTTTCTTCAGGCTTCACAAAGAAGTGTCCTGAGGCAAAGACCTTGCTGACATCCAGGGAAACAGAAAATAGATAAGCAAAAGGCTCAAAGCAGGGTTTCTCCACTGACACTTAACTGGGCCCACTGATATCTGAGTTTTCTGAGATGCTCGCCATTCCTTTCAGCTATCTAGTACATGGTCATGTCACCAAGCTTCGAGGTGGTATATATCATGGACACGAAACCATGAGCCTATTCTGAAGAGTGGAGAGAATTCAGGAAGAAAACAAAAATTTAGGATGATAGTAGGTTTTGCCCATAGATAAGGCAAGCCACAGTCCATTCATAAATTAAGCAGGATGAATGGAGGAAGCTTTCTACTAGACAGGACACATCCATTGATGAATTCTCTTTTCTAATGTCCACAACCATGGACACAGTGCAATATACACACATAGTAACACTCGCCTTGTCAAAAGACTTGGTAGAAAAAGTCCACTCCAATCGAAACAAACCACCTTTCCTAGCTCTTCTCAGAATATGAGACCAAACCACAAACTCACACCCACAGCTACAAAGCCACCTCCTTCCCCCAAGGAGGTCTGTGACTACCCGCAGTGTCCTCTGACTAGTGGGCCATACTATATTCCCCCGAAATGGCCTGTCCTCTCTCAGATCTAGCCTTTTTGGCCAATTCTGTGAAGTTGTCAGGAGCCAGGGGTGAGCCACTACCTGCTTTCTCAGGAAAGACCACCTTCAGAGCTTTCCTAGCAATTTGCCATTTTCACATCTGTAGGTACCAAGAAAGACTGACTCTGTCCTTGGTAAATCCAAACAAATGAGTCCACTGAGACTGGCACTGGGACTTCGTCTGGGAGCCTGGCTTCCTGGATCCCACGTTCAGAGAGTTCCATCACCAAAGAAGTGTGGTAAGTTCACTTCCTTCAGGAACTGAATGAGGTCACTGCCTTGGAAACCACTTTGTCCTAACTGTTGCTTTTAAGGGTCCCATCAGATGGAGGCTACCCCTGCTTCCTGTGACACTTTCACAAGTTAGAATGGTATATCAACCATAGGCACCCAGGAAAAGCTCTCCACACAGGCCGGGTTTGGTCCATCTTGTCTACATTAAGAAGAGAGAGGCTCATTCAGACACATCCCTTCATCCTGACCAGGTTGTTTGCCACGGAAGATGACTTTTGCTCTCTCAGGTCCTTCCTAGCTGCCTACATCTTCTCCAGGGATCATTTCTGCATGGACCTTTGAGGTTCTCAGCTGGTGGAAGATCCCCTACATTCCTGTATTGTAAAACCAACTCTGTCCCTGCTCTTCTGTAAAGTTACATTAAGGGAACAGTGAATGCTTGGGGTTAAGAACATGTTCGATTTGGGTTAGAAATTATTCTGCTGGATGAAGAATGGTATTGGGAACCTGTGATATTTATAATAATATAGAGGCGAAATATATGTATGAAAACAGAAATCTAAGAAAGATTTGAAGGCCAGAAGGGCATTGGGCCCTTGATTGGGATACTTAGCTTTGAATTACAATCTGTACAGATGTCTCTGATAAATCCATATACAATGGCATAGGACCTTGTACCTTGGATGACTAAATGTAGAAGAGAATATCCAGTCAAAAGAGATAGTAGGTAGGATTAGGAAGATAGTCAGTAGGTTTAGGAAGAAGAGTGAGTATAATATTTGGACAAAATGTTCTTTAGCAATAGGGTGTCTGTTAGAGAGTTCATGTAAATGTCAGCACATGTGAAGAGTCAGTCACAATGATGAAGTGGGGAAGATATGTAGGAAAGCAGATATGAATATAGACATTAGGAAATCAGGCAAAGTATAAAGGAAGTGATAGGATTAGACATTTTCAAAAGGGTTGAGGTTGAATATATAATCGTAGGCAGAAACAAATATGTAGTCACCAATAGGATTGACATTTGAGAGCATTAGACAACCTGGACAAAGATGGTTTTAGTAATCCATGCTCATTTTGCAATTAGGCTTAGGTACAATCATAAGTCTGACCTTTGCATTTTGTGTCCAGAATATCACTGTGATAAAGTATATATGTAGATCAGGTGACATGAGTATTTCTTACAATATTTTTGGGAGAAATATGTTGAAGACATATAAATTAGCATTCGAGGTAGAAATAGGTGTACCCTGAGTCTATGAGTATAAAGATAATGCATGAATAGGCCATACTGTGAATAGAGAATATAACTGGTTCCAATTTAAATAATGGATTGAATTGATATCTGAAAACATATAGGAAATCTTATATTGATACACGATCATTCATCCCAACCAGTTATACATCTAATGGTAATATTTGGGTGATGGTTTACCATTAGGAGTGTGTGAGTTCTGGTTCCATAGTGATTATGAAAATCCAAAATAATGTGTTTTTTTAAAGAAGTCTCATGAAAATACCAGTCAAGAAACATGGAGAAATGCATGTGTTCTGAAGCAGGATTTGATTGAAAGTGAACCAAATGCCTAGAAATTTGTGAACTTGAGGATGAAATATACATCCTATGATGTGCATCAACTGAAGAAATAGTAATGTACCAGTGTTGAATAAAAATAAATGTCAAAGTACACATTATGTCCCATAGGTGTCTACTTCCATTGATGTTAAACTTGGTCAGTTACTGTAGAAATGTTAGGATTTCTAGGAACCATTCACTGAAGTTAGTTTTCAGTACTAGGAAACAAATATGAATTTCAGGTGGATGAATATTTCTGAGAATAATCTTGTGAAAAGTTGATTATAAATCCACATACATGAACATGAATTTAGGGAGTGTAAAATAAGACACATATATTTTATATTTTGAAAAATCTGGAGAGTGTGTGTGTGTGTATATACATATGTATATACACACAAAACACACACACAGAGACATTAAAAAGTAAAAATGTATATGCCAATTGAAATTCATCATGAAATATATATCATCCAAAGATCCAAAAATATTTATTTTACTGAACATGGATGTATGTATCATGTTGTTCAAGTAGGAAGCTCACCCATAGGTTGATTTTCAGTTCCAACAGCATTTAGGAAGAGTGATTTCTTCTTACAGTTTGTATCTGCCAAGTCAGCCACCTCACAAGAATGTAGCTGGGAAACGAGGTAGGAATCTATATGTGCATGTAAAAATACATGTGCTTAATAGGCTGCAGAGAAAGGGAGACAGGAATTCACATATTTGTTCAGTTTAAAAACACATGGAGAACTATTACATTGGACTAGATTCATAACATCTACCCTTTAGAATGCAAAAGGCCTGTCCAACTACACACCATGCCTCCTCTGAACTGCTTGTATTTCTATTTTGTTTGGGTTATTTTTCACTATCATATTAGGATTCGTAGTCAGAGTCTAGTAGGGTATGGGTTAGTGTCAGGGATTCAGTATTCGGAATGGAAAAAAGGAAAATTAATCCAATGTGTATGCAAATATGTGCTACACAAAATGCCCCACTGTCATCCAGAAAAATGCCTTGACAATACCCTTGCCCCAAGTAAGACGCAATTCGACGAGAAGAGTTAGAAAATCTTTGAATACATATGTGGAATGAAAAATGCTCAGGAGTTCACAACTTTGGAGGTGGTAGAGGAGTTTCCATAAGTAAGGGACAGGATAAACACTCCACAAACATGGAGCTCTGCTGAGCTAAAGACTTCTTGAGAAACTGCCTCTGAGGTTGGGCTCTTGAAATATATGTTGTTGTCAGGAGCTTTAGCTTCCTTTGTAGTGAGACCATCAAAGCTGGGTCTGCATCTATGTGACCTGGAGGACATGGTTTCTGATTTTCCAATGAACATGAGGCAGAAGTGATGAATTCTCTCTTTGTAGGTAAACTGTGTCCACTGGGGGCTAAGTGTCTCCCCTTGGGGACTGTGAAGCCATTTGGTCATCCTCCACTTTTCGTGGTGTTTCTTGCTGCTGCACTGAGAGTTTGGTATTTGCTTCACGAAATACAAGGAATTCAACTGGGACACAGTGCTGGAGGGAGTTCTGTCACGTGTGGTGGGTCAGGGTCCTAGGAGAATGCACCAATTATGCTTCTATCCAACAGAGTTTAGCTTCTTGATTATAGCAACCTGATTCTGAAAATTGTTCTGAAACCTCTCCATATAACAAGATGCCTTTACATATAAGGGTCTGGTGACTGCACAATGTAAGTCACAAGACATTTGGAAGCCCATGGCAGATCCACATTGCCTCACCACAGATGTTTTATCACACACCTGCACACCACTGCTCTAGGCCCACTACTCAGCAGGCCCCACCTTACTATCATCTCGGTTCTTCATCAATTTCATGAAACCCGTCAATCAAGGCACCTGTCTGGTATACTCATGATCAGCAACAGGACATCAAACGCTTCTCCAGTGCCACCTGGTCATGGGAATTTCAAAGATTGCATGGTATTTATCTATCCATTTTTAAAGGATTAAGTTGGAGGCACTGTGGGTTTCCATTCATTTTGGAACCATTAAATGGTGAAAAAGATCATTTCAATGAAAGCTCTGGAGAACTCTCACAAACAAGGCTTCCCAAAGAGTGGCCAAAACGTCATATGAAACCAGGCCCACTGAGGTCTACAATGTAAGGTCCATGTGTGTTTTGACTCTCAACTATGGCTGCCAGGTCTTTAAGAATCAAATCATGTGATATCCTGGCTTAGATTCCCAGTGTTCTGTGGAAAGTCACCCTGAGCTTCGATCTCAGTTTCCAGGGGGTATTCTCATGCGCGGCCTTGGAAAATCCCAACTCAATTCTTGGCAATACTTCTCTGAGGTCAGTTCCAGAACTCAGTCTCCAAGGGGAATCACACCAGAGTTCAAGCCCAGGCGGACCCAGTCATCTCTTCCACTGCCACACAAATGACCACAATTCAAACCAAAACACTGCCACAAGGCCCTCATCTTCTTCCATATAGACACTCCTCATAACCTCTGGCTGGAGGTTTCCATGAGGGGCACAGCCTAAGACAGTGTCCACAATAAGCTCCATTGCCCCTCATTTGCCTAATGTCAGGGTGGCCTGGACACCCTTCCTTTGAACCAGGATTGATCAAATAGGCCTACCTTTAATACTGCTCAGCTTCTCCACTTGGAGTCCTGCTGATCCTGGGGTATAGATTCTTTGTGTGAATTGGAGTCATGAGAAAACCCAAGCACATAATGGCTAGCCTCTGCAGGGCTTTCAAAAACTCATTTGACCCAAAGGATCCCTATTCTCACTTGATGGAGGTCAGGAAACTTACAGAGGAAGGCGAGAGACTTCATCCACAATGACTGCTTTGTTGCCATATTGGCTTTGGATGCACATATGGGATCTTTCTTGAGATCCATCAGGTGCTGACAATCTAAGCCACAGCCTCACACAGGGCAAGAGGCTGATTCAGACACATCCCTTTGCAAAGCAATTAAGCAAAGGGCCACAAGTGATGCCTGTTTGTTTGCATTTGAAAACTGTTTTCTTCAGGCTTCACAAAGGGATGTCCTGAGGCAAAGACCTTGCTGACATCCAGGGAAACAGAACAATAGGTAAGCAAAAGGCCCTAAGCAGGGTTTCTCCACTGAGACTTTACTGGGCCCAATGATATCTGAGTTTACTGAGATGCTCGCCCTTTCCTTCAGCTATCTAGTACATGGCCATATCACCAAGCTTGGAGGTGGTACATATCTTAAACACAAAACCATGAACCTATTCTGAAGAGTGGCCAGAATTCAGGAAGAAAACAGGAATTTAGGAAGATAGTAGGTTTTGCCTATGAATAAGGCAAGCCGCAGTCCATTCATACATTAAGCAGGATGAATGCTGGAAGCTTTCTACTAGACAGGACACATCCATTGATGCATTCTGTTTTCTAATGTCTACAACCACAGACACAGTGCGATACACAGACATAGCAACACTAGCCTAGTCAAACGACTTGCTAGAAACAGTCCACTCCAAACCAAACAAACCGCCTTTCCTAGCTCTTCTCCGAACATGAGACCAAACCACAAAATCACACCCACACCCACAAAGCCACCTCCTTCCCCCAAAGATGTCTGTGACTACCCACAGTGTCCTCTGACTGGTGGGCCATACTATGTGCCCCCAAAATGGCCTGTCCTGTCTCAGATCTGGCCTCCTTGGCTAATTCTGTAAAGTTGTCAGGAGCCAGGGGTGAGCCACTACCTGCTTTCTCAGGAAAGACCCCTTTCAGATCTGTCCTGGCAATTGGCCATCCTCACATCTGTAGGTACCAAGAAAGACTGACTCTGTCCTTGGTAAATCCAAACAAGTGAGCCCACTGGGACTTGCACTGGGACTGCCTCTGTGTGCCTGGCTTCCTGGATCCCAAGTTCAGAGCGTTCCATCACCAAGAAATTGTGGTGAGGTCACTTCCTTCAGGAACTGAATGAGGTCACTGCCTTGGAAACCACTTTGTCCTAACTGTTGCTTCAAAGGGTGCCATGAGATGGAGGCTGCCCCTGCTTCCTGTGACACTTTCACAAGTTAGAATGGTATATCAACCATAGGCACCCAGGAAAAGCTCTCCACACAGGCCTGGTTTGGTCCATCTTGTCTGCATTAAGTAGAGAGAGGCTCATTCAGACACATCCTTTCATCCTGACCAAGTTGTTTGCCACGGAAGATGACATTTGCTCTCTCAGGTCCTTCTTAGCCGCCTATATCTTCTCCAGGGATCATTTCTGCATGGACATTTGAGGTTCTCAGCAGGTGGAAGATCTCCTACATGCCAGTATTGTAAGACCAACTCTGTCCCTGCTCTTCTCTAAAGTTAGATTGAGGGAACAGTGAATGCTTGGGGTTAAGAACATGTTCGATTTGGGTAGTAAATCATTCTGCTGGATGAAGAATGGTATTGGGAACCTGTGATATTTATAATAATATAGAGGTGAAATATATGTATGAAAACAGAAATCTAAGTAAGATTTTAAGGCCAGAAGGGAATTGAGCCCTTGATTGGGATACTTAGCTTCGAATTACATTCTGTACAGATGTCTCTGATAAATCCATATACGATGGCATAGGACCTTATACCTTGGATGACTGAATGTAGAAGAGAAGATCCAGTCAAAAAGGGATAGTAGGTAGGATTAGGAAGATAGTCAGTAGGTTTAGGAAGAAGAGTGAGTATAAAATTTGGATCAAAAGTTCTTTAGCAATAGGCTCTCTGTTAGAGAGTGAATGTAAATGTCAGCACATGTGAAGAGTCAGTCACAATGATGAAGTGGGGAAGATATGTAGGAAAGCAGATATGAATATAGACATTAGGAAATCAGGCAAAGTATCAAGTGAGTGATAGGATTAGATATTTTCAACAGCGTTGAGGTTGAATATATAATCTTAGGCAGAAAAAAATGTGTAGTCACCAATAGGATTGAAATTTGAGAGCATAATGCAACCTAGACAAGGATGGTTTTAGTAATCCTTGCTCACTTTCCAATTAGTCTTAGGTACAATCATAAGTGTGACCTTTGCATTTTGTGTTCAGAATATCACTGTGATAAAATATATATGTAGATCAGGTGACATGAGTATTTCTTCCACAATTTTTGCGAGCAATATGTTTAAGACATATAAATTAGAATTCGGGGGTACAAATAGGTGTACCCTGGGTCTATGAGTATAGAGATAATGCATGAATAGACCGTACTGTGAATAAAGAATATAACTGGTTCCAATTTAAATGATGGATTGAATTGATATCTAAAAACATATAGGAAATCTTATATTGATCCACGATCATTCATTCCAACCAGTTAGAGCTTTCCTGGCAATTGGCCATCCTCACATCTGTAGGTACCTGTGGTGAGCCTTTCCTGCGGACTGTGGTTGTTATTACATGATGGCGCTGTCTCCGCTGTGGTCTGTGAAGGACAACTCCATATCAGAGAGAGTTGGCGTGTTGTCAACTCCTTATCAGAGAGAGTTGGCGTGTTGTTTTCTAGCACCATGTGAGAAGGGTCCACGTGTCAGCTTCACATTGGGGTTCGCGTTGCTTTATTAAGGCTGAGAGGGGCATCCGAGAATTATTAGAAGAATTATTAGAAGTTTATCAAGGGCCTGAATAAACTGCTGAAATAAGATTCCTGAGTTGCGTCTTCCTTGCAGGCAAGGGGGTCCTGACAAGTGGTGCCGAAACCCGGGAGAAATAAAAAAAAAGAAAAACCCAGGAACCACAACTTTCAGCAACCAGGGAGGCACGCCAGTAAGTCCCAGGTAAAGTGGGACCTGCTGTTAAAAAGCGGGATGCTCCTCTGTCAATAAAGAGGGAGCGTTAAAAGGTAATTGCTCCTCTGTAAATAAAGAGAGGGCGTTACATCTCATAGCAATTGCACTCTGTATTTTCGTTTTTGTTTTCTGTGTATTTTCGTTTTTTTTGTGTGTATTTTCACTTTCGTTTTCTGTGTTTTCTTGTGTTGCGTCATAGGTGCCGTGACTTCAATTCCACTTCTTCTGTCCTTAGATGGCCTTTTACGTTCCAAGGGACTGGAGGTGAAACATAGTACCTTATAGTAATTTTTACAGCGGGTTGATACTGCCACACCATGGTTCGTATTTTTGGGCAGCCTCACTACACCCAGCTGGGATAAATTAGGCAAAGGTCTTGATTTTGCTCGTGAGCAGGGCATGTGAGAGGGTGGGATGATAAGCCCTGGATGATGGTCTGTAGTTGCCTTACAGATGGCAGATGCCAAGAAGCGCTTGTTAAAGGGCAGGAAGTTTTAGAACAATTGCATGAAGAAAAGTCAGAAACGACAGAGAGCGAAGTGTCTCAAGAGGAGGGGAGTGTGCGGGGCATGGAGAACGGGAAGAGACGACTGTATCCAGATCTCAGTGTGCTGCGCACGCCCCCATGCGAAAGTGGGTCAGAGGTAGAAGACAATGAGGAGCTGAGGACGCTGTCTCGACAGCTAGGGAGTCTAGATAAAGGGAACAGAGATAAGCAAGGGCTCAAGAAAGGACGGCCTCCCGATCCGCCTCCATATGCCGGGGGTGGTTCGGGACGAAGTTTCCACGCCCAAACATGGAGGGCTGTTAACGTTGAGATGGGTCTTGCTTATCCAGTTTTTCAGGATGATAATAGGGGAAGATTTCATGAGCCTTTGGATTTCAAAATGGTAATGACCCTGGCGGAGTCTGTGCGCACTTATGGGGTCGATGCCGCTTTTACACTAACTCAGGTAGAGAATCTGTCTAGATACTGCATGACTCCCTCTGATTGGGCTAGCCTCGTTCGGGCTTGCGTCTCCCCAGGCAAATATTTGGACTGGAGAGCATTTGTGCTAGAGGGCGCAGCAGAGCAGGCCGCCCAAAATCATGCAGCGGGACACCCCCATTGGGACAAAGACATGCTTTTGGGACAAGGGAGATTTGCTAATCAACAGACAGGATTTCCTCTTGAAGCATATGACCAGATTAATAATATTTGCATTCGGGCATGGAAATCACTTCCAAATAGTGGAGAGGTGTCTGGTAACCTGACTAAAATTATACAAGGCCCTACAGAACCCTTTTCAGATTTTGTAGCAAGGATGGTGGATGCCGCTGGAAAGATTTCTGGAGATCCTGATAGAGCCATGCCCCTTATCAAGCAATTGGTTTTTGAGCAATGCACCAAAGAATGTAAAACAGCGATTACTCCTTATAAAAATAAAGGCATAGAAGCATGGATGAAGGTGTGTAGAGAGCTTGGAGGACCTTTAACTAATGCAGGTCTTGCAGCTGCTGTCCTTTGGATTACAAAAAGGGGAGGTTCTGGTGCCGGAACATGCTTCCGTTGTGGTCAGCCTGGTCATCTCAAGCGTGAATGTCCCAAAAAAGACAATTTCAATGGACCTCCCCATGGTGGCTTTTCCAATGGCCCTCGTTTACCGGGGTTGTGTCCAAGATGTAAAAAGGGGAAGCATTGGGCAAAAGAGTGTAGATCAGTGAGGGACATCCATGGGCAGCCTATTTTAACTGGGTCAAAAAACGGCCGGAGGGGCCCTCGAGCCCAGAGCCCACAAATATATGGGGCAATGGAGAATGTCACACCCGAACCCGAGACATGGCCATCTCTACGCCATCCCATGAGATGCGGAGAGCCACTACAGGTGCAGCGGGATTGGACCTCTGTTCCACCTCCAGACTCGTATTAACACCTAAGATGGGAGTCCAGTTGGTAGAAACTGAGTTCAAAGGGCCTTTACCACCTGGCACTGTGGGCTTATTGATTGGACGTGCTTCCTCTATTTTACAAGGTCTTCATGTTTTTCCCGGAGTCATAAGCCCTGATACTGTGGGGACAGTAAAAGTCATGGTGGAAGCTCCAAGAGGCATTGTGTCTATCTCCCCAGGGGATCGGATTGCTCAATTACTAATTTTGCCTAGTTTACATAACCACTTCCCAGCTGACTCACGGTCACGGATGGGAAGTGAGATTGGTAGCACTGGAGGGAATTGTGGGTATGAGCAACCGCCCCACTTTGGAATTAATCATAGAGGGTAAATCTATTGTGGGACTGCTGGATACAGGAGCAGATCGTAGTATTATAGCCCTTAAAGACTGGGCTAAGGGATGGCCAGTACAGACTTCTTATCAATCCTTAAGGGGACTTGGATATGCCCAAGCTCCTCAAATTAGCTGCAGACATCTATCCTGGAAGGACCCAGAGGGACACAGTGGTACCTTTCAACCTTATGTGCTTGATTTACCTATTTCTTTATGGGGCCGTGACCTGATGAAAGACATGGGGTTCACCCTTAGTAATGACTATTCCCTAATGTCTCAACAGATTATGCAAAATATGGGGTATAGGCCAGGTCTAGGACTAGGAAAACATCTGCAGGGGCGTAAACACCCTGTGCAAGGTCGTCAAAAACTTGACAGATTCGGTCTGGGTTTTCATAGGGGCCGCTGGGGCTCAAATACCCATAACTTGGCTCACCGAGGAGCCTGTTTGGGTGCCTCAGTGGCCCCTTCCCTCGGCTAAACTGGCAGCAGCCCATGACCTAGTTAAAGAACAACTTGACTTGGGCCACATTCAACATTCTACTTCTCCATGGAATACTCCCATATTTGTCATTAAGAAAAAATCAGGGAAGTGGCGCCTACTGCATGATTTACGAGCAGTTAATGCTCAAATGCAACTTATGGGGCCCATTCAAAGAGGGCTGCCGCTGCTTTCCTCTGTTCCTCAGGGCTGGCATATCATTGCTATTGACATTAAAGACTGTTTCTTTTCTATTCCTTTGCATCCTAAAGACTCACAGCGTTTTGCCTTCACCCTTCCCTCGTGTAATCACGAGGAACCAGATCAAAGGGTTGAGTGGGTTGTTTTACCACAGGGAATGTCTAACAGTCCCACGATTTGTCAGATGTATGTAGGGAAGGCACTCGCACCTCTCAGACAAAAATATCCTTCCATCAAGATTATTCATTATATGGATGATGTATTATTGGCAGCCAAATTAGAGAAGTCAGTTAATGAGGCCTATAAAGACCTGGTGAAGTTGTTAGCTCAATATTGATTACATATTGCACCTGAAAAGGTTCAAACAGGGGATTCTATTAAGTATTTGGGAGCGATGATTGGATATGACATATTAAAACCACAAAAAGTTACTATAAGAACTCAAGATCTCCAAACTCTAAATGATTTTCAAAAACTGTTGGGATATATTAATTGGATAAGAGGTTATTTACATATTCCTAATATCGTGCTCCAGCCTTTGTATGCTATTCTTAAGGGTGATCCAGATCTTACTTCCCCTCGTACCCTCACTAAAGAGGCCAGAGTGGCCCTTATAAAAGTAGAAGAAGCTATACAACATGCTTCTCTATACAGGCTTCAGAGTGATAAACCTTTCCAGTTATGTGTGCTTGCCACTATGCGGCAGCCTACTGGAGTATTGTGGCAAGATGGGCCTTTACTATGGATCCACCCACATGTATCCCCAGGAAAATCTTTAGAATACTATCCTGATGCTGTTGCAGCGTTAGCACTTAGAGGGATTCAACAGAGCATTCAATTTTTCGGACAAGCACCTTCTTCTCTTATCATACCCTATTCTAAAGTTCTAATTAATGTTTTGTGTGCTACTCTAGACAACTGGGCCATTCTATGTTGCTCGTTTCAAGGGGATATTGATAATCATTACCCTTCTCATCCATTACTCCATTTTGTTAAAGAACATCCCATCATTTTCCCTAAAGTAACTTCACCCACTCCAATTCCGGGGGCTGTTAACATTTTTACTGATGGCTCTAAGTCTGGAATGGGAGCTTATGTGATTAATGACTCTCCCCCTGTCCAGCATCAATTTGCTCCTGGAAATCCACAATGGGTAGAACTACAAATTGTCATTGAAATTTTTAAACAGTGTTCTTTTCCTTTCAATCTCATTTCAGACTCCATCTATGTGGTGCAGGCACTCAAAATTCTGGAGGCTGTAGGAGCTATTAGTGACACCCATAATGTATCTGCTTACTTTAGTCAGCTTCAGCAGCTTATCCATAGCCATAAGGCCTCTTTCTATCCAATGCACATTTGGGCTAACACCTCTCTTCCTGGCCCGTTATCACAGGGTAATGCCTGTGCTGACTCGGCAACTAGAAGCCAGTTGGTATGCTTGGCCTCCTCCTTAGAAGAAGCTAAATTGTTTCATCACAACTTTCATGTCAATGCTATGACAGTGCGCAGACGCTTTTCCATCTCAAGGGTGGAGGCTCGTCAGATAGTATTACAATGTCCCCGTTGTGTCACATTTCTTCATCCTTCTACTTATGGTGTAAACCCACGAGGATTGAAGCCATTGGTTGTCTGGCAAATGGACGTAACTCACGTGCCTGACTTTGGTAACCTCAAATATGTCCATGTTTCTATTGACACATACTCTGGAATTATTCATGCTTCTGCTTTATCGGGAGAAAAGGCAAGTAATGTCATTACTCATTGCTTAGAGGCATGGGCAGCATGGGGTGCACCTGCATCCCTTAAGACTGATAATGGACCTGCTTATACTGGCAGACAGTTTACATCTTTTTGTTCTACTATGGGAGTACACCTTGCTCATGGGTTGCCTTACAATCCTCAAGGGCAAGGCATTGTTGAACGTGCCCACCGCACCTTAAAAGAAACTTTGGAAAAACAAAAAGGGGGAATAGGAGTTGACCACACTCCTAAAGAACGCCTGTCCTTAGCTCTTTTTACCATTAATTTTTTGAATTTGGATATTCATGGCCGCTCTGTGGCCGATAGACATGTGTCCCCTCAGCCCTCTGTGACTGGCTATGTTAAGTGGAAGGATGTTCTTACGGGCCAATGGAACGGCCCTGACCCCGTGCTGACATGGGCACGAGGATCTGTATGTGTTTTTCCCCAGGATCGCATGGAGCCGCTGTGGATCCCTGAACGCCTGACAAGAAGAGTCTCGAGATCTACTAACCAGAAGCAGGAGGTGCCACAACAGTCCCATGATGAGGAGCTTCATTCTGATGAGTGCTCTGGCTCTGATGCTGGTGCCAACGGTACAGATGACACCAATGCAGTGGTGGGCAGTGGCACGGGCATGGCCAATGCCAATGCCAGTTCATAGTAATTCTAGCGTCTTCCCCAATCTTTTTTCTACCTCATGTGAGATGTCTGCTCCTTGTACCTCTCCTAGAGGGGACATGGAAAATATTTTTAATCAGTCTCAAGTTAATCTCACAGGAGTTTTTTGTTTCAGCCTTGGGAACACTAATTGTATTAGCCTTAAGACCAAAAATTTGACTAACTGGGAGGACCCATTGCGGTCCAGTCGAGTCTCAAGGAGTATTTTCAGTGCTGTATTGAGCCAAGTAGTTTCAGGGAAGCAATCAGGCTCAGGGACCCCCGCAAATAGCTCTGTTTTAAACATAACTACTTTAGCTATTATCTCCGAGGTACTAATCCCAATGCCTCCTTCTTCTAATAGTACTTGCAATGTCACTCATTTCAAGGCCTCTCCTTACTGTACCCCTAATTTTGGTTTTCCCCCAACATTTACGCCTTGTCAGGATCATTCTTGGGAGAAACATCAAGTTGCTAAAGGTTTCTCCTTTTCCCCCCCTCTTAAGAGATATGTTGGGGCTGGGGATGTGGCTCAAGCGGTAGCGCGCTGGCCTGGCATTCGTGCGGCCCGGGTTCGATCCTCAGCACCACGTACAGAGATGTTGTGTCCGCCGGAAAAAAAAAAAAAAAAGAGATATGTTTATAACTTTAACAACACTGCCAACTCCTCTACGGGAACAGGTTGGTCCTGGTTTCAATGGCTCATTTCCAATGAGAAGGGGGCTTCAGCCGATATTTCTGCATTGGCTCAATTACTAGAAGCCAAAAGTTGGCTGGCTAATGTTTCTGGCACTACTAAGGAGAGTGAACGAGGTAATAGGCTTACATCTGTTTTGTTCAACTCTCTGTTTAATTATGCCACATTGCCTCCTGCAATGGTCTGTATCCAATCCCCGTTCCTGTTCCTTTTAGCTAATGACACCTCCTCGGGGATGCTGGATTGTTCTAATATTATCTGTTTCTTATCTGAGTGTTGGAATGGTTCTTGGACTGTAGCAGTGATTATGAAAATTCCAACTTTTGTCCCAATCCCAGTCACTGCGGATCCAGATAAAGTTCCTATTGTAGAGCTACTTAGAGTCTGCAGAGATTTTGGAATCACAGCAGCTATAGTGACAGCCGTGGCGGCATCTTCTGCTGTAGCAGTTACGGCCGGAGTACCCATGGCCAGTCAAGTACAAACTGCTGCCACTATTAATCAAGATGTTCAACAAACGTCCACTATACTTGAATCACAAAATGCGATTAATCAACATATTTTGTCAGGGATTTTAGCTGCCAACCAAAGAATAGATTTTCTTCAAGCTCAGGTAGAGGAATTGGCTGACCTAGTACTTTTAGGCTGCATTGACCAACGTGCACATTTATGTGTAACCTCTGTCAGATATAATGATTCCAGGAATGCTTACCACATCATTGGTGGATATTTGGCCGGGAATTGGTCCATGGAAGCGGAAGACATGATCCAGTCTCAACTAACCCAGATAGCTGTCTTGAATAGTACCCGTGTCGATCCCGTGACTCTGGGTCAATTCACCAATTGGATATTTTCTGCCTTTTCCTTTTTTAAGGAGTGGGTGGGAGTAGGCATTTTTAGTGCACTGTGTTGTTTTGGTATGTTCCTCTGTTTGTGGTTTCTCTGTCGCCTTAAAGCTCGTAGTGCTCAAGATGAGGCTATGATCATACAAGCTCTTGCAGTGTCCTCTGACTGGTGGGCCATACTATGTGCCCCCAAAATGGCCTGTCCTGTCTCAGATCTGGCCTCCTTGGCCAATTCTTTGAAGTTTTCAGAAGCCAGGGGTGAGCCACTACCTGCTTTCTCAGGAAAGACCCCTTTCAGATCTGTCCTGGCAATTGGCCATCCTCACATCTGTAGGTACCAAGAAAGACTGACTCTGTCCTTGGTAAATCCAAACAAGTGAGCCCACTGGGACTTGCACTGGGACTGCCTCTGTGTGCCTGGCTTCCTGGATCCCAAGTTCAGAGAGTTCCATCACCAAGGAAGTGTGGTGAGGTCACTTCCTTCAGGAACTTTATGAGGTCACTGCCTTGGAAACCACTTTGTCCTAACTGTTGCTTCCAAGGGTCCCATGAGATGGAGGCTGCCCCTGCTTCCTGTGATGCTTTCACAAGTTAGAATGGTATATCATCCATAGGCACCCAGGAAAAGCTATCCACACAGGCCTGGTTTGGTCCATCTTGTCTACATTAAGAAGAGAGAGGCTCATTTAGACACATACCTTCATCCTGACCAGGCTGTTTGCCACGGAAGATGACTTTTGCTCTCTCACGTCCTTCCTAGCTGCCTAAATCTTCTCCAGGGATCATTTCTGCATGGAACTTTGAGGTTCTCAGCAGGTGGAAGATCCCCGACATTCCTGTATTGTAAGACCAAATCTGTCCCTGCTCTTCTGTAAAGTTAGATTGAGGGAACAGTGAATGCCTGGGGTTAAGAACATGTTCGATTTGGGTTAGAAATTATTCTGCTGGATGAAGAATGGTATTGGGAACCTGTGATATTTATAATAATATACAGGTGAAATATATGTATGAAAACAGAAATCTAAGTAAGATTTGAAGGCCAGAAGGGCATTGGGCATTGATTGGGATACTTAGATTTGAATTACATTCTGTACAGATGTCTCTGATAAATCCATATACAATAACATAGGACCTTGTACCTTGGATGACTGAAAGTAGAAGAGAAGATCCAGTCAAAAAGGGATAGTAGGTCGGATTAGGAAGATAGTCAGTAGGTTTAGGAAGAAGAGTGAGTATAAAATTTGGACCAAAAGTTCTTTAGCAATAGGCTGTCTGTTAGAGAGTGAATGTAAATGTTAGCACATGTGAAGAGTCAGTAACAATGATGAAGTGGGGAAGATATGTAGGAAAGCAGATTTGAATATAGACATTAGGAAATCAGGCAAAGTATAAAGTGAGTGATAGGATTAGACATTTTCAACAGGGTTGAGGTTGAATATATAATCTTAGGCAGAAACAAATGTGTAGTCACCAATAGGATTGACATTTGAGAGCATTCGGCAACCTAGACAAGTTTGGTTTTAGTAATCCATGCTCACTTTCCAATTAGACTTAGGTACAATCATAAGTGTGACCTTTGCATTTTGTGTCCAGAATATCCCTGTGATAAAATATATATGCAGATCAGGTGACATGAGTATTTCTTCCACTATTTTTGGAAGCAATATGTTGAAGACCTATAAATTAGAATTTGGGGGTACAAATAGGTGTACCCTGGGTCTATGAGTATAGGGATAATGCATGAATAGACCATACTGTGAATAAAGAAAATAACTGGTTCCAATTTAAATAATGGATTGAATGGATATGTGAAAACATATAGGAAATCTTATATTGATACACAATCATTCATTCCAACCAGTTATACATCTAATGGTAATATTAGGGTGATGGTTTACCATGAGGAGTGTGTGAGTTTTGGTTCCAAAGTGATTATGGAAATCCAAAATTATGTGTTTGAAAAGAAGTCTCATGAAAAGACCAGTCAAGAAACATGGAGGAATACATGTGTTCTGAAGCAGGATTTAATTGAAATTGAACCAAATGCCTAGAAATTTGTGAATTTGTAGATGAAACATATATCCTATGAGGTGCATCAACTGAAGAAATAGTAATGTAGCAGTGTTGAATAAAAATAAATGTGAAAATACACATCATGTCCCATAGGAGTCTACTTGCATTGATATTAAACAGGGTCAGTTACTGTAGTAATGTTAGGATTTTTATGCACCATTCACTGAAGTTAGTTTTCAGTACTAGGAAACAAATATGTATTTCAGGTGGATGAATATTTCTGAGAATAATCTTGTGAAAAGTTGATTATAAATCCACATACATGAACATGAATTTAGGGAGTGTAAAATAAAACATATATTTTATATTTTGAAAAATCTGGAGAGTGTGTGTGTGTATATATACATATGTATATACACACAAAACACACACAGAGAGACATTAAAAAGTAAAAATATATATGCCAATTGAAATTCATCATGAAATATATATCATCCAAAGATCCAAAAATATTTATTTACTGAACATGGATGTATGTATAATGTTGTTCAAGTAGGAAGCTCAACCATAGGTTGATTTTCAGTTCCAACAGCATTTAGGAGGAGTAATTTCTTCTCACAGTTTGTATCTGCCAAGTCAGCCACCTCACAAGAAAGTAGCTGGGGAACCAGGTAGGAATCTATATGTACATGTAAAAATACATGTGCTTAATAGGCTGCAGAGAAAGGGAGACAGGAATTCACATATTTGTTAAGTTTAAAAACACATGGAGAACTATTACATTGGACTAGATTCATAACATCTACCCTTTAGAATGCAAAAGGCCTGTCCAACTACACACCATGCCTCCTCTGAACTGCTTGTATTTCTATTTTGTTTGGGTTATTTTTCTCTATCATATTAGGATTCGTAGTCAGAGTCTAGTAGGGTATGGGTTAGTGTCAGGGATTCAGTATTCGGAATGGAAAAAAGGAAAATTAATCCAATGTGTATGCAAATATGTGCTACACAAAATGCCCCACTGTCATCCAGAAAAATGCCTTGACAATACCCTTGCCCCAAGTAAGACGCAATTCGAGGAGAAGAGTTAGAAAATCTTTGAATGCATATGTGGAATGAAAAATGCTCAGGAGTTCACAACTTTGAAGGTGGTAGAGGAGTTTCCTTAAGTAAGGGACAGGATAAACACTCCACAAACATGGAGCTCTGCTGACCTAAAGACTTCTTGAGAAACTGCCTCTGAGTTTGGGCTCTTGAAATATATGTTGTTGTCAGGAGCTTTAGCTTCCTTTGTAGTGAGATCATCAAAGCTGGGTCTGCATCTATGTGACCTGGAGGACATGGTTTCTGATTTTCCAATGAACATGAGGCAGAAGTGCTGAATTCTCTCTTTGTAGGTAAACTGTGTCCACTGGGGGCGAAGTGTCTCCCCTTGGGGACTGTGAAGCCATTTGGTCATCCTCCACTTTTCGTGGTGTTTCTTGCTGCTGCATTGGGAGTTTGGTATTTGCTTCACGAAATACAAGGAATTCAAGTGGGACACAGTGCTGGAGGGAGTTCTGTCACGTGTGGTGGGTCAGGGTCCTAGGAGAATGCACCAATTATGCTTCTATCCAACAGAGCTTAGCCCCTTGATTATAGCATCCTGATTCTGAAAATTGTTCTGAAACCTCTCCATATAACAAGATGCCTTTACATATAAGGGTCTGCTGGCTGCACCATGTAAGTCACAAGACATTTGGAAGCCCATGGCAGATCCACATTGCCTCACCACAGATGTTTTATCACACACCTGCACACCACTGCTCTAGGCCCACTACACAGCAGGCCCCACCTTACTGGCATCGATGTTCTTCATCATTTTCATGAAACCGGTCAATCAAGGCACCTGTCTGGTATACTCATGATCAGCAACAGAACATCAAAAGCTTCTCTAGTGCCACCTGGTCATGGGAATTTCAAAGATTGCATGGTATTTATCTATCCATTTTTAAAGGATTAAGTTGGAGGCACTGTGGGTTTCCATTCATTTTGGAACCATTAAAAGGTGAAAAAGATCATTTCAATGAAAGCTCTGGAGAACTCTCACAAACAAGGCTTCCCAAAGATTGGCCAAAACGTCACATGAAACCAGGCCCACTGAGGTCTACAATGTAAGGTCCATGTGTGTTTTGACTCTCAACTATGGCTGCCAGGTCTTTAAGAATCAAATCATGTGATATCCTGGCTGAGATTCCCAGTGTTCTGTGGAAAGTCACCCTGGGCTTCGATCTCAGTTTCCAGGGGGGATTCTCATGCGTGGCCTTGGAAAATCCCAACTCAATTCTTGGCAATACTTCTCTGAGGTCAGTTCCAGAACTCAGTCTCCAAGGGGAATCACACCAGAGTTCAAGCCCAGGTGGACCCAGTCATCTCTTCCACCGCCACACAAATGACCACAATTCAAACCAAAACACTGCCACAAGGCCCTCATCTTCTTCCATATAGACACTCCTCATAACTTCTGGCTGGAGGTTTCCATGAGGGGCGCAGCCTACGACAGTGTCCACAATAAGCTCCCTTTCCCCTCATTTGCCTAATGTCAGGGTGGCCTGGACACCCTTCCTTTGAACCAGGATTGATCAAATAGGCCTACCTTTAACACTGCTCAGCTTCTCCACTTGGAGGCATGCTGATGGTGGGGTATAGATTCTTTGTGTGAATTGGAATCATGAGAAAACCCAAGCACATAATGGCTAGCCTCTGCAGGGCTTTCAAAAACACATTTGACCAAAAGGATCCCTATTTTAACTTGATGGAGGTCAGGAAACTTACAGAGGAAGGCGAGAGACTTCATCCACAATGACTGCTTTGTTGCCATATTGGCTTTGGATGCACATATGGGATCTTTCTTGAGATCCATCAGGTGCTGACAATCTAAGCCACAGCCTCACACAGGGCCAAGAGGCTGATTCAGACACATCCCTTTGCAAAGCAATTAAGCAAAGGGCCACAAGTGATGCCTGTTTGTTTGCATTTGATAACTGTTTTCTTCAGGCTTCACAAAGGGATGTCCTGAGGCAAAGACCTTGCTGACATCCAGGGAAACAGAACAATAGGTAAGCAAAAGGCCCTAAGCAGGGTTTCTCCACTGAGACTTTACTGGGCCCACTGATATCTGAGTTTACTGAGATGCTCGCCATTCCTTTCAGCTATCTAGTACATGGCCATATCACCAAGCTTGGAGGTGGTACATATCTTAAACACAAAACCATGAACCTATTCTGAAGAGTGGCCAGAATTTAGGAAGAAAACAGGAATTTAGGAAGATAGTAGGTTTTGCCCATGGAGAAGGCAAGCCGCAGTCCATACATAAATTAAGCAGGATGAATGCTGGAAGCTTTCTACTACACAGGACACACCCTTTGATGCATTCTCTTTTCTAATGTCTACAACCACGGACACAGTGCGATACACAGACATAGCAACACTCGCCTAGTCAGACGACTTGCTAGAAACAGTCCACTCCAAACCAAACAAACCGCCTTTCCTAGCTCTTCTCCGAACATGAGACCAAACCACAAACTCACACCCACACCCACAAAGCCACCTCCTTCCCCCAAATAGGTCTGTGACTACACGCAGTGTCCTCTGACTGGTGGGCCATACTATGTGCCCCCAAAATGGCCTGTCCTGTCTCAGATCTGGCCCCCTTGGCTAATTCTGTGAAGTTGTCAGGAGCCAGGGGTGAGCCACTACCTGCTTTCTCAGGAAAGACCCCTTTCAGATCTGTCCTGGCAATTGACCATCCTCACATCTGTAGGTACCAAGAAATACTGACTCTGTCCTTGGTATATCCAAACAAGTGAGCCCACTGGGACTTGCACTTGGTCTGCCTCTGTGTGCCTGGCTTCCTGGATCCCAAGTTCAGAGAGTTCCATCACCAAGGAAGTGTGGTGAGGTCACTTCCATCAGGAACTGAATGAGGTCACTGCCTTGGAAACCACTTTGTCCTACCTGTAGCTTCCAAGGGTGCCATGAGATAAAGGCTGCCCCTGCTTCCTGTGACACTTTCACAAGTTAGAATGTTATATCAACCATAGGCACCCAGGAAAAGCTCTCCACACAGGCCTGGTATGGTCCATCTTGTCTACAAAAGAAGAGAGAAGCTCATTCAGACACATCCTTTCATCCTGACCAAGTTGTTTGCCATGGAAGATGACTTTTGCTCTCTCATGTCCTTCTTAGCCGCCTATATCTTCTCCAGGGATCATTTCTGCATGGACCTTTGAGGTTCTCAGCAGGTGGAAGATCTCCTACATGCCTGTATTGTAAGACCAAGTCTGTCCCTTCTCTTCACTAAAGTTAGATTGAGGGAACAGTGAATGCTTGGGGTTAAGAACATGTTCGATTTGGGTAGGAAATCATTCTGCTGGATGAAGAATGGTATTGGGAACCTGTGATATTTATAATAATATAGAGGTGAAATATATATATGAAAACAGAAATCTAAGTAAGATTTGAAGGCCAGAAGGGCATTGGGCCCTTGACTGGGATACTTAGCTTTGAATTACATTCTGTACAGATTTCTCTGATAAGTACATATACAATGGCATAGGACATTGTACCTTGGATGACTGAATGTAGAAGAGAAGATCCAGTCAAAAAGGGATAGTAGGTAGGATTAGGAAGATAGTCAGTAGGTTTAGGAAGAAGAGAGATTATAAAATTTGGACCAAAAGTTCTTTAGCAATAGGCTGTCTGTTAGAGAGTGAATGTAAATGTCAGCACATGTGAAGAGTCAGTCACAATGATGAAGTGGGGAAGATATGTAGGAAAGCAGATATGAATATAGACATTAGGAATTCAGACAAAGTATAAAGTGAGTGATAAGATTAGACATTTCAACAGGGTTGAGTTTGAATATATAATCTTAGGCAGAAACAAATGTGTAGTCACCAATAGGATTGACATTTGAGAGCATTAGGCAACCTAGAAAAGTTTGGTTTTAGTAATCCATGCTCACTTTCCAATTAGGCTTAGGTACAATCATAAGTGTGACCTTTGCATTTTGTGTCCAGATTATCACTGTGATAAAATATATATATAGATCAGGTGACATGAGTATTTTTTCCACTATTTTCAGAAGCAATATGTGAAGACGTATAAATTAGAATTTGGGGGTACAAATAGGTGTACCCTGGGTCGATGAGTATAGAGATAATGCATGAATAGACCATACTGTGAATGAAGAAAATAACTGGTTCCAATTATAATAATGGATTTAATGGATATCTGAAAACATATAGGAAATCTTATATTGATACACGATCATTCATTCCAACCAGTTATACATCTAATACTAATATTAGGGTGATGGTTTACCATGAGGAGTGTGTGAGTTTTGGTTCCAAAGTGATTATGGAAATCCAAAATTATGTGTTTGGAAAGAAGTCTTTTGAAAAGACCAGTCAAGAAACATGGAGGAATACATGTGTTCTGAAGCAGGATTTAATTGAAATTGAACTAAATGCCTAGAAATTTGTGAATTTTGAGGATGAAATATATATCCTATGATGTGCATCAAGTGAAGAAATAGTAATGTAGCAGTGTTGAATAAAAATAAATGTGAAAATACACATCATATCCCATAGGAGTCTACTTGCATTGATATTAAACAGGGTCAGTTACTGTAGTAATGTTAGGATTTTTATGCACCATTCACTGAAGTTAGTTTTCAGTACTAGGAAACAAATATGTATTTCAGGTGGATGAATATTTCTGAGAATAATCTTGTGAAAAGTTGATTATAAATGCACATACATGAACATGAATTTAGGGAGTGTAAAATAAGACACATATATTTTATATTTTGAAAAATCTGGAGAGTGTGTGTGTGTATATATACATATGTATATACACACAAAGCACACACACAGAGACATTAAAAAGTTAAAATACATATGCCAATTGAAATTCGTCATGAAATATATATCATCCAAAGATCCAAAAATATTTATTTTACTGAACATGGATGTATGTATCATGTTGTTCAAGTAGGAAGCTCACCCATAGGTTGATTTTAAGTTCCAACAGCATTTAGAAGGAGTGATTTCTTCTCACAGTTTGTATCTGCCAAGTCAGCCACCTCACAAGAATGTAGCTGGGAAACCAGGTAGGAATCTATATGTGCATGTAAAAATACATGTGCTTAATAGGCTGCAGAGAAAGGGAGACAGGAATTCACATATTTGTTAAGTTTAAAAACACATGGAGAACTATTACATTGGACTAGATTCATAACATCTACCCTTTAGAATGCAAAAGGCCTGTCCAACTACACACCATGCCTCCTCTGAAATGCTTGTATTTCTATTTTGTTTGGGTTATTTTTCTCTATCATATTAGGATTCGTAGTCAGAGTCTAGTAGGGTATGGGTTAGTGTCAGAGATTCAGTATTCGGAATGGAAAAAAGGAAAATGAATCCAATGTGTATGCAAATATGTGCTACACAATATGCCCCACTGCCATCCAGAAAAATGCCTTGACAATACCCTTGCCCCACGTAAGAAGCAATTCGAGGAGAAGAGTTAGAAAATCTTTGAATACATATGTGGAATGAAAAATGCTCAGGAGTTCACAACTTTGGAGGTGGTAGAGGAGTTTCCATAAGTAAGGGACAGGATAAACACTCCACAAACATGGAGCTCTGCTGACCTAAAGACTTCTTGAGAAACTGTCTCTGAGGTTGGGCTCTTGAAATATATGTTGTTGTCAGGAGCTTTAGCTTCCTTTGTAGTGAGACCATGAAAGCTGGGTCTGCATCTATGTGACCTGGATGACATGGTTTCTGATTTTCCAAAGAACATGAGGCAGAAGTGCTGAATTCTCTCTTTGTAGGTAAACTGTGTCCACTGGGGGCTAAGTGTCTCCCCTTGGGGACTGTGAAGCCATTTGGTCATCCTCCACTTTTCGTGGTGTTTCTTGCTGCTGCACTGGGAGTTTGGTATTTGCTTCACGAAATGCAAGGAATTCAACTGGGACACAGTACTGGAGGGAGTTCTGTCACGTGTGGTGGGTCAGGGTCCTAGGAGAATGCACCAATTATGCTTCTATCCAACAGAGCTTAGCCCCTTGATTATATCAACCTGATTCTGAAAATTGTTCTGAAACCTCTCCATATAACAAGATGCCTTTACATATAAGGGTCTGCTGGCTGCACCATGTAAGTCACAAGACATTTGGAAGCCCATGGCAGATCCACATTGCCTCACCACAGATGTTTTATCACACACCTGCACACCACTGCTCTAGGCCCACTACTCAGCAGGCCCCACCTTACTGGCATCTCTGTTCTTCATCATTTTCATGAAACCCGTCTTTCAAGGCACCTGTCTGGTATACTCATGATCAGCAACAGGACATCAAAAGCTTCTCCAGTGCTTCCCACCTGGTCATGGGAATTTCAAAGATTGCATGGTATTTATCTATCTATTTTTAAAGGATTAAGTTGGAGGCACTGTGGGTTTCCATTCATTTTGGAACCATTAAATGGTGAAAAAGATCATTTCAATGAAAGCTCTGGAGAACTCTCACAAACAAGGCTTCCCAAAGAGTGGCCAAAATGTCACATGAAACGAGGCCCACTGAGGTCTACAATGTGAGGTCCATGTGTGTTTTGACTCTCAACTATGGCTGCCAGGTCTTTAAGAATCAAATCATGTGATATCCTGGCTGAGATTCCCAGTGTTCTGTGGAAAGTCACCCTGGGTTTCGATCTCAGTTTCCAGGGGGAATTCTCATGCGTGGCCATGGAAAATCCCAACTCAATTCTTGGCAATACTTCTCTGAGGTCAGTTCCAGAACTCAGTCTCCAAGGGGTATCACACCAGAGTTCAAGCCCAGGCAGACCCAGTCATCTCTTCCACCGCCACACAAATGACCACAATTCAAACCAAAACACTGCCACAAGGACCTCATCTTCTTCCATATAGACACTCCTCATAATCTCTGGCTGGAGGTTTCCATGAGGGGCGCAGCCTAAGACAGTGTCCACAATAAGCTCCCTTGCCCCTCATTTGCCTAAGGTCAGGGTGGCCTGGACACCCTTCCTTTGAACCAGGATTGATCAAATAGGCCTACGTTTAATAATGCTCAGCTTTTCCACATGGAGGCCTGCTGATGGTGGGGTATAGATTCTTTGTGTGAATTGGAGTCATGAGAAAACCCAAGCACATAATGGCTAGCCTCTGCAGGGCTTTCAAAAACTCATTTGACCCAAAGGATCTCTGTTCTCACTTTATGAAGGTCAGGAAACTTACAGAGGAAGGCGAGAGACTTCATCCACAATGACTGCTTTGTTGAAATATTGGCTTTAGATGCGCATATGGGATCTTTCTTGAGATCCATCAGGTGCTGACAATCTAAGCCACAGCCTCACACAGGGCCAAGAGGCTGATTCAGACACATCTTTTTGCAAAGCAATTAAGCAAAGGGCCACAAGTGATGCCAGTTTGTTTGCATTTGAAAACTGTTTTCTTCAGGCTTCACAAAGGGATGTCCTGAGGAAAAGACCTTGCTGACATCCAGGGAAACAGACCAATAGGTAAGCAAAAGGCCCTAAGTAGGGTTTCTCCACTGAGACTTTACTGTGCCCACTGATACCTGAGTTTACTGAGATGCTCGCCATTCCTTTCAGCTATCTAGTACATGGCCATATCCCCAAGCTTGGAGGTGGTACATATCTTAAACACAAAACAATGAACCTATTCTAAAGAGTGGCCAGAATTCAGGAAGAAAACAGGAATTTAGGAAGATAGTAGGTTTTGCCCATGGATAAGGCAAGCCGCAGTCCATTCATAAATTAAGCAGGATGAATGCTGGAAGCTTTCTACTAGACAGGACACATCCATTGATGCATTCTCTTTACTAATGTCTACAACCAAGGACACAGTGCGATACACAGACATAGCAACACTCGCCTAGTCAAACGAATTGCTAGAAACAGTCCACTCCAAACCAAACAAACCGCCTTTCCTAGCTCTTCTCTGAACATGAGACCAAACCACAAACTCACACCCACACCCACAAAGCCACCTCCTTCCCCCAAAGAGGTCTGTGACTACCCGCAGTGTCCTCTGACTGGTGGGCCATACTATGTGCCCCCAAAATGGCCTGTCCTGTCTCAGATCTGGCCTCCTTGGCCAATTTTGTGATGTTGTCAGGAGCCAGGGGTGAGCCACTACCTGCTTTCTCAGGAAAGACCCCTTTAAGATCTGTCCTGGCAATTGGCCATCCTCACATTTGTAGGTACCAAGAAAGACTGACTCTGTCCTTGGTAAATCCAAACAAGTGAGCCCACTGGGACTTGCACTGGGACTGCCTCTGTGTGCCTGGCTTCCTGGATCCCAAGTTCAGAGAGTTCCATCATTAAGGAAGTGTGGTGAGGTCACTTCCTTCAGGAACTGAATGAGGTCACTGCCTTGGAAACCACTTTGTCCTAACTGTTGCTTCAAAGGGTGCCATGAGATGGAGGCTGCCCCTGCTTCCTGTGACACTTTCACAAGTTAGAATGGTATATCAACCATAGGCACCCAGGAAAAGATCTGCATACAGGCCTGGTTTGGTCCATCTTGTCTACATTAAGAAGAGAGAGGCTCATTCAGACACATGCTTTCATCCTGACCAAGTTGTTTGCCATGGAAGATGACTTTTGCTCTCTCAGGTCCTTCTTAGCTGCCTATATCTTCTCCAGGGATCATTTCTGCATGGAACTTTGAGGTTCTCAGCAGGTGGAAGATCTCCTACATGCCTGTATTGTAAGACCAACTCTGTCCCTGCTCTTCTCTAAAGTTAGATTGAGGGAACAGTGAATGCTTGGGGTTAAGAACATGTTCGATTTGGGTAGGAAATCATTCTGCTGGATGAAGAATGGTATTGGGAATCTGTGATATTTATAATAATATAGAGGTGAAATATATGTATGAAAACAGAAATCTAAGTAAGATTTGAAGGCCAGAAGGGCATTCGGCCTTGATTGGGATACTTAGCTTTGAATTACATTCTGTACAGATGTCTCTCATAAATCCATATACAATGGCATAGGACCTTGTACCTTGGATGACTGAATGTAGAAGAAAAGATCCAGTCAAAAAGAGATAGTAGGTAGGATTAGGAAATAGTCAGTAGGTTTTGGAAGAAGATTGAGTATAAAATTTGGACCAAAAGTTCTTTAGCAATGGGCTGTCTGTTAGAGAGTGAATGTAAATGTCAGCACATGTGAAGAGTCAGTCACAATGATGAAGTGGGGAAGATATGTAGGAAAGCAGATATGAATATAGACATTAGGAAATCAGGCAAAGTATAAAGTGAGTGATAGGATTAGACATTTTCAACAGGGTTGAGGTTGAATATATAATCTTAGGCAGAAACAAATGTGTAGTCACCAATAGGATTGACATTTGATAGCATTAGGCAACCTAGACAAGTTTGGTTTTAGTAATCCATGCTCACTTTCCAATTAGGCTTAGGTACAATCATAAGTGTGACCTTTGCATTTTGTGTCCAGAATATCACTTTGATAAAATATATATGTAGATCAGGTGACATGAGTATTTCTTCCACTATTTTGGGAAGCAATAAGTTGAAGACCTATAAATTAGAATTCAGGGGTACAAATAGGTGTACCCTGGGTCTATGAGTATAGAGATAATGCATGAATAGACCACACTGTGAATAAAGAAAATAACTGGTTCCAATTTAAATTATGGATTGAATGGATATCTGAAAACCTATAGGAAATCTTATATTGATACAGGATCATTTATTCCAACCAGTTATACATCTAATGTTAATATTAGGGTGATGGTTTACCATGAGGAGTGTGTGAGTTTTGGTTCCAAAGTGATTATGGAAATCCAAAATTATGTGTTTGGAAAGAAGTCTCCTGAAAAGACCAGTCAAGAAACATGGAGGAATACATGTGTTGTGAAGCAGGATTTAATTGAAATTGAACCAAATGCCTAGAAATTTGTGAATTTGAGGATGAAATATATATCCTATGATGTGCATCAACTGAAGAAATAGTAATGTAGCAGTGTTGAATAAAAATAAATGTGAAAATACACATCATGTCCCATAGGAGTCTACTTGCACTGATATTAAACAGGGTCAGTTACTGTAGTAATGTTAGGATTTTTATGCACCATTCATTGAAGTTAGTTTTCAGTACTAGGAAACAAATATGTATTTCAGGTGGATGAATATTTCTGAGAATAATCTTGTGAAAAGTTGATTATAAATCCACATACATGAACATGAATTTAGGGAGTGTAAAATAAGACACATATATTTTATACTTTGAAAAATCTGGAGAGTGTGTGTGTATATATACATATGTATATACACACAAAACACACACACAGAGACATTAAAAAGTAAAAATATATATGCCAATTGAAATTCATCATGAAATATATATCATCCAAAGATCCAAAATATGTATTTTACTGAACATGGATGTATGTATCATGTTGTTCAAGTAGGAAGCTCACCCATAGGTTGATTTTCAGTTCCAACAGCATTTAGGAGGAGTGATTTCTTCTCACAGTTTGTATCTGCAAGTCAGCCACCTCACAAGAATGTAGCTGGGAAACCAGGTAGGAATCTATATGTGCATGTAAAAATACATGTGCTTAATAGGCTGCAGAGAAAGGGAGACAGGAATTCACATATGTGTTAAGTTTAAAAACACATGGAGAACTATTACATTGGACTAGATTCATAACATCTACCATTTAGAATGCAAAAGGCCTGTCCAACTACACACCATGCCTCCTCTGAACTGCTTGTATTTCTATTTTGTTTGGGTTATTTTTCTCTATCATATTAGGATTCGTAGTCAGAGTCTAGTAGGGTATGGGTTAGTGTCAGGGATTCAGTATTCGGAATGGAAAAAAGGAAAATGAATCCAATGTGTATGCAAATATGTGCTACACAAAATGCCCCACTGTCATCCAGAAAAATGCCTTGACAATACCCTTGCCCCACGTAAGAAGCAATTCGAGGAGAAGAGTTAGAAAATCTTTGAATACATATGTGGAATGAAAAATGCTCAGGAGTTCACAACTTTGGAGGTGGTAGAGGAGTTTCCATAAGTAAGGGACAGGATAAACACTCCACAAACATGGAGCTCTGCTGACCTAAAGACTTCTTGAGAAACTGCCTCTGAGGTTGGGCTCTTGAAATATATGTTGTTGTCAGGAGCTTTAGCTTCCTTTGTAGTGAGACCATCAAAGCTGGGTCTGCATCTCTGTGACCTGGAGGACATGGTTTCTGATTTTCCAATGAACATGAGGCAGAAGTGCTGAATTCTCTCTTTGTAGGCAAACTGTGTCCACTGGGGGCTAAGTGTCTCCCCTTGGGGACTGTGAAGCCATTTGGTCATCCTCCACTTTTCGTGGTGTTTCTTGCTGCTGCACTGGGAGTTTGGTATTTGCTTCAAGAAATGCAAGGAATTCAACTGGGACACAGTACTGGAGGGAGTTCTCTCACGTGTGGTTGGTCAGGGTCCTAGGAGAATGCACCAATTATGCTTCTATCCAACAGAGCTTAGCCCCTTGATTATAGCAACTTGATTCTGAAAATTGTTCTGAAACCTCTCCATATAACAAGATGCCTTTACATATAAGGGTCTGCTGGCTGCACCATGTAAGTCACAAGACATTTGGAAGCCCATGGCAGATCTACATTGCCTCACCACAGATGTTTTATCACACACCTGCACACCACTGCTCTAGGCCCAATACTCAGCAGGCCCCACCTTACTGGCATCTCTGTTCTTCATCATTTTCATGAAACCCGTCAATCAAGGCACCTGTCTGGTATACTCATGATCAGCAACAGGACATCAAAAGCTTCTCCAGTGCCACCTGGTCATGGGAATTTCAAAGATTGCATGGTATTTATCTATCCATTTTTAAAGGATTAAGTTTTAGGCACTGTGTGTTTCCATTCATTTTGGAACCATTAAATGGTGAAAAAGTTCATTTCAATGAAAGCTCTGGAGAACTCTCACAAACAAGGCTTCCCAAAGAGTGGCCAAAATGTCACATGAAACCAGGCCCACTGAGGTCTACAATGTGTGGTCCATGTGTGTTTTGACTCTCAACTATGGCTGCCAGGTCTTTAAGAATAAAACCATGTGATATCCTGGCTGAGATTCCCAGTGTTCTGTGGAAAGTCACCCTGGGCTTCGATCTCAGTTTCCAGGGGGGATTCTCATGCGTGGCCTTGGAAAATCCCCACTCAATTCTTGGCAATACTTCTCTGAGGTCAGTTCCAGAACTCAGTCTCCAAGGGGAATCACACCAGAGTTCAAGCCCAGGCGAACCCAGTCATCTCTTCCACCGCCACACAAATGACCACAATTCAAACCAAAACACTGCCACAAGGCCCTCATCTTCTTCCATATAGATACTCCTCATAACCTCTGGCTGGAGGTTTCCATGAGGGGCGCAGCCTAAGACAGTGTCCACAATAAGCTCCCTTGCCCCTCATTTGCCTAATGTCAGGGTGGCCTGGACACCCTTGCTTTGAACCAGGATTGATCAAATAGGCCTACCTTTAATACTGCTCAGCTTCTCCACTTTGAGGCCTGCTGATGGTGGGGTATAGATTCTTTGTGGAACTGGAGTCATGCGAAAACCCAACCACATAATGGCTAGCCTCTGCAGGGCTTTCAAAAACTCATTTGACCCAAAGGATCCCTATTCTCACTTGATGGAATTCAGGAAACTTACAGAGGAAGGCGAGAGACTACATCCACAATGACTGCTTTGTTGCCATATTGGCTTTGCATGCACATATGGGATCTTTCTTGAGATCCATCATGTGCTGACAATCTAAGCCACAGCCTCACACAGGGCCAAGAGGCTGATTCAGACACATCCCTTTGCAAAGCAATTAAGCAAAGGGCCACAAGTGATGCCTGTTTGTTTGCATTTGAAAACTGTTTTCTTCAGGCTTCACAAAGGGATGTCCTGAGGCAAAGACCTTGCTGACATCCAGGGAAACAGAACAATAGGTAAGCAAAAGGCCCTAAGCAGGGTTTCTCCACAGAGACTTTACTGGGCCCACTGATATCTGAGTTTACTGAGATGCTCGCCATTCCTTTCAGCTATCTAGTACATGGCCATATCACCAAGCTTGGAGGTGGTACATATCTTAAACACAAAACCATGAACCTATTCTGAAGAGTGGCCAGAATTCAGGAAGAAAACAGGAATTTAGGAAGATAGTAAGTTTTGCCCATGGATAAGGCAAGCCGCAGTCCATTCATAAATTAAGCAGGATGAATGCTGGAAGCTTTCTACTAGACAGGACACATCCATTGATGCATTCTCTTTCCTTATGTCTACAACCACGGACACAGTGCGATACACAGACATAGCAACACTCGCCCAGTCAAACGACTTGCTAGAAACAGTCCACTCCAAACCAAACAAACCGCCTTTCCTAGCTCTTCTTTGAACATGAGACCAAACCACAAACTCACACCCACACCCACAAAGCCACCTCCTTCCCCCAAAGAGGTCTGTGACTACCCGCAGTGTCCTCTGACTGGTGGGCCATACTATGTGCCCCCAAAATGGCCTGTCCTGTCTCAGATCTGGCCTCCTTGGCCAATTCTGTGAAGTTGTCAGGAGCCAGGGGTGAGCCACTACCTGCTTTCTCAGGAAAGACTTCTTTCAGATCTGTACTGGCAATTGGCCATCCTCTCATCTGTAGGTACCAAGAAAGACTGACTCTGTCCTTGGTAAATCCAGACAAGTGAGCCCTCTGGGACTTGCACTTGGACTGCCTCTGTGTGCCTGGCTTCCTGGATCCCAAGTTCAGAGAGTTCCATCACCAAGGAAGTGTGGTGAGGTCACTTCCTTTAGGTACTTTATGAGGTCACTGCCTTGGAAACCACTTTGTTCTAACTGTTGCTTTCAAGGGTGCCATGAGATGGAGGCTGC
Organism: Ictidomys tridecemlineatus; assembly: GCF_052094955.1. NCBI lineage: Eukaryota > Metazoa > Chordata > Mammalia > Rodentia > Sciuridae > Ictidomys > Ictidomys tridecemlineatus. The sequence goes on from NC_135489.1 coordinate 58,344,844, forward strand.
CCCTGCTTCCTGTGACACTTTCACAAGTTAGAATGGTATATCAACCATAGGCACCCAGGAAAAGCTCTCCACACAGGCCTGGTTTGGTCCATCTTGTCTACATTAAGAAGAGAGAGGCTCATTCAGACACATCCTTTCATCCTGACCAAGTTGTTTGCCACGGAAGATGACTTTTGCTCTCTCAGGTCCTTCCTAGCCGCCTATATCTTCTCCAGGGATCATTTCTGCATGGACCTTTGAGGTTCTCAGCAGGTGGAAGATCTCCTACATGCCTGTATTGTAAGACCAACTCTGTCCCTGCTCTTCTCTAAAGTTAGATTGAGGGAACAGTGAATGCTTGGGGTTAAGAACATGTTCGATTTGGGTAGGAAATCATTCTGCTGGATGAAGAATGGTATTGGGAACCTGTGATATTTATAATAATATAGATGTGAAATATATGTATGATAACAGAAATCTAAGTATGATTTGAAGGCCAGAAGGGCATTGGGCCCTTGATTGGGATACTTAGCTTTAAATTACATTCTGTACAGATGTCTCTGATAAATCCATATAAGCTGGCATAGGACCTTGTACCTTGGCTGACTGAATGTAGAAGAGAAGATCCAGTCAAAAAGGGATAGTAGGTAGGATTAGGAAGATAGTCAGTAGGTTTAGGAAGAAGAGTGAGTATAAAATTTGGACCAAAAGTTCTTTAGCAATAGGCTGTCTGTTAGAGAGAGAATGTAAATGTCAGCACATGTGAAGAGTCAGTCACAATGATGAAGTGGGGAAGATATGTAGGAAAGCAGATATGAATATAGACATTAGGAAATCAGGCAAAGTATACAGTGAGTGATAGGATTAGACATTTTCAACAGGGTTGAGGTTGAATATATAATCTTAGGCAGAAACAAATGTGTAGTCACCAATAGGATTGACATTTGAGAGCATTAGGCAACCTAGACAAGTTTGGTTTTAGTAATCCATGCTCACTTTCCAATTAGGCTTAGGTACAATCATAAGTGTGACCTTTGCATTTTGTGTCCAGAATATCACTGTGATAAAATATATATGTAGATCAGGTGACATGAGTATTTCTTCCACTATTTTGGGAAGCAATATGTTGAAGACCTATAAATTAGAATTCGGGGGTACAAATAGGTGTACCCTGGGTCTATGAGTGTAGAGATAATGCATGAATAGACCATACTGTGAATAAAGAAAATAACTGGTTCCAATTTAAATAATGTATTGAATGGATATGTTTATCTGAAAACATATAGGAAATCTTATATTGATACATGATCATTCATTCCAACCAGTTATACATCTAATGGTAATATTAGGGTGATGGTTAACCATGAGGAGTGTGTGAGTTTTTGTTCCAAAGTGATTATGGAAATCCAAAATTATGTGTTTGGAAAGAAGTCTCATGAAAAGACCAGTCAAAAAACATGGAGGAATACATGTGTTCTGAAGCAGGATTTAATTGAAATTGAACCAAATGCCTAGAAATTTGTGAATTTGAGGATGAAATATATATCCTATGATGTGCATCAACTGAAGAAATAGTAATGTAGCAGTGTTGAATAAAAATAAATGTGAAAATACACATCATGTCCCATAGGAGTCTACTTGCACTGATATTAAACAGGGTCAGTTACTGTAGTAATGTTAGGATTTTTATGCACCATTCATTGAAGTTAGTTTTCAGTACTAGGAAACAAATATGTATTTCAGGTGGATGAATATTTCTGAGAATAATCTTGTGAAAAGTTGATTATAAATCCACATACATGAACATGAATTTAGGGAGTGTAAAATAAGACACATATATTTTATATTTTGAAAAATCTGGAGAGTGTGTGTGTATATATACATATGTATATACACACAAAACACACACACAGAGACATTAAAAAGTAAAAATATATATGCCAATTGAAATTCATCATGAAATATATATCATCCAAAGATCCAAAAATATTTATTTTACTGAACATGGATGTATGTATCATGTTGTTCAAGTAGGAAGCTCACCCATAGGTTGATTTTCAGTTCCAACAGCATTTAGGAGGAGTGATTTCTTCTCACAGTTTGTATCTGCAAGTCAGCCACCTCACAAGAATGTAGCTGGGAAACCAGGTAGGAATCTATATGTGCATGTAAAAATACATGTGCTGAATAGGCTGCAGAGAAAGGGAGACAGGAATTCACATATTTGTTAAGTTTAAAAACACATGGAGAACTATTACATTGGACTAGATTCATAACATCTACCCTTTAGAATGCAAAAGGCCTGTCCAACTACACACCATGCCTCCTCTGAACTGCTTGTATTTCTATTTTGTTTGGGTTATTTTTCTCTATCATATTAGGATTCGTAGTCAGAGTCTAGTAGGGTATGGGTTAGTGTCAGGGATTCAGTATTCGGAATGGAAAAAAGGAAAATGAATCCAATGTGTATGCAAATATGTGCTACACAAAATGCCCCACTGTCATCCAGAAAAATGCCTTATCAATACCCTTGCCCCAAGTAAGATGCAATTCGAGGAGAAGAGTTAGAAAATCTTTGAATACATATGTGGAATGAAAAATGCTCAGGAGTTCACAACTTTGGAGGTGGTAGAGGAGTTTCCATAAGTAAGGGACAGGATAAACACTCCACAAACATGGAGCTCTGCTGACCTAAAGACTTCTTGAGAAACTGCCTCTGAGGTTGGGCTCTTGAAATATATGTTGTTGTCAGGAGCTTTAGCTTCCTTTGTAGTGAGACCATCAAAGCTGGGTCTGCATCTCTGTGACCTGGAGGACATGGTTTCTGATTTTCCAATGAACATGAGGCAGAAGTGCTGAATTCTCTCTTTGTAGGTAAACTGTGTCCACTGGGGGCTAAGTGTCTCCCCTTGGGGACTGTGAAGCCATTTGGTCATCCTCCACTTTTCGTGGTGTTTCTTGCTGCTGCACTGGGAGTTTGGTATTTGCTTCAAGAAATGCAAGGAATTCAACTGGGACACAGTACTGGAGGGAGTTCTCTCACGTGTGGTTGGTCAGGGTCCTAGGAGAATGCACCAATTATGCTTCTATCCAACAGAGCTTAGCCCCTTTATTATAGCAACCTGATTCTGAAAATTGTTCTGAAACCTCTCCATATAACAAGATGCCTTTACATATAAGGGTCTGCTGGCTGCACCATGTAAGTCACAAGACATTTGGAAGCCCATGGCAGATCTACATTGCCTCACCACAGATGTTTTATCACACACCTGCACACCACTGCTCTAGGCCCAATACTCAGCAGGCCCCACCTTACTGGCATCTCTGTTCTTCATCATTTTCATGAAACCCGTCAATCAAGGCACCTGTCTGGTATACTCATGATCAGCAACAGGACATCAAAAGCTTCTCCAGTGCCACCTGGTCATGGGAATTTCAAAGATTGCATGGTATTTATCTATCCATTTTTAAAGGATTAAGTTTTAGGCACTGTGGGTTTCCATTCATTTTGGAACCATTAAATGGTGAAAAAGTTCATTTCAATGAAAGCTCTGGAGAACTCTCACAAACAAGGCTTCACAAAGAGTGGCCAAAATGTCACATGAAACCAGGCCCACTGAGGTCTACAATGTGAGGTCCATGTGTGTTTTGACTCTCAACTATGGCTGCCAGGTCTTTAAGAATCAAATCATGTGATATCCTGGCTGAGATTCCCAGTGTTCTGTGGAAAGTCACCCTGGGCTTCGATATCAGTTTCCAGGGGGGATTCTCATGCGTGGCCTTGGAAAATCCCAACTCAATTCTTGGCAATACTTCTCTGAGGACAGTTCCAGAACTCAGTCTCCAAGGGGTATCACAACAGAGTTCAAGCCCAGGCGGACCGAGTCATCTCTTCCACCGCCACACAAATGACCACAATTGAAACCAAAACACTGCCACAAGGCCCTCATCTTCTTCCATATAGACACTCCTCATAACCTCTGGCTGGAGGTTTCCATGATGGGCGCAGCCTAAGACAGTGTCCACAATAAGCTCCCTTGACCCTCATTTGCCTAAGGTCAGGGTGGCCTGGACACCCTTCCTTTGAACCAGGATTGATCAAATAGGCCTACCTTTAATACTGCTCAGCTTCTCCACTTGGACGCCTGCTGATGGTGGCGTATAGATTCTTTGTGTGAATTGGAGTCATGAGAAAACCCAAGCACATAATGGCTAGCCTCTGCAGGGCTTTTAAAAACTCATTTGACCCAAAGGATCCCTGTTCTCACTTGATGAAAGTCAGGAAACTTACAGAGGAAGGCGAGAGACTTCATCCACAATGACTGCTTTGTTGCCATATTGGCTTTAGATGCACATATGGGATCTTTCTTGAGATCCATCAGGTGCTGACAATCTAAGCCACAGCCTCACACAGGGCCAAGAGGCTGATTCAGACACATCCCTTTGCAAAGCAATTAAGCAAAGGCCACAAGTCATGCCTGTTTGTTTGCATTTGAAAACTGTTTTCTTCAGGCTTCACAAAGGGATGTCCTGAGGCAAAGACCTTGCTGACATCCAGGGATACAGAACAATAGGTAAGCAAAAGGCCCTAAGCAGGGTTTCTCCACTGAGACTTTACTGGGCCCACTGATACCTGAGTTTACTGAGATGCTCGCCATTCCTTTCAGCTATCTAGTACATGGCCATATCACCAAGCTTGGAGGTGGTACATATCTTAAACACAAAACCATGAACCTATTCTGAAGAGTGGCCAGAATTCAGGAAGAAAACAGGGATTTAGGAAGATAGTAGGTTTTGCCCATGGATAAGGCAAGCCGCAGTCCATTCATAAATTAAGCAGGATGAATGCTGGAAGCTTTCTACTAGACAGGACACATCCATTGATGCATTCTCTTTTCTTATGTCTACAACCACAGACACAGTGCGATACACAGACATAGCAACACTCGCCTAGTCAAACGACTTGCTAGAAACAGTCCACTCCAAACCAAACAAACCGCTTTTCCTTGCTCTTCTCTGAACATGAGACCAAACCACAAACTCACACCCACACCCACAAAGCCACCTCCTTCCCCCAAAGAGGTCTGTGACTACCCGCAGTGTCCTCTGACTCATGGGCCATACTATGTGCCCCCAAAATGGCCTGTCCTTCTCAGATCTGGCCTTCTTAACCAATTCTGTGAAGTTGTCAGGAGCCAGGGGTGAGCCACTACCTGCTTTCTCAGGAAAGACTTCTTTTAGATCTGTACTGGCAATTGGCCATCCTCACATCTGTAGGTACCAAGAAAGACTGACTCTGTCCTTGGTAAATCCAGACAAGTGAGCTCACCGGGACTTGCACTGGGACTGCCTCTGTGTGCCTGGCTTCCTGGATCCCAAGTTCAGAGAGTTCCATCACCAAGGAAGTGTGGTGAGGTCACTTCCTTTAGGAACTTTATGAGGTCACTGCCTTGGAAACCACTTTGTCCTAACTGTTGCTTTCAAGGGTGCCATGAGATGGAGGCTGCCCCTGCTTCATGTGACACTTTCACAAGTTAGAATGATATATCAACCATAGGCACCCAGGAAAAGCTCTCCACACAGGCCTGGTTTGGTCCATCTTGTCTACATTAAGAAGAGAGAGGCTCATTCAGACACATCCTTTCATCCTGACCAAGTTGTTTGCCACGGAAGATGACTTATGCTCCCTCAGGTCCTTCCTAGCCGCCTATATCTTCTCCATGGATCATTTCTGCATGAACCTTTGAGGTTCTCAGCAGGTGGAAGATCTCCTACATGCTTGTATTGTAAGACCAACTCTGTCCCTGCTCTTCTCTAAAGTTATATTGAGGGAAGAGTGAATGCTTGGGGTAAAGAACATGTTCGATTTGGGTAGGAAATCATTCTGCTGGATGAAGAATAGTATTGGGAACCTGTGATATTTATAATAATATAGATGTGAAATATATGTATGATAACAGAAATCTAAGTAAGATTTGAAGGCCAGAAGGGCATTGGGCCCTTGATTGGGATACTTAGCTTTGAATTACATTCTGTACAGATGTCTCTGATAAATCCATATACGCTGGCATAGGACCTTGTACCTTGGATGACTGAATGTAGAAGAGAAGATCCAGTCAAAAAGGGATAGTAGGTAGGATTAGGAAGATAGTCAGTAGGTTTAGGAAGAAGAGTGAGTATAAAATTTAAACCAAAAGTTCTTTAGCAATAGGCTGTCTGTTAGAGAGTGAATGTAAATGTCAGCACATGTGAAGAGTCAGTCACAATGATGAAGTGGGGAAGATATGTAGGAAAGCAGATATGAATATAGACATTAGGAAATCATGCAAAGTATAAAGTGAGTGATAGGATTAGACATTTTCAACAGGGTTGAGGTTGAATATATAATCTTAGGCAGAAACAAATGTTTAGTCACCAATAGGATTGACATTTGAGAGCATTAGGCAACCTAGACAAGTTTGGTTTTAGTAATCCATGCTCACTTTCCAATTAGGCTTAGGTACAATCATAAGTGTGACCTTTGCATTTTGTGTCCAGAATATCACAGTGATAAAATATATATGTAGATCAGGTGACATGAGTATTTCTTCCATTATTTTGGGAAGCAACATGTTGAAGACCTATAAATTAGAATTCGGGGGTACAAATAAGTGTACCCTGGGTCTATGAGTATAGAGATAATGCATGAATAGACCATACTGTAAATAAAGAAAATAACTGGTTCCATTTTAAATAATGGATTGAATGGATATGGATATCTGAAGACATATAGGAAATCTTATATTGATACATGATCATTCATTCCAACCAGTTATACATCTAATGGTAATATTAGGGTGATGGTTTACCATGAGGAGTGTGTGAGTTTTGGTTCCAAAGTGATTATGGAAATCCAAAATTATGTGTTTGGAAAGAAGTCTCATGAAAAGACTAGTCAAGAAACATGGAGGAATACATGAGTTCTGAAGCAGGATTTAATTGAAATTGAACCAAATGCCTAGAAATTTGTGAATTTGAGGATGAAATATATATCCTATGATGTGCATCAACTGAAGAAATAGTAATGTAGCAGTGTTGAATAAAAATAAATGTGAAAATACACATCATGCCCCGTAGGAGTCTACTTGCATTGATATGAAACAGGGTAAGTTACTGTAGTAATGTTAGAATTTATATGCACCATTCCCTGAAGTTAGTTTTCAGTACTAGGAAACAAATATGTATTTCAGGTGGATGAATATTTCTGAGAATAATCTTGTGAAAAGTTGATTATAAATCCACATACATGAACATGAATTTAGGGAGTGTAAAATAAGACACATATATTTTATATTTTGAAAAATCTGGAGAGTGTGTGTGTGTATATATACATATGTATATACACACAAAACACACACACAGAGACATTAAAAAGTAAAAATATATATGCCAATTGAAATTCATCATGAAATATATATCATCCAAAGATCCAAAAATATTTATTTTACTGAACATGGATGTATGTATCATGTTGTTCAAGTAGGAAGCTCACCCATAGGTTGATTTTCAGTTCCAACAGCATTTAGGAGGAGTGATTTCTTCTCACAGTTTGTATCTGCCCAGTCAGCCACCTCACAAGAATGTAGCTGGGAAACCATGTAGGAATCTATATGTGCATGTAAAAATACATGTGCTGAATAGGCTGCAGAGAAAGGGAGACAGGAATTCACATATTTGTTAAGTTTAAAAACACATGGAGAACTATTACATTGGACTAGATTCATAACATCTACCCTTTAGAATGCAAAAGGCCTGTCCAACTACACACCATGCCTCCTCTGAACTGCTTGTATTTCTATTTTGTTTGGGTTATTTTTCTCTATCATATTAGGATTCGTAGTCAGAGTCTAGTAGGGTATGGGTTAGTGTCAGGGATTCAGTATTCGGAATGGAAAAAAGGAAAATGAATCCAATGTGTATGCAAATATGTGCTACACAAAATGCCCCACTGTCATCCAGAAAAATGCCTTGACAATACCCTTGCCCCAAGTAAGATGCAATTCGAGGAGAAGAGTTAGAAAATCTTTGAATACATATGTGGAATGAAAAATGCTCAGGAGTTCACAACTTTGGAGGTGGTAGAGGAGTTTCCATAAGTAAGGGACAAGATAAACACTCCACAAACATGGAGCTCTGCTGACCTAAAGACTTCTTGAGAAACTGCCTCTGAGGTTGGGCTCTTGAAATATATGTTGTTGTCAGGAGCTTTAGCTTCCTTTGTAGTGAGACCATCAAAGCTGGGTCTGCATCTATGTGACCTGGAGGACATGGTTTCTGATTTTCCAATAAACATGAGGCAGAAGTGCTGAATTCTCTCTTTGTAGGTAAACTGTGTCCACTGGGGGCTAAGTGTCTCCCCTTGGGGACTGTGAAGCCATTTGGTCATCCTCCACTTTTCGTGGTGTTTCTTGCTGCTGCACTGGGAGTTTGGTATTTGCTTCACGAAATACAAGGCATTCAACTGGGACACAGTGCTGTAGGGAGTTCTGTCACGTGTGGTGGGTCAGGGTCCTAGGAGAATGCACCAATTATGCTTCTATCCAACAGAGCTTAGCCCCTTGATTATAGCAACCTGATTCTGAAAATTGTTCTGAAACCTCTCCATATAACAAGGTGCCTTTACATATAAGGGTCTGCTGGCTGCACCATGTAAGTCACAAGACATTTGGAAGCCCATGGCAGATCTACATTGCCTCACCACAGATGTTTTATCACACACCTGCACACCAATGCTCTAGGCCCACTACTCAGCAGGCCCCACCTTACTGGCATCTCTGTTCTTCATCATTTTCATGAAACCCGTCAATCAAGGCACCTGTCTGGTATACTCATGATCAGCAACAGGACATCAAAAGCTTCTCCAGTGCCACCTGGTCATGGGAATTTCAAAGATTGCATGGTATTTATCTATCCATTTTTAAAGGATTAAGTTGGAGGCACTGTGGGTTTCCATTCATTTTGGAACCATTAAATGGTGAAAAAGATCATTTCAATGAAAGCTCTGGAGAACTCTCACAAACAAGGCTTCCCCAAAAGTGGCCAAAATGTCACATGAAACCAGGCCCACTGAGGTCTACAATGTGAGGTCCATGTGTGTTTTGACTCTCAACTATGGCTGCCAGGTCTATAAGAATAAAAACATGTGATATCCTGGCTGAGATTCCCAGTGTTCTGTGGAAAGTCACCCTGGGCTTCGATCTCAGTTTCCAGGGGGGATTCTCATGCATGGCCTTGGAAAATCCCCACTCAATTCATGGCAATACTTCTCTGAGGTCAGTTCCAGAACTCAGTCTCCAAGGGGTATCACACCAGAGTTCAAGCCCCAGGCGGACCCAGTCATCTCTTCCACCGCCACACCAATGACCACAATTGAAACCAAAACACTGCCACAAGGCCCTCATCTTCTTCCATATAGACACTCCTCATAACCTCTGGCTGGAGGTTTCCATGAGGGGCGCAGCCTAAGACAGTGTCCACAATAAGCTCCCTTGCCCCTCATTTGCCTAATGTCAGGGTGGCCTGGACACCCTTCCTTTGAACCAGGATTGATCAAATAGGCCTACCTTTAAAACTGCTCAGCTTCTCCACTTGGACGCCTGCTGATGGTGGGGTATAGATTCTTTGTGTGAATTGGAGTCATGAGAAAACCCAAGCACATAATGGCTAGCCTCTGCAGGGCTTTTAAAAACTCATTTGACCCAAAGGATCCCTGTCCTCACTTGATGGAGGTCAGGAAACTTACAGAGGAAGGCGAGAGACTTCATCCACAATGACTGCTTTGTTGCCATATTGGCTTTGCATGCACATATGGGATCTTTCTTGAGATCCATCAGGTGCTGACAATCTAAGCCACAGCCTCACACAGGGCCAAGAGGCTGATTCAGACACATCCCTTTGCAAAGCAATTAAGCAAAGAGCCACAAGAGATGCCTGTTTGTTTGCATTTGAAAACTGTTTTCTTCAGGCTTCACAAAGGGATGTCCTGAGGCAAAGACCTTGCTGACATCCAGGGAAACAGAACAATAGGTAAGCAAAAGGCCCTAAGCAGGGTTTCTCCACTGAGACTTTACTGGGCCCACTGATATCTGAGTTTACTGAGATGCTCGCCATTCCTTTCAGCTATCTAGTACATGGCCATATCACCAAGCTTGGAGGTGGTACATATCTTAAACACAAAACCATGAACCTATTCTGAAGAGTGGCCAGAATTCAGGAAGAAAACAGGAATTTAGGAAGATAGTAGGTTTTGCCCATGGATAAGGCAAGCCGCAGTCCATTCATAAATTAAGCAGGATGAATGCTGGAAGCTTTCTACTAGACAGGACACATCCATTGATGCATTCTCTTTCCTTATGTCTACAACCACAGACACAGTGCGATACACAGACATAGCAACACTCGCCCAGTCAAACGACTTGCTAGAAACAGTCCACTCCAAACCAAACAAACCGCCTTTCCTAGCTCTTCTTTGAACATGAGACCAAACCACAAACTCACACCCACACCCACAAAGCCACCTCCTTCCCCCAAAGAGGTCTGTGACTACCCGCAGTGTCCTCTGACTGGTGGGCCATACTATGTGCCCCCAAAATGGCCTGTCCTGTCTCAGATCTGGCCTCCTTGGCCAATTCTGTGAAGTTGTCAGGAGCCAGGGGTGAGCCACTACCTGCTTTCTCAGGAAAGACTTCTTTCAGATCTGTACTGGCAATTGGCCATCCTCACATCTGTAGGTACCAAGAAAGACTGACTCTGTCCTTGGTAAATCCAGACAGGTGAGCTCACTGGGACTTGCTCTGGGACTGCCTCTGTGTGCCTGGCTTCCTGGATCCCAAGTTCAGAGAGTTCCATCACCAAGGAAGTGTGGTGAGGTCACTTCCTTTAGGAACTTTATGAGGTCACTGCCTTGGAAACCACTTTGTCCTAACTGTTGCTTTCAAGAGTGCCATGAGATGGAGGCTGCCCCTGCTTCCTGTGAAACTTTCACAAGTTAGAATGGTATATCAACCATAGGCACCCAGGAAAAGCTCTCCACACAGGCCTGGTTTGGTCCATCTTGTCTACATTAAGAAGAGAGAGGCTCATTCAGACACATCCTTTCATCCTGACCAAGTTGTTTGCCACGGAAGATGACTTTTGCTTCCTCAGGTCCTTCCTAGCCACCTATATCTTCTCCAGGGATCATTTCTGCATGGACCTTTGAGGTTCTCAGCAGGTGGAAGATCTCCTACATGCCTGTATTGTAAGACCAACTCTGTCCCTGCTCTTCTCTAAAGTTAGATTGAGGGAACAGTGAATGCTTGGGGTTAAGAACATGTTCGATTTGGGTAGGAAATCATTCTGCTGGATGAAGAATGGTATTGGGAACCTGTGATATTTATAAAAATATAGATGTGAAATATATGTATGATAACAGAAATCTAAGTAAGATTTGAAGGCCAGAAGGGCATTGGGCCCTTGATTGGGATACTTAGCTTTGAATTACATTCTGTACAGATGTCTCTGATAAATGCATATACGCTGGCATAGGACCTTGTACCTTGGATGACTGAATGTAGAAGAGAAGATCCAGTCAAAAAAGGATAGTAGGTATGATTAGGAAGATAGTCAGTAGGTTTAGAAAGAAGAGTGAGTATAAAATTTGGACCAAAAGTACTTTAGCAATAGGCTGTCTTTTAGAGAGTGAATGTAAATGTCAGCACATGTGAAGAGTCAGTCACAATGATGAAGTGGGGAAGATATGTAGGAAAGCAGATATGAATATAGACATTAGGAAATCAGGCAAAGTATAAAGTGAGTGATAGGATTAGACATTTTCAACAGGGTTGAGGTTGAATATATAATCTTAGGCAGAAACAAATGTGTAGTCACCAATAGGATTGACATTTGATAGCACTAGGCAACCTAGACAAGTTTGGTTTTAGTAATCCATGTTCACTTTCCAATTAGGCTTAGGTACAATCATAAGTGTGACCTTTGCATTTTGTGTCCAGAATATCACTGTGATAAAATATATATGTAGATCAGGTGACATGAGTATTTCTTCCACTATTTTGGCAAGCAATATGTTGAAGACCTATAAATTAGAATTTGGGGGTAAATAGGTGTACCCTGGGTCTATGAGTATAGAGATAATGCATGAATAGACCATACTGTGAATACAGAAAATAACTGGTTCCAATTTAAATAATGGATTGAATGGATATGGATATCTGAAAACATATAGGAAATCTTATATTGATACATGATCATTCATTCCAACCAGTTATACATCTAATGGTAATATTTGGGTGATGGTTTACCATGAGGAGTGTGTGAGTTTTGATTCCAAAGTGATTATGGAAATCCAAAATTATGTGTTTGGAAAGAAGTCTCATGAAAAGACCAGTCAAAAACATGGAGGAATACATGTGTTCTGAAGCAGGATTTAATTGAAATTGAACCAAATGCCTAGAAATTCGTGAATTTGAGGATGAAATATATATCCTATGATGTGCATCAACTGAAGAAATAGTAATGTAGCAGTGTTGAATAAAAATAAATGTGAAAATACACATCATGTCCCATAGGAGTCTACTTGCACTGATATTAAACAGGGTCAGTTACTGTAGTAATGTTAGGATTTTTATGCACCATTCCCTGAAGTTAGTTTTCAGTACTAGGAAACAAATATGTATTTCAGGTGGATGAATATTTCTGAGAATAATCTTGTGAAAAGTTGATTATAAATCCACTTACATGAACATGAATTTCGGGAGTGTAAAATAAGACACATATATTTTATATTTTGAAAAATCTGGAGAGTGTGTGTGTGTATATATACATATGTATATACACACAAACCACACATACAGAGACATTAAAAAGTAAAAATATATATGCCAATTGAAATTCATCATGAAATATATATCGTCCAAAAATCCAAAAATATTTATTTTACTGAACATGGATGTATGTATCATGTTGTTCAAGTAGGAAGCTCACCCATAGGTTGATTTTCAGTTCCAACAGCATTTAGGAGGAGTGATTTCTTCTCACAGTTTGTATCTGCCAAGTCAGCAACCTCACAAGAATGTAGCTGGGAAACCATGTAGGAATCTATATGTGCATGTAAAAATACATGTGCTGAATAGGCTGCAGAGAAAGGGAGACAGGAATTCACATATTTGTTAAGTTTAAAAACACATGGAGAACTATTACATTGGACTAGATTCATAACATCTACCCTTTAGAATGCAAAAGGCCTGTCCAACTACACACCATGCCTCCTCTGAACTGCATGTATTTCTATTTTGTTTGGGTTATTTTTCTCTATCATATTAGGATTCGTAGTCAGAGTCTAGTAGGGTATGGGTTAGTGTCAGGGATTCAGTATTCGGAATGGAAAAAAGGAAAATGAATCCAATGTGTATGCAAATATGTGCTACACAAAATGCCCCACTGTCATCCAGAAAAATGCCTTGACAATACCCTTGCCCCAAGTAAGACGCAATTCGAGGAGAAGAGTTAGAAAATCTTTGAATACATATGTGGAATGAAAAATGCTCAGGAGTTCACAACTTTGGAGGTGGTAGATGAGTTTCCATAAGTAAGGGACAGGAAAAACACTCCACAAACATGCAGCTCTGCTGACCTAAAGACTTCTTGAGAAACTGCCTCTGAGTTTGGGCTCTTGAAATATATGTTGTTGTCAGGAGCTTTAGCTTCCTTTGTAGTGAGACCATCAAAGCTGGGTCTGCATCTATGTGACCTGGAGGACATGGTTTCTGATTTTCCAATGAACATGAGGCAGAAGTGCTGAATTCTCTCTTTGTAGGTAAACTGTATCCACTGGGGGCTAAGTGTCTCAACTTGGGGACTGTGAAGCCATTTGGTCATCCTCCACTTTTCGTGGTGTTTCTTGCTGCTGCACTGGGAGTTTGGTATTTGCTTCACGAAATACAAGGCCTTCAACTGGGACACAGGGCTGGAGGAAGTTCTGTCACGTGTGGTGGGTCAGGGTCCTAGGAGAATGCACCAATTATGCTTCTATCCAACAGAGCTTAGCCCCTTGATTATAGCAACCTGATTCTGAAAATTGTTCTGAAACCTCTCCATATAACAAGGTGCCTTTACATATAAGGGTCTGCAGGCTGCACCATGTAAGTCACAAGACATTTGGAAGCCCATGGCAGATCCACATTGCCTCACCACAGATGTTTTATCACACACCTGCACTCCACTGCTCTAGGCCCACTACTCAGCAGGCCACACCTTACTGGCATCTCTGTTCTTCATCATTTTCATGAAACCCGTCAATCAAGGCACCTGTCTGGTATACTCATGATCAGCAACAGGACATCAAAAGCTTCTCCAGTGCCCCCTGGTCATGGGAATTTCAAAGATTGCATGGTATTTATCTATCCATTTTTAAAGGATTAAGTTGGAGGCACTGTGGGTTTCCATTCATTTTGGAACCATTAAATGGTGAAAAAGATCATTTCAATGAAAGCTCTGGAGAACTCTCACAAACAAGGCTTCCCAAAGAGTGGCCAAAATGTCACATGAAACCAGGCCCACTGAGGTCTACAATGTGAGGTCCATGTGTGTTTTGACTCTCAACTATGGCTGCCAGGTCTTTAAGAATAAAACCATGTGATATCCTGGCTGAGATTCCCAGTGTTCTGTGGAAAGTCACCCTGGGTTTCCATCTCAGTTTCCAGGGGGGATTCTCATGCGTGGCCTTGGAAAATCCCCACTCAATTCTTGGCAATACTTCTCTGAGGTCAGTTCCAGAACTCAGTCTCCAAGGGGTATCACACCAGAGTTCAAGCCCAGGTGGACCAGTCATCTCTTCCACCGCCACACAAATGACCACAATTCTAACCAAAACACTGCCACAAGGCCCTCATCTTCTTCCATATAGACACTCCTCATAACCTCTGGCTGGAGGTTTCCATGAGGGGCGCAGCCTAAGACAGTGTCCACAATAAGCTCCCTTGCCCCTCATTTGCCTAATGTCAGGGTGGCCTGGACACCCTTCCTTTGAACCAGGATTGATCAAATAGGCCTACCTTTAAAACTGCTCAGCTTCTCCACTTGGACGCCTGCTGATGGTGGGGTATAGATTCTTTGTGTGAATTGGAGTCATGAGAAAACCCAAGCACATAATGGCTAGCCTCTGCAGGGCTTTCAAAAACTCATTTGACCCAAAGGATCCATGTCCTCACTTGATGGAGGTCAGGAAACTTACAGAGGAAGGCGAGAGACTTCATTCACAATGACTGCTTTGTTGCCATATTGGTTTTGCATGCACATATGGGATCTTTCTTGAGATCCATCAGGTGCTGACAATCTAAGCCACAGCCTCACACAGGGCCAAGAGGCTGATTCAGACACATCCCTTTGCAAAGCAATTAAGCAAAGAGCCACAAGAGATGCCTGTTTGTTTGCATTTGAAAACTGTTTTCTTCAGGCTTCACAAAGGGATGTCCTGAGGCAAAGACCTTGCTGACATCCAGGGAAACAGAACAATAGGTAAGCAAAAGGCCCTAAACAGGGTTTCTCCACTGAGACTTTACTGGGCCCACTGATATCTGAGTTTACTGAGATGCTCGCCATTCCTTTCAGCTATCTAGTACATGGCCATATCACCAAGCTTGGAGGTGGTACATATCTTAAACACAAAACCATGAACCTATTCTGAAGAGTGGCCAGAATTCAGGAAGAAAACAGGAATTTAGGAAGATAGTAGGTTTTGCCCATGGATAAGGCAAGCCGCAGTCCATTCATAAATTAAGCAGGATGAATGCTGGAAGCTTTCTACTAGACAGGACACATCCACTGATGCATTCTCTTTTCTAATGTCTACAACCACGGACACAGTGCGATACACAGACATAGCAACACTCACCTAGTCAAACGACTTGCTAGAAACAGTCCACTCGAAACCAAACAAACCACTTTTCCTAGCTCTTCTCCGAACATGAGACCAAACCACAAACTCACACCCACACCCACAAAGCCACCTCCTTCCCCCAAAGAGGTGTGTGACTACCCGCAGTGTCCTCTGACTGGTGGGGCATAATATGTGCCCCCAAAATGGCCTGTCCTGTCTCAGATCTGGCCTCCTTGGCCAATTCTGTGAAGTTGTCAGGAGCCAGGGGTGAGCCACTACATGCTTTCTCAGGAAAGACTTCTTTCAGATCTGTCCTGGCAATTGGCCATCCTCACATCTGTAGGTATCAAGAAAGACTGACTCTGTCCTTGGTAAATCCAGACAAGTGTGCCCACTGGGACTTGCACTGGGACTGCCTCTGTGTGCCTGGCTTCCTGAATCCCAAGTTCAGAGAGTTCCATCACCAAGGAAGTGTGGTGAGGTCACTTCCTTTAGAAACTTTATGAGGTCACTTCCTTAAAAACCACTTTGTCCTAACTGTTGCTTCCAAGGGTGCCATGAGATGGAGGCTGCCCCTGCTTCCTGTGACACTTTCACAAGTTAGAATGGTATAGCAACCATAGGCACCCAGGAAAAGCTCTCCACACAGGCCTGGTTTGGTCCATCTTGTCTACATTAAGAAGAGAGAGGCTCATTCAGACACATCCTTTTATCCTTACCAAGTTGTTTGCCTTGGAAGATGACTTTTGCTCCCTCAGGTCCTTCCTAGCCGCCTATATCTTCTCCAGGGATCATTTCTGCATGGACCTTTGAGGTTCTCAGCAGGTGGAAGATCTCCTACATGCCTGTATTGTAAGACCAACTCTGTC
Source organism: Ictidomys tridecemlineatus (assembly GCF_052094955.1). Classification (NCBI taxonomy): domain Eukaryota; kingdom Metazoa; phylum Chordata; class Mammalia; order Rodentia; family Sciuridae; genus Ictidomys; species Ictidomys tridecemlineatus. The sequence continues at coordinate 58,361,605 of NC_135489.1, forward strand.
CCTGCTCTTCTCTAAAGTTAGATTGAGGGAACAGTGAATGCTTGGGGTTAAGAACATGTTCGATTTGGGTAGGAAATCATTCTGCTGTATAAAGAATGGTATTGGGACCTGTGATATTTATAGTAATATAGAGGTGAAATATATGTGTGATAACAGAAATCTAAGTAAGATTTGAAGGCCAGAAGGGCATTGGGCCCTTGATTGGGATACTTAGCTTTGAATTACATTCTGTACAGATGTCTCTGATAAATCCATATACGCTGGCATAGGACCTTGTACCTTAGATGACTGAATGTAGAAGAGAAGATCCAGTCAAAAAGGGATAGTAGGTAGGATTAGGAAGATAGTCAGTAGGTTTAGGAAGAAGAGTGAGTATAAAATTTGGACCAAAAGTTCTTTAGCAATAGGCTGTCTGTTAGAGAGTGAATGTAAATGTCAGCACATGTGAAGAGTCAGTCACAATGAGGAAGTGGGGCAGATATGTAGGAAAACAGATATGAATATAGACATTAGGAAATCAGGCAAAGTATAAAGTGAGTGATAGGATTAGACATTTTCAACAGGTATAACAAGGTGCCTTTACATATAAGGGTCTGCTGGCTGCACCATGTAAGTCACAAGACATTTGGAAGCCCATGGCAGATCCACATTGCCTCACCACAGATGTTTTATCACACACCTGCACACCACTGCTCTAGGCCCACTACTCAGCAGGCCCCACCTTACTGGCATCTCTGTTCTTCATCATTTTCATGAAACCCGTCAATCAAGGCACCTGTCTAGTATACTCATGATCAGCAACAGGACATCAAAAGCTTCTCCAGTGCCACCTGGTCATGGGAATTTCAAAGATTGCATGGTATTTATCTATCCATTTTTAAAGGATTAAGTTGGAGGCACTGTGGGTTTCCATTCATTTTGGAACCATTAAATGGTGAAAAAGATCATTTCAATGAAAGCTCTGGAGAACTCTCACAAACAAGGCTTCCCAAAGAGTGGCCAAAATGTCACATGAAACCAGGCCCACTGAGGTCTACAATGTGAGGTCCATGTGTGTTTTGACTCTCAACTATGGCTGCCAGGTCTTTAAGAATAAAACCATGTGATATCCTGGCTGAGATTCCCAGTGTTCTGTGGAAAGTCACCCTGGGCTTCGATCTCAGTTTCCAGGGGGGATTCTCATGCGTGGCCTTGGAAAATCCCCACTCAATTCTTGGCAATACTTCTCTGAGGTCAGTTCCAGAACTCAGTCTCCAAGGGGTATCACACCAGAGTTCAAGCCCAGGTGGACCAGTCATCTCTTCCACCGCCACACAAATGACCACAATTCTAACCAAAACACTGCCACAAGGCCCTCATCTTCTTCCATATAGACACTCCTCATAACCTCTGGCTGGAGGTTTCCATGAGGGGCGCAGCCTAAGACAGTGTCCACAATAACTCCCTTGCCCCTCATTTGCCTAATGTCAGGGTGGCCTGGACACCCTTCCTTTGAACCAGGATTGATCAAATAGGCCTACCTTTAAAACTGCTCAGCTTCTCCACTTGGACGCCTGCTGATGGTGGGGTATAGATTCTTTGTGTGAATTGGAGTCATGAGAAAACCCAAGCACATAATGGCTAGCCTCTGCAGGGCTTTCAAAAACTCATTTGACCCAAACGATCCCTGTCCTGACTTGATGGAGGTCAGGAAACTTACAGAGGAAGGCCAGAGACTTCATCCACAATGACTGCATTGTTGCCATATTGGCTTTGCATGCGCATATGGGATCTTTCTTGAGATCCATCAGGTGCTGACAATCTAACCCACAGCCTCACACAGGGCCAAGAGGCTGATTCAGACACATCCCTTTGCAAAGCAATTAAGCAAAGAGCCAAAAGTGATGCCTGTTTGTTTGCATTTGAAAACTGTTTTCTTCAGGCTTCACAAAGGGATGTCCTGAGGCAAAGACCTTGCTGACATCCAGGGAAACAGAACAATAGATAAGCAAAGGCCCTAAGCAGGGTTTCTCCACTGAGACTTTACTGGGCCCACTGATATCTGAGTTTACTGAGATGCTCGCCATTCCTTTTAGCTATCTAGTACATGGCCATATCACCAAGCTTGGAGGTGGTACATATCTTAAACACAAAACCATGAACCTATTCTGAAGAGTGGCCAGAATTCAGGAAGAAAACAGGAATTTAGGAAGATAGTAGGTTTTGCCCATGGATAAGGCAAGCCGCAGTCCATTCATAAATTAAGCAGGATGAATGCTGGAAGCTTTCTACTAGACAGGACACATCCATTGATGCATTCTCTTTCCTTATGTCTACAACCACGGACACAGTGTGATACACAGACATAGCAACACTAGCCTAGTCAAACGACTTGCTAGAAACAGTCCACTCCAAACCAAACAAACCGCCTTTCCTAGCTCTTCTCCGAACATGAGACCAAACCACAAACTCACACCCACACCCACAAAGCCACCTCCTTCCCCCAAAGAGGTCTGTGACTACACGCAGTGTCCTCTGACTGGTGGGCCATACTATGTGCCCCCCAAATGGCCTGTCCTGTCTCAGATCTGGCCTTCTTGGCCAATTCTGTGAAGTTGTCAGGAGCCAGGGGTGAGCCACTACCTGCTTTCTCAGGAAAGACTTCTTTCAGATCTGTACTGGCAATTGGCCATCCTCACATCTGTAGGTACCAAGAAAGACTGACTCTGTCCTTGGTAAATCCAGACAAGTGAGCCCACTGGGACTTGCACTGGGACTGCCTCTGTGTGCCTGGCTTCCTGGATCCCAAGTTCAGAGAGTTCCATCACCAAGGAAGTGTGGTGAGGTCACTTCCTTTAGGAACTTTATGAGGTCACTGCCTTGGAAACCACTTTGTCCTAACTGTTGCTTTCAAGGGTGCCATGAGATGGAGGCTGCCCCTGCTTCCTGTGACATTTCACAAGTTAGAATGGTATATCAACCATAGGCACCCAGGAAAAGCTCTCCACACAGGCCGGGTTTGGTCCATCTTGTCTACATTAAGAAGAGAGAGGCTCATTCAGACACATCCTTTCATCCTGACCAAGTTGTTTGCCACGGAAGATGACTTTTGCTCCCTCAGGTCCTTCCTAGCCGCCTATATCTTCTCCAGGGATCATTTCTGCATGGACCTTTGAGGTTCTCAGCAGGTGGAAGGTCTCCTACATGCCTGTATTGTAAGACCAACTCTGTCCCTGCTCTTCTCTAAAGTTAGATTGAGGGAACAGTGAATGCTTGGGGTTAAGAACATGTTCGATTTGGGTAGGAAATCATTCTGCTGGATGAAGAATGGTATTGGGAACCTGTGATATTTATAATAATATAGATGTGAAATATATGTATGATAACAGAAATCTAAGTAAGATTTGAAGGCCAGAAGGGCATTGGGCCCTTGCTTGGGATACTTAGCTTTGAATTACATTCTGTACAGATGTCTCTGATAAATGCATATACGCTGGCATAGGACCTTGTACCTTGGATGACTGAATGTAGAAGAGAAGATCCAGTCAAAAAGGGATAGTAAGTAGGATTAGGAAGATAGTCAGTAGGTTTAGGAAGAAGAGTGAGTATAAAATTTGGACCAAAAGTTCTTTAGCAATAGGCTGTCTGTTAGAGAGTGAAGGCATTGGGCCCTTGCTTGGGATACTTAGCTTTGAATTACATTATGTACAGATGTCTCTGATAAATCCATATATGCTGGCATAGGACCTTGTACCTTGGATGACTGAATGTAGAAGAGAAGATCCAGTCAAAAAGGGATAGTAAGTAGGATTAGGAAGATAGTCAGTAGGTTTAGGAAGAAGAGTGAGTATAAAATTTGGACCAAAAGTTCTTTAGCAATAGGCTGTCTGTTAGAGAGTGAATGTAAATGTCAGCACATGTGAAGAGTCAGTCACAATGATGAAGTGGGGAAGATATGTAGGAAAGCAGATATGAATATAGACATTAGGAAATCAGCAAAGTATAAAGTGAGTGATAGGATTAGACAGTTTCAACAGGGTTGAGGTTGAATATATAATCTTAGGCAGAAACAAATGTGTAGTCACCAATAGGATTGACATTTGAGAGCATTAGGCAACCTAGACAAGTTTGGTTTTAGTAATCCATGTTCACTTTCCAATTAGGCTTAGGTACAATCATAAGTGTGACCTTTGCATTTTGTGTCCAGAATATCACTGTGATAAAATATATATGTAGATCAGGTGACATGAGTATTTCTTCCACTATTTTTGGAAGCATTATGTTGAAGACGTATAAATTAGAATTCGGGTGTACATATAGGTGTACCCTGGGTCTATGAGTATAGAGATAATGCATGAATAAAGAGTATAACTGGTTCCAATTTAAATAATGGATTGAATTGATATCTGAAAACATATAAGAAATCTTATATTGATACACGATCATTCATTCCAACCAGTTATACATCTAATGCTAATATTAGGGTGATGGTTTACCATGACGGGTGTGTGAGTTTTGGTTCCAAAGTGATTATGGAAATCCAAAATAATGTGTTTGGAAAGGGGTCTCATGAAAAGTCCAGTCAAAAAACATGGAGGAATACATGTGTTCTGAAACAGGATTTGATTGAAAGTGAACCAAATGCCTAGAAATTTGTGAATTTGAGGATGAAATATATATCCTATGATGTGCATCAACTTAAGAAATAGTAATGTACCAGTGTTGAATAAAAATGAATGTCAAAATACACATCATGTCCATTGGAGTCTACTTGCATTAATGTTAAACAGGGTCAGTTACTGTAGAAATGTTAGGATTTCTATGCAACATTCACTTAAGTTAGTTTTCAGTACTAGAAAACAATATGTATTTCAGGTGGATGAATATTTCTGAGAATAATCTTGTGAAAAGTTGAATATAAATCCACATACATGAAAAAAAATTTAGGGAGTGTTAAATAAGACACATATATTGTATATTTTGAAAAATCTGGAGAGTGTGTGTGTGTATATATACATATACACAAAACACACACACAGAGATATTAAAAAGTAAAAATATATATGCCAATTGAAGTTCATCATGAAATATATATCATCCAAAGATCCAAAAATATTTATTTTACTAAACATGGATATATGTATCATGTTGTTCAAGTAGGAAGCTCACCCATATGTTGATTTTCAGTTCCAACAGCATTTACTAGTAGTGATTTCTTCTCACAGTTTGTATCTGCCAAGGCAGCCAACTCAAAAGAAGTTAGCTGGGAAAACAGGTAGGATTCTATATGTGCATGTAAAAATACTTGTCCTGAATACTCTTCAGAGAAAAAGAGACAGGAATTCACATATTTTTAAGTTTAAAAACACATGGAGAACTATTACATTGGACTAGATTCATAACATCTACCCTTTATAATGCAAAAGGCCTTTCCAACTACACACCATGCCTCCTCTGAACTGCTTGTATTTCTATTCTGTTTGGGTTAATTTTCTTTATCATATTAGGATTTGTAGTCAGAGTCTAGTAGGTTATGGGTTAGTGTCAGGGATTCAGTATTTGGAATGGAAAATAAGAAAATGAATCCAATGTGTATGCAAATATGTGCTACACAATATCTTCACACTGTCATCCAGAAAAATGCCTTGACAATACCCTTGCCTTAAGTAAGACGCAATTCGAAGAGAAGAGTTAGAAAATCTTTGAATACATATGTGGAATGAAAAATGACCAGGAGTTTACAACTTTGGAGGTGGTAGAGGAGTTTCCATAAGTAAGGGACAAGATAAACAGTTCACAAACATGGAGCTCTGCTGGCTTAAAGACTTCTTGAGAAACTGCCTCTGAGGTTGGGCTCTTGAAATATACATTGTTTTCAGGAGCTTTAGCTTCCTTTGTAGTGAGACCATCAAAGTCGGGTCTGCATCTATGTGACCTGGAGGACATGGTTTCTGATTTTCCAATGAACATGAGGCAGAAGTGCTGAATTCTCTCTTTGTAGGTAAACTGTGGCCACTGGGGGTTAAGTGTCTTCCCGTGGGGACTGTGAAGCCATTTGGTCATCCTCCACTTTTAGTAGTGTTTCTCGCTGCTGCACTGGGAGTTTGGTATTTGCTTCACAAAATACAAAGAGTTCAACTGGGACACAGTGCTGGAGGGAGTTCTGTCACGTGTGGTGGGTCAGGGTCTTAGAATAAGGCACCAAGCATGCTTCTATCCCACAGAGCTCGGCCCCTTGACCATAGCAACCTAATTCTGAACATTGTTCTGAAACCTCTCCATATAACAAGATGCCTTTACATATAAGGGTCTGCTGGCTGCACCATGTCAGTCAAAAGACATTTGAAAGCCCATGGCAGATCCACATGGCCCCACCACAGATGTTTTATCACACACCTGCACACCACTGCTCTAGGCCAACTACTCAGCAGGCCCCACCTTACTGGCATCTCTGTTCTTCAACATTTTCCTGAAACCCGTCAATCAAGGCACCTGTCTGGTACCCTCATGATCAGCAACAGGACATCCAAAGGTTCACCAGTGCCACATGGTAATGGGAATTTCAAAGATTGCATGGTATTTATCTAGCCATTTTTAAAGGATGAATTTGGAGGCACTGTGGGTTTCCATTCATTCCAAAATAATTTAACGGTGAGAAAGATCATTTCAATGAAAGCTCTGGAGAATTCTCACAAACAAGGCTTTCCAAAGAGTGGCCAAAACATCACATGAAACCAGGCTCACTGAGGTCTACAATGTGAGGTCCATGTGTGTTTTGACTCTCAACTATAGCTGCCAGGTCTTTAAGAAGAAAATCATGTGATATCCTGGCTGAGATTCCCAGTGTTTTATGAAAAGTCATTTTGGGCTTCGATCTCAGTTTCCAGGGGGGACTCTCATGCGTGGCCTCGGAAAATCCCAACTCAATTCATGGCAATACTTCTCTGAGGTCAGTTCCAGTACTCAGTCTCCAAGGGGAATCACACCAGAGTTCAAGCCCTGGCAGACCCAGTCATCTCTTCCACCGCCACACAAATGACCACAATTCAAACCAAAACATTGCCACAAGGCCCTCATCTTCTTCCATATAGACAATCCTCATAACCTCTGGCTGGAGGTTTCCATAAGTGGCACAGCCTAAGACAATGTCCACAATAAGCTCCCTTGCCCCTCATTTGCCTAATGTCAGGGTGGCCTGGACACCACTCCTTTGAACCAGGAGTGATCAAATAGGCCTGCCTTTAATACTCCTCAGCTTCTCTACTTGAAGGCCTGCTGATGGGGGGGGGGTATAGATTCTTTGTGTCAATTGGAGTCATGAGTAAACCCAAACACATAATGGCTTGCCTCTGCATGGCTTTGAATAACTCATTTGACCCAAAAATCCCTATTCTCACTTGATGAATTACAGGAACATTACAGAGGAAGGGGACAGACTTCATCCACAATGACGGCTTTTTTGCCATATTGGCTTTGGATGCACATATAGGATCTTTCTTGAGATCCATCAGGTGCTGACAATCTAAGCCACAGCCTCACATAGGGCCAAGAGGCTGAATCAAACACATCCTTTTGCAAAGCAATTAAGCAAAGAGCCACAAGTGATGCCCATTCTTTTGCATTTGAAAACTGTTTTCTTCAGGCTTCACAAAGAAGTGTCCTGAGGCAAAGACCTTGCTGACATCCAGGGAAACAGAAAATAGGTAAGCAAAAGGCCCAAAGCAGGGTTTCTTAACTGACACTTAACTGGGCCCACTTTTATCTGAGTTTTCTAAGATGCTCGCCATTCCTTTCAGCTATCTGTTACATGGCCATGTCACCAAGATTCGAGGTGGTATATATCTTGGACACAAATCCATGAGCCTATTCTGAAGAGTGGAGAGAATTAAGGAAGAAAACAAAAATTTAGGATGATAGTAGGTTTTGCCCATGGATAAGGCAAACCGCAGTCCGCTCATAAATTGGGCAGAATGAATGCAGGAAGCTTTCTACTAGACAGGACACATCCATTGATGAATTCTCTTTTCTAATGTCCACAACCACGGACACAGTGCAATACACAGACATAGCAACACTCGCCTTGTCAAAAGACTTGCTAGAAACAGTCCACTCCAAACCAAACAAACCGCCTTTCCTAGCTCTTCTCCGAACATGAGACCAAACCACAAACTCACACCCACACCCACAAAGCCACCTCCTTCCCCCAAAGAGGTCTGTGACTACCCACAGTGTCCTCTGACTGGTGGGCCATACTATGTGCCCTCAAAATGGCCTGTCCTGTCTCAGATCTGGCCTCCTTGGCCAATTCTGTGAAGTTGTCAGGAGCCAGGCGTGAGCCACTACCTGCTTTCTCAGGAAAGACCCCTTTCAGATCTGTCCTGGCAATTGGCCATCCTCACATCTGTAGGTACCAAGAAAGACTGACTCTGTTTTTAGTAAATCTAAACAAGTGAGCCCACTGGGACTGGCATTGGGACTGCCTCTGGGTGCCTGGCTTCCTGGATCCCAAGTTCAGAGAGTTCCATCACCAAGAAGTGTGGTGAGGTCACTTCTTTCAGGAACTTAATGAGGTCACTGCCTTGGAAACCACTTTGTCCTAACTGTTGCTTCCAAGGGTGCCATGAGATGGAGGCTGCCCCTGCTTCCTGTGACACTTTCACAAGTTAGACTGGTATATCAACCACAGGCACCCAGGAAAAGCTCTCCACACAGGCCTGATTTGGTCCATCTTGTCTACATTAAGAAGAGAGAGGCTCATTCAGACACATCCCTTCATGCTGACCAGGCTGTTTGCCACAAAAGATGACTTTTGCTTTCTCTGGTACTTCCAAGCTGCCTAAATCATCTCCAGGGATCATTTCTGCATGGACCTTTGAGGTTCTCAGCAGGTGGAAGATCCCCTACATTCCTGTATTATAAGATGAACTCTGACCCTGCTCTTTTGTACAGTTAGATTGAGGGAACAGTGAATGCTTGGGGTTAAGAACATGTTCAATTTGGGTTAGAAATCATTCTGCTGGATGAAGAGTGGTATTGGGAACCTGTGATATTTATATTAATATAAAGGTGAAATATATGTATGAAAACAGAAATCTAAGTAAGATTTGAAGGCCAGAAGGGCATTGGGCCCTTGATTGGGATACCTAGCTTTGAATTACATTCTGTACAGATATCTCTGATAAATCCATATACAATGGCATTGGACCTTGTACCTTGGATAATTGAATGTAGAAAAGAAGATCCAGTCAAAACGGGATAGTAGGTAGGATTAGGAAGATAGTCAGTAGGTTTAGGAAGAAGAGTGAGTATAGTATTTGGACCAAAAGTTCTTTAGAAAAAGGGTGTCTGTTAGAGAGTTCATGTAAATGTCAGCACATGTGAAGAGTCAGTCACAATGAGGAAGTGGGGAAGATATGTAGGAAAGCAGATATGAATATAGACATTAGGAAATCAGGCAATGTAAAAAAGTGAGTGATAGGATTAGACATTTTCAACAGGGTTGAGGTTGAATATATAATCTTAGGCAGAAACAAATGTGTAGTCACCAATAGGATTGACATTTGAGAGCATTAGTCAACTGAGACAAGGATGGTTTTAGTAATCCTTGCTCAACTTCCAATTAGGCTTTGGTACAATAATAAGTGTGACCTTTGCATTTTGTGTCCAGAATATCACTGTGATAAAATATATATATAGATCAGGTGACATGAGTATTTCTTCCACACTTTTTGGGAGCAATATGTTGAAGACATATAAATTAGAATTCGGGGGTACAAATAGGTGTACCCTGGGTTTATGAGTATAGAGATAATGCATGAATAGACCGTACTGTGAATAAAGAATATAACTGTTTCCAATTTAAATAATGGATTGAATAGATATCTTAAAACATATAGAAAATCTTATATTGATACACGATCATTCATTCCAACCAGTTATACAACTAATGGTAATATTAGGGTGATGGTTTACCATGATGGGTGTGTGAGTTTTGGTTCCAAAGTGATTATGGAAATCCAAAATTAGGTGTTTGGAAAGAAGTCTCATGAAAAGGCCAGTCAAGAAACATGGAGGAATACATGTGTTCTGAAGCAGGATTTAATTGAAATTGAACCAAATGCCTAGAAATTTGTGAATTTGAGGATGAAATATATATCCTATGATGTGCATCAACTGAAGAAATAGTAATGTAGCATTGTTGAATAAAAATAAATGTGAAAATACATATCATGTCCCATAGGAATCTACTTGCATTGATATTAAACAGGGTCAGTTACTGTAGTAATGTTAGGATTTTTATGCACCATTCACTGAAGTTAGTTTTCAGTACTAGGAAACAATATGTATTTCAGGTGGATGAATATTTCTGAGAATAATCTTGTGAAAAGTTGATTATAAATCCACATACATGAACATGAATTTAGGGAGTGTAAAATAACACACATATATTTTATATTTTGAAAAATCTGGAGAGTGTGTGTGTGTATATATACATATATATATATATATATACACACACAAAACACACACTCACAGAGACATTAAAAAGTGAAAATATATATGCCAATTGAAATTCATCATGAAATATATATCATCCAAAGATCCAAAAATATTTATTTTACTGAACATGGATGTATGAATCATGTTGTTCAAGTAGAAAGCTCACCCAAAGGTTGATTTTCAGTTCCAACAGCATTTAGGAGGAGTGATTCCTTCTCACAGTTTGTATCTGCCAAGACAGCCACCTCACAAGAATGTAGCTGGGAAACCAGGTAGGATTCTATGTGTGCATGTAAAAATACATGTGCTGAATAGGCTGCAGAGAAAAGGAGAAAGAAATTCACATATTTGTTACGTTTAAAAACACATGGAGAACTATTACATTGGACTAGATACATAACATCTACCCTTTAAAATTCAAAATTCTGTCCAACTACACACCATGCCTTCAGTGAACTGCTTGTATTTCTATTCTGTTTGGGTTATCTTTCTCTATCAAATTAGTATTCATAGTCAGAGTCGAGTAGGTTATGTGTTAGTGTCAGGGATTCAGTATTTGGAATGGAAAATAGAAAAATGAATCCAATATGTATGCAAATATGTGCTACACAAAATCTTCCCACTGTCATCCAGAAAAATGCCTTGACAATACCCTTGCCCCTAGTAAGACGCCATTCGAGGAGAAGAGTTAGAAAATCTTTGAATACATATGTGGAATGAAAAATGATCAGGATTTCAAAACTTTGGAAGTTGTAGAGGAGTTTCCATAAGTAACGACAGGATAAACACTCCACAAACATGGAGCTCTGCTGGCCTAAAGACTTCTTGAGAAACTGCCTCTGAGGTTGGGCTCTTAAAATATATGTTGTTGTCAGGAGCTTTAGCTTCCTTTGTAGTGAGACCATCAAAGTTGGGTCTGCATCTATGTGACCTGAAGGACATTGTTCCTGATTTTACAATGAACATGAGGCAGAAATGCTGAATTCTCTCTTTGTAGGTAAACTGTGTCCACTGGGGGCTAAGTGTCTCCCCTTGGGGACTGTGAAGCCATTTGGTCATCCTCCACTTTTCGTGGTGTTTCTTGCTGCTGCACTGGGAGTTTGGTTTTTGCTTCACGAAATACAAGGAGTTCAACTGGGACACAGTGCTAAAGAGAGTTCTGTCACGTGTGGTGGGTCAGGATCCTAGGAGAATGCACTAACCATGATCTATCCCACAGAGCTTGGCCCCTTGTCCATAGCAACCTGATTCTGAACATTGTTTTGAAAACTCTCCATATAACAAGATGCCTTTACATATAAGGGTCTGCTGGCTGCACCATGTCAGTCTCAAGACATTTGGAAGCCCATGGCAGATCCACATTGCCTCACCACAGATGTTTTATCACACACCTGCACACCACTGCTCTAGGCCCACTACTCAGCAGGCCCCACCTTACTGGCATCTCTGTTCTTCATTATTTTCATGAAACGTGTCAATCAAGGCACCTGTCTGGTACACTCATGATCAGCAACAGGACACCCAAAGGTTCTCCAGTGCCACCTGGTCATGGGAATTTTAAAGATTGCATGGTATTTATCTAGCCGTTCTTAAAGGATAAAGATGGAGGCACTGTGGGTTTCCATTCATTCAGGAACCATTAAATGGTGAGAAAGATCATTTCAATGAAAGCTCTGGAGAACTCTCACAAACAAGTCTTCCCAAAAGTGGCAAAAACTTCACATGAAACAAGGCTCACTGAGGTCTACAATGTGAGGTCCATGTGTGTTTTGACTCTCAACTATTTCTTCCAGGTCTCTAAGAGTAAAATCATGTGATATCCTGGATGAGATTCCCAGTGTACTGTGGAATGTCACCCTGGGCTTCGATCTCAGTTTCCAAAAGGGACTCTTCATGCGTGGCCTCAGAAAATCCCAACTCAATTCATGGCAATACTTCTCTGAGGTCAGTTCCAGAACTCAGTCTCCAAGGGAAATCACACCTGAGTTAGAGCCCAGGCGGACCCAGTCATCTCTTCCACCGCCACACAAATGACCACAATTCAAAGCAAAACACAGCCACAAGGCCCTCATCTTCTTCCATATAGACAATCCTCATAACCTCTGGCTGGAGGATTCCATGAGGAGCGCAGCCTAAGACAGTGTCCACAATAAGCTCCCTTGCCCCTCATTTGCCTAATGTCAGTGTGGTCTGGACACCCTTTCTTTGAACCAGGATTGATCAAATAGGCCTGCCTTTAATACTGCTCAGCTTCTCAACTTGGAGGCCTGCTGATGGTGGGGTATAGATTCTTTGTGTGCATTGGAGTCATGAGAAAACCCAAACACATAATGGCTAGCCTCTGCAGGGCTTTCAAAAACTCATTTGACCCAAAGGATCCCTATTCTCACTTGATGGAGGTCAGGAAACTTACAGAGGAAGGCGAGAGACTTCATCCACAATGACTGCTTTCTTGCCATATTGGCTTTGGATGCACATATGGGATCTTTCTTGAGATCCATCAGGTGCTGACAATCTAAGCCACAGCCTCACATAGGGCCAAGAGGCTGAATCAGACACATCCTTTTGCAAAGCAATTAAGCAAAGAGCCACAAGTGATGCCCATTCGTTTGCATTTGAAAACTGTTTTCTTCAGGCTTCACAAAGAAGTGTCCTGAGGCAAAGACCTTGCTGACATCCAGGGAAACAGAAAATAGATAAGCAAAAGGCTCAAAGCAGGGTTTCTCCACTGACACTTAACTGGGCCCACTGATATCTGAGTTTTCTGAGATGCTCGCCATTCCTTTCAGCTATCTAGTACATGGCCATGTCACCAAGCTTCGAGGTGGTATATATCATGGACACAAAACCATGAGCCTATTCTGAAGAGTGGAGAGAATTCAGGAAGAAAACAAAAATTTAGGATGATAGTAGGTTTTGCCCATGGATAAGGCAAGCCACAGTCCATTCATAAATTAAGCAGGATGAATGGAGGAAGCTTTCTACTAGACAGGACACATCCATTGATGAATTCTCTTTTCTAATGTCCACAACCATGGACACAGTGCAATATACACACATAGTAACACTCGCCTTCTCAAAAGACTTGCTAGAAAAAGTCCACTCCAATCGAAACAAACCACCTTTCCTAGCTCTTCTCAAAATATGAGACCAAACCACAAACTCACACTCACAGCTACAAAGCCAACTCCTTCCCCCAAGGAGGTCTGTGACTACCCGCAGTGTCCTCTGACTAGTGGGCCATACTATGTTCCCCCGAAATGGCCTGTCCTCTCTCAGATCTAGCCTTCTTGGCCAATTCTGTGAAGTTGTCAGGAGCCAGGGGTGAGCCACTACCTGCTTTCTCAGGAAAGACTGCCTTCAGAGCTTTCCTAGCAATTTGCCATTTTCACATCTGTAGGTACCAAGAAAGACTGACTCTGTCCTTGGTAAATCCAAACAAATGAGTCCACTGTCTTATGAATATAGACATTAGGAAATCAGGCAAAGTATAAAGTGAGTGATAGGCTTAGATATTTTCAACAGCGTTGAGGTTGAATATATAATCTTAGGCAGAAAAAAATGTGTAGTCACCAATAGGATTGAAATTTGAGAGCATAATGCAACCTAGACAAGGATGGTTTTAGTAATCCTTGCTCACTTTCCAATTAGGCTTAGGTACAATCATAAGTGTGACCTTTGCATTTTGTGTTCAGAATATCACTGTGATAAAATATATATGTAGATCAGGTGACATGAGTATTTCTTCCACAATTTTTGGGAGCAATATGTTTAAGACATATAAATTAGAATTCGGGGGTACAAATAGGTGTACCCTGGGTCTATGAGTATAGAGATAATGCATGAATAGACCGTACTGTGAATAAAGAATATAACTGGTTCCAATTTAAATGATGGATTGAATTGATATCTAAAAACATATAGGAAATCTTATATTGATACAGGATCATTCATTCCAACCAGTTAGAGCTTTCCTGGCAATTGGCCATCCTCACATCTGTAGGTACCTGTGGTGAGCCTTTCCTGCGGACTGTGGTTGTTATTACATGATGGCGCTGTCTCCGCTGTGGTCTGTGAAGGACAACTCCATATCAGAGAGAGTTGGCGTGTTGTTTTCTAGCACCATGTGAGAAGGGTCCACGTGTCAGCTTCACATTGGGGTTCGCGTTGCTTTATTAAGGCTGAGAGGGGCATCCGAGAATTATTAGAAGAATTATTAGAAGTTTATCAAGGGCCTGAATAAACTGCTGAAATAAGATTCCTGAGTTGCGTCTTCCTTGCAGGCAAGGGGGTCCTGACAAGTGGTGCCGAAACCCGGGAGAAATAAAAAAAAAGAAAAACCCAGGAATCACAACTTTCAGCAGCCAGGGAGGCACGCCAGTAAGTCCCAGGTAAAGTGGGACCTGCTGTTAAAAGCGGGATGCTCCTCTGTCAATAAAGAGGGAGCGTTAAAAGGTAATTGCTCCTCTGTAAATAAAGAGAGGGCGTTACATCTCATAGCAATTGCACTCTGTATTTTCGTTTTTGTTTTCTGTGTATTTTCGTTTTTTTTGTGTGTATTTTCACTTTCGTTTTCTGTGTTTTCTTGTGTTGCGTTCATAGGTGCCGTGACTTCAATTCCACTTCTTCTGTCCTTAGATGGCCTTTTACGTTCCAAGGGACTGGAGGTGAAACATAGTACCTTATAGAAATTTTTACAGCGGGTTGATACTGCCACACCATGGTTCGTATTTTTGGGCAGCCTCACTACACCCAGCTGGGATAAATTAGGCAAAGGTCTTGATTTTGCTCGTGAGCAGGGCATGTGAGAGGGTGGGATGATAACCCCTGGAAGATGGTCTGTAGTTGCCTTACAGATAGCAGATGCCAAGAAGCGCTTGTTAAAGGGCAGGAAGTTTTAGAACAATTGCATGAAGAAAAGTCAGAAACGACAGAGAGTGAAGTGTCTCAAGAGGAGGGGAGTGTGCGGGGCGTGGAGAACGGGAAGAGACGACTGTATCCAGATCTCAGTGTGCTGCGCACGCCCCCATTCGAAAGTGGGTCAGAGGTAGAAGACAATGAGGAGCTGAGGACGCTGTCTCGACAGCTAGGGAGTCTAGATAAAGGGAACAGAGATAAGCAAGGGCTCAAGAAAGGACGGCCTCCAGATCCGCCTCCATATGCCGGGGGTGGTTTGGGACGAAGTTTCCACGCCCAAACATGGAGGGCTGTTAACGTTGAGATGGGTCTTGCTTATCCAGTTTTTCAGGATGATAATAGGGGAAGATTTCATGAGCCTTTGGATTTCAAAATGGTAATGACCCTGGCGGAGTCTGTGCGCACTTATGGGGTCGATGCCGCTTTTACACTAACTCAGGTAGAGAATCTGTCTAGATACTGCATGACTCCCTCTGATTGGGCTAGCCTCATTCGGGCTTGCGTCTCCCCAGGCAAATATTTGGACTGGAGAGCATTTGTGCTAGAGGGCGCAGCAGAGCAGGCCGCCCAAAATCATGCAGCGGGACACCCCCATTGGGACAAAGACATGCTTTTGGGACAAGGGAGATTTGCTAATCAACAGACAGGATTTCCTCTTGAAGCATATGACCAGATTAATAATATTTGCATTCGGGCATGGAAATCACTTCCAAATAGTGGAGAGGTGTCTGGTAACCTGACTAAAATTATACAAGGCCCTACAGAACCCTTTTCAGATTTTGTAGCAAGGATGGTGGATGCCGCTGGAAAGATTTCTGGAGATCCTGATAGAGCCATGCCCCTTATCAAGCAATTGGTTTTTGAGCAATGCACCAAAGAATGTAAAACAGCGATTACTCCTTATAAAAATAAAGGCATAGAAGCATGGATGAAGGTGTGTAGAGAGCTTGGAGGACCTTTAACTAATGCAGGTCTTGCAGCTGCTGTCCTTTGGATTACAAAAAGGGGAGGTTCTGGTGCCGGAACATGCTTCCGTTGTGGTCAGCCTGGTCATCTCAAGCGTGAATGTCCCAAAAAAGACAATTTCAATGGACCTCCCCATGGTGGCTTTTCCAATGGCCCTCGTTTACCGGGGTTGTGTCCAAGATGTAAAAAGGGGAAGCATTGGGCAAAAGAGTGTAGATCAGTGAGGGACATCCATGGGCAGCCTATTTTAACTGGGTCAAAAAACGGCCGGAGGGGCCCTCGAGCCCAGAGCCCACAAATATATGGGGCAATGGAGAATGTCACACCCGAACCCGAGACATGGCCATCTCTACGCCATCCCATGAGATGCGGAGAGCCACTACAGGTGCAGCGGGATTGGACCTCTGTTCCACCTCCAGACTCGTATTAACACCTAAGATGGGAGTCCAGTTGGTAGAAACTGAGTTCAAAGGGCCTTTACCACCTGGCACTGTGGGCTTATTGATTGGACGTGCTTCCTCTATTTTACAAGGTCTTCATGTTTTTCCCGGAGTCATAAGCCCTGATACTGTGGGGACAGTAAAAGTCATGGTGGAAGCTCCAAGAGGCATTGTGTCTATCTCCCCAGGGGATCGGATTGCTCAATTACTAATTTTGCCTAGTTTACATAACCACTTCCCAGCTGACTCACGGTCACGGATGGGAAGTGAGATTGGTAGCACTGGAGGGAATTGTGGGTATGAGCAACCGCCCCACTTTGGAATTAATCATAGAGGGTAAATCTATTGTGGGACTGCTGGATACAGGAGCAGATCGTAGTATTATAGCCCTTAAAGACTGGGCTAAGGGATGGCCAGTACAGACTTCTTATCAATCCTTAAGGGGACTTGGATATGCCCAAGCTCCTCAAATTAGCTGCAGACATCTATCCTGGAAGGACCCAGAGGGACACAGTGGTACCTTTCAACCTTATGTGCTTGATTTACCTATTTCTTTATGGGGCCGTGACCTGATGAAAGACATGGGGTTCACCCTTAGTAATGACTATTCCCTAATGTCTCAACAGATTATGCAAAATATGGGGTATAGGCCAGGTCTAGGACTAGGAAAACATCTGCAGGGGCGTAAACACCCTGTGCAAGGTCGTCAAAAACTTGACAGATTCGGTCTGGGTTTTCATAGGGGCCGCTGGGGCTCAAATACCCATAACTTGGCTCACCGAGGAGCCTGTTTGGGTGCCTCAGTGGCCCCTTCCCTCGGCTAAACTGGCAGCAGCCCATGACCTAGTTAAAGAACAACTTGACTTGGGCCACATTCAACATTCTACTTCTCCATGGAATACTCCCATATTTGTCATTAAGAAAAAATCAGGGAAGTGGCGCCTACTGCATGATTTACGAGCAGTTAATGCTCAAATGCAACTTATGGGGCCCATTCAAAGAGGGCTGCCGCTGCTTTCCTCTGTTCCTCAGGGCTGGCATATCATTGCTATTGACATTAAAGACTGTTTCTTTTCTATTCCTTTGCATCCTAAAGACTCACAGCGTTTTGCCTTCACCCTTCCCTCGTGTAATCACGAGGAACCAGATCAAAGGGTTGAGTGGGTTGTTTTACCACAGGGAATGTCTAACAGTCCCACGATTTGTCAGATGTATGTAGGGAAGGCACTCGCACCTCTCAGACAAAAATATCCTTCCATCAAGATTATTCATTATATGGATGATGTATTATTGGCAGCCAAATTAGAGAAGTCAGTTAATGAGGCCTATAAAGACCTGGTGAAGTTGTTAGCTCAATATTGATTACATATTGCACCTGAAAAGGTTCAAACAGGGGATTCTATTAAGTATTTGGGAGCGATGATTGGATATGACATATTAAAACCACAAAAAGTTACTATAAGAACTCAAGATCTCCAAACTCTAAATGATTTTCAAAAACTGTTGGGATATATTAATTGGATAAGAGGTTATTTACATATTCCTAATATCGTGCTCCAGCCTTTGTATGCTATTCTTAAGGGTGATCCAGATCTTACTTCCCCTCGTACCCTCACTAAAGAGGCCAGAGTGGCCCTTATAAAAGTAGAAGAAGCTATACAACATGCTTCTCTATACAGGCTTCAGAGTGATAAACCTTTCCAGTTATGTGTGCTTGCCACTATGCGGCAGCCTACTGGAGTATTGTGGCAAGATGGGCCTTTACTATGGATCCACCCACATGTATCCCCAGGAAAATCTTTAGAATACTATCCTGATGCTGTTGCAGCGTTAGCACTTAGAGGGATTCAACAGAGCATTCAATTTTTCGGACAAGCACCTTCTTCTCTTATCATACCCTATTCTAAAGTTCTAATTAATGTTTTGTGTGCTACTCTAGACAACTGGGCCATTCTATGTTGCTCGTTTCAAGGGGATATTGATAATCATTACCCTTCTCATCCATTACTCCATTTTGTTAAAGAACATCCCATCATTTTCCCTAAAGTAACTTCACCCACTCCAATTCCGGGGGCTGTTAACATTTTTACTGATGGCTCTAAGTCTGGAATGGGAGCTTATGTGATTAATGACTCTCCCCCTGTCCAGCATCAATTTGCTCCTGGAAATCCACAATGGGTAGAACTACAAATTGTCATTGAAGTTTTTAAACAGTGTTCTTTTCCTTTCAATCTCATTTCGGACTCCATCTATGTGGTGCAGGCACTCAAAATTCTGGAGGCTGTAGGAGCTATTAGTGACACCCATAATGTATCTGCTTACTTTAGTCAGCTTCAGCAGCTTATCCATAGCCATAAGGCCTCTTTCTATCCAATGCACATTCGGGCTAACACCTCTCTTCCTGGCCCGTTATCACAGGGTAATGCCTGTGCTGACTCGGCAACTAGAAGCCAGTTGGTATGCTTGGCCTCCTCCTTAGAAGAAGCTAAATTGTTTCATCACAACTTTCATGTCAATGCTATGACAGTGCGCAGACGCTTTTCCATCTCAAGGGTGGAGGCTCGTCAGATAGTATTACAATGTCCCCGTTGTGTCACATTTCTTCATCCTTCTACTTATGGTGTAAACCCACGAGGATTGAAGCCATTGGTTGTCTGGCAAATGGACGTAACTCACGTGCCTGACTTTGGTAACCTCAAATATGTCCATGTTTCTATTGACACATACTCTGGAATTATTCATGCTTCTGCTTTATCGGGAGAAAAGGCAAGTAATGTCATTACTCATTGCTTAGAGGCATGGGCAGCATGGGGTGCACCTGCATCCCTTAAGACTGATAATGGACCTGCTTATACTGGCAGACAGTTTACATCTTTTTGTTCTACTATGGGAGTACACCTTGCTCATGGGTTGCCTTACAATCCTCAAGGGCAAGGCATTGTTGAACGTGCCCACCGCACCTTAAAAGAAACTTTGGAAAAACAAAAAGGGGGAATAGGAGTTGACCACACTCCTAAAGAACGCCTGTCCTTAGCTCTTTTTACCATTAATTTTTTGAATTTGGATATTCATGGCCGCTCTGTGGCCGATAGACATGTGTCCCCTCAGCCCTCTGTGACTGGCTATGTTAAGTGGAAGGATGTTCTTACGGGCCAATGGAACGGCCCTGACCCCGTGCTGACATGGGCACGAGGATCTGTATGTGTTTTTCCCCAGGATCGCATGGAGCCGCTGTGGATCCCTGAACGCCTGACAAGAAGAGTCTCGAGATCTACTAACCAGAAGCAGGAGGTGCCACAACAGTCCCATGATGAGGAGCTTCATTCTGATGAGTGCTCTGGCTCTGATGCTGGTGCCAACGGTACAGATGACACCAATGCAGTGGTGGGCAGTGGCACGGGCATGGCCAATGCCAATGCCAGTTCATAGTAATTCTAGCGTCTTCCCCAATCTTTTTTCTACCTCATGTGAGATGTCTGCTCCTTGTACCTCTCCTAGAGGGGACATGGAAAATATTTTTAATCAGTCTCAAGTTAATCTCACAGGAGTTTTTTGTTTCAGCCTTGGGAACACTAATTGTATTAGCCTTAAGACCAAAAATTTGACTAACTGGGAGGACCCATTGCGGTCCAGTCGAGTCTCAAGGAGTATTTTCAGTGCTGTATTGAGCCAAGTAGTTTCAGGGAAGCAATCAGGCTCAGGGACCCCCGCAAATAGCTCTGTTTTAAACATAACTACTTTAGCTATTATCTCCGAGGTACTAATCCCAATGCCTCCTTCTTCTAATAGTACTTGCAATGTCACTCATTTCAAGGCCTCTCCTTACTGTACCCCTAATTTTGGTTTTCCCCCAACATTTACGCCTTGTCAGGATCATTCTTGGGAGAAACATCAAGTTGCTAAAGGTTTCTCCTTTTCCCCCCCTCTTAAGAGATATGTTGGGGCTGGGGATGTGGCTCAAGCGGTAGCGCGCTGGCCTGGCATTCGTGCGGCCCGGGTTCGATCCTCAGCACCACGTACAGAGATGTTGTGTCCGCCGGAAAAAAAAAAAAAAAAGAGATATGTTTATAACTTTAACAACACTGCCAACTCCTCTACGGGAACAGGTTGGTCCTGGTTTCAATGGCTCATTTCCAATGAGAAGGGGGCTTCAGCCGATATTTCTGCATTGGCTCAATTACTAGAAGCCAAAAGTTGGCTGGCTAATGTTTCTGGCACTACTAAGGAGAGTGAACGAGGTAATAGGCTTACATCTGTTTTGTTCAACTCTCTGTTTAATTATGCCACATTGCCTCCTGCAATGGTCTGTATCCAATCCCCGTTCCTGTTCCTTTTAGCTAATGACACCTCCTCGGGGATGCTGGATTGTTCTAATATTATCTGTTTCTTATCTGAGTGTTGGAATGGTTCTTGGACTGTAGCAGTGATTATGAAAATTCCAACTTTTGTCCCAATCCCAGTCACTGCGGATCCAGATAAAGTTCCTATTGTAGAGCTACTTAGAGTCTGCAGAGATTTTGGAATCACAGCAGCTATAGTGACAGCCGTGGCGGCATCTTCTGCTGTAGCAGTTACGGCCGGAGTACCCATGGCCAGTCAAGTACAAACTGCTGCCACTATTAATCAAGATGTTCAACAAACGTCCACTATACTTGAATCACAAAATGCGATTAATCAACATATTTTGTCAGGGATTTTAGCTGCCAACCAAAGAATAGATTTTCTTCAAGATCAGGTAGAGGAATTGGCTGACCTAGTACTTTTAGGCTGCATTGACCAACGTGCACATTTATGTATAACCTCTGTCAGATATAATGATTCCAGGAATGCTTACCACATCATTGGTGGATATTTGGCCGGGAATTGGTCCATGGAAGCGGAAGACATGATCCAGTCTCAGCTAACCCAGATAGCTGTCTTGAATAGTACCCGTGTCGATCCCGTGACTCTGGGTCAATTCACCAATTGGATATTTTCTGCCTTTTCCTTTTTTAAGGAGTGGGTGGGAGTAGGCATTTTTAGTGCACTGTGTTGTTTTGGTATGTTCCTCTGTTTGTGGTTTCTCTGTCGCCTTAAAGCTCGTAGTGCTCAAGATGAGGCTATGATCATACAAGCTCTTGCAGTGTCCTCTGACTGGTGGGCCATACTATGTGCCCCCAAAATGGCCTGTCCTGTCTCAGATCTGGCCTCCTTGGCCAATTCTTTGAAGTTTTCAGAAGCCAGGGGTGAGCCACTACCTGCTTTCTCAGGAAAGACCCCTTTCAGATCTGTCCAGGCAATTGGCCATCCTCACATCTGTAGGTACCAAGAAAGACTGACTCTGTCCTTGGTAAATCCAAACAAGTGAGCCCACTGGGACTTGCACTGGGACTGCCTCTGTGTGCCTGGCTTCCTGGATCCCAAGTTCAGAGAGTTCCATCACCAAGGAAGTGTGGTGAGGTCACTTCCTTCAGGAACTTTATGAGGTCACTGCCTTGGAAACCACTTTGTCCTAACTGTTGCTTCCAAGGGTGCCATGAGATGGAGGCTGCCCCTGCTTCCTGTGACGCTTTCACAAGTTAGAATGGTATATCATCCATAGGCACCCAGGAAAAGCTCTCCACACAGGCCTGGTTTGGTCCATCTTGTCTACATTAAGAAGAGAGAGGCTCATTTAGACACATCCCTTCATCCTGACCAGGCTGTTAGCCAGGGAAGATGACTTTTGCTCTCTCACGTCCTTCCTAGCTGCCTAAATCTTCTCCAGGGATCATTTCTGCATGGACCTTTGAGGTTCTCAGAAGGTGGAAGATCCCCGACATTCCTGTATTGTAAGACCAAATCTGTCCCTGCTCTTCTGTAAAGTTAGATTGAGGGAACAGTGAATGCCTGGGGTTAAGAACATGTTCGATTTGGGTTAGAAATTATTCTGCTGGATGAAGAATGGTATTGGGAACCTGTGATATTTATAATAATATACAGGTGAAATATATGTATGAAAACAGAAATCTAAGTAAGATTTGAAGGCCAGAAGGGCATTGGGCCCTTGATTGGGCTACTTAGATTTGAATTACATTCTGTAGAGATGTCTCTGATAAATCCATATACAATGGCATAGGACCTTGTACCTTGGATGACTGAATGTAGAAGAGAAGATCCAGTCAAAAAGGGATAGTAGGTCGGATTAGGAAGATAGTCAGTAGGTTTAGGAAGAAGAGTGAGTATAAAATTTGGACCAAAAGTCCTTTAGCAATAGGCTGTCTGTTAGAGAGTGAATGTAAATGTCAGCACATGTGAAGAGAGTCACAATGATGAAGTGGGGAAGATATGTAGGAAAGCAGATATGAATATAGATATTAGGAAATCAGGCAAAGTATAAAGTGAGTGATAGGATTAGACATTTTCAAAAGGGTTGAGGTTGAATATATAATCTTAGGCAGAAACAAATGTGTAGTCACCAATAGGATTGACATTTGAGAGCATTAGGCAACCTAGACAAGTTTGGTTTTAGTAATCCATGCTCACTTTCCAATTAGGCTTAGGTACAATCATAAGTGTGACCTTTGCATTTTGTGTCCAGAATATCACTGTGATAAAATATATATGTAGATCAGGTGACATGAGTATTTCTTCCACTATTTTGGGAAGCAATATGTTGAAGACATATAAATTAGAATTCGGGGGTACAAATAGGTGTACTCTGGGTCGATGAGTATAGAGATAATGCATGAATAGACCATACTGTGAATAAAGAAAATAACTGGTTCCAATTTAAATAATAAATTGAATGGAAATCTGAAAACATATAGGAAATCTTATATTGATACACGATCATTTATTCCAACCAGTTATATATCTAATGGTAATATTAGGGTGATGGTTTACCATGAGGAGTGTGTGAGTTTTGGTTCCAAAGAGATTGTGGAAATCCAAAATTATGTGTTTGGAAAGAAGTCTCATGATAAGACCAGTCAAGAAACATGGAGGAATATATGTGCTCTGAAGCAGGATTTAATTGAAATTGAACCAAATGCCTAGAAATTTGTGAATTTGAGGATGAAATATATATCCTATGATATGCATCAACTGAAGAAATAGTAATGTAGCAGTGTTGAATAAAAATAAATGTGAAAATACACATCATGTCCCATAGGAGTCTACTTGCATTGATATTGAACAGGGTAAGTTACTGCAGTAATGTTACGATTTTTATGCACCATTCACTGAAGTTAGTTTTCAGTACTAGGAAACAAATATGTATTTAAGGTGGAAGAATATTTCTGAGAATAATCTTGTGAAAAGTTGATTATAAATCCACGTACATGAACATGAATTTAGGGAGTGTAAAATAAGACACATATATTTTATATTTTGAAAAATCTGGAGAGTGTGTGTGTGTATATATACATATGTATATACAAACAAAACACACACACAGAGACATTAAAAAGTAAAAATATATATGCCAATTGAAATTTATCAAGAAATATATATCATCCAAAGTTCCAAAAATATTTATTTTACTGAACATGGATTTATGTATCATGTTGTTTAAGTAGGAAGCTCACCCATAGGTTGATTTTCAGTTCCAACAGCATTTAGGAGGAGTGATTTCTTCTCACAGTTTGTATCTGCCACGTCAGCCACCTCACAAGAATGTAGCTGGGAAACCAGGTAGGAATCTATATGTGCATGTAAAAATACATGTGCTTAATAGGCTGCAGAGAAAGGGAGACAGGAATTCACATATTTGTTAAGTTTAAAAACACATGGAGAAATATTACATTGGACTAGATTCATAACATCTACCCTTTAGAATGCAAAAGGCCTGTCCAACTACACACCATGCCTCCTCTGAACTGCTTGTATTTCTATTTTGTTTGAGTTATTTTTCTCTATCATATTAGGATTCGTAGTCAGAGTCTAGTAGGGTATGGGTTAGTGTCAGGGATTCAGTATTCGGAATGGAAAAAAGGAAAATGAATCCAATGTGTATGCAAATATGTGCTACACAAAATGCCCCACTGTCATCCAGAAAAATGCCTTGACAATACCCTTGCCCCAAGTAAGATGCAATTCGAGGAGAAGAGTTAGAAAATCTTTGAATACATATGTGGAATGAAAAATGCTCAGGAGTTCACAACTTTGGAGGTGGTAGAGGAGTTTCCATAAGTAAGGGACAGGATAAACACTTTACAAACATGGAGCTCTGCTGACCTAAAGACTTCTTGAGAAACTGCCTCTGAGGTTGGGCTCTTGAAATATATGTTGTTGTCAGGAGCTTTAGCTTCCTTTGTAGTGAGACCATCAAAGCAGGGTCTGCATCTATGTGACCTGGAGGACATGGTTTCTGATTTTCCAATGAACATGAGGCAGAAGTGCTGAATTCTCTCTTTGTAGGTAAACTGTGTCCACTGGGGGCTAAGTGTCTCCCCTTGGGGACTGTGAAGCCATTTGGTCATCCTCCACTTTTCGTGGTGTTTCTTGCTGCTGCACTGGGAGTTTGGTATTTGCTTCACGAAATACAAGAAATTCAACTGGGACACAGTGCTGGAAGGAGTTCTGTCACGTGTGGTGGGTCAGGGTCCTAGGAGAATGCACCAATTATGCTTCTATCTAACAGAGCTGAGCCCCTTGATTATAGCAACCTGATTCTGAAAATTGTTCTGAAACCTCTCCATATAACAAGATGCCTTTACATATAAGGGTCTGCTGGCTGCACCATGTAAGTCACAAGACATTTGGAAGCCCATGGCAGATCCACATTGCCTCACCACAGATGTTTTATCACACACCTGCACACCACTGCTCTAGGCCCACTACTCAGCAGGCCCCACCTTACAGGCATCTCTGTTCTTCATCATTTTCATGAAACCCGTCAATCAAGGCACCTGTCTGGTATACTCATGATCAGCAACATGACATCAAAAGCTTCTCCAGTGCCACCTGGTCATGGGAATTTCAAAGGTTGCATGATATTTATCTATCCATTTTTAAAGGATTAACTTGGAGGCACTGTGGGTTTCCATTCATTTTGGAACCATTAAATATTGAAAAAGATCATTTCAATGAAAGCTCTGGAGAACTCTCACAAACAAGGCTTCCCAAAGAGTGGCCAAAACGTCACATGAAACCAGGCCCACTGAGGTCTACAATGTAAGGTCCATGTGTGTTTTGACTCTCAACTATGGCTGCCAGGTCTTTAAGAACCAAATCATGTGATATCCTGGCTGAGATTCCCAGTGTTCTGTGGAAAGTCACCCTGGGCTTCGATCTCAGTTTCCAGGGGGGATTCTCATGCGTGGCCTTGGAAAATCCCAACTCAATTCTTGGCAATACTTCTCTGAGGTCAGTTCCAGAACTCAGTCTCCAAGGGGAATCACACCAGTGTTCAAGCCCAGGCGGACCCAGTCATCTCTTCCACCGCCACACAAATGACCACAATTCAAACCAAAACACTGCCACAAGGCCCTCATCTTCTTCCATATAGACACTCCTCATAAGCTCTGGCTGGAGGTTTCCATGAGGGGCGCAGCCTAAGACAGTGTCCACAATAAGCTCCCTTGCCCCTCATTTGCGTAATGTCAGTGGGGCCTGGACACCCTTCTTTTGAACCAGGATTGATCAAATAGGCCTACCTTTAATACTGCTCAGCTTCTCCACTTGGACGCCTGCTGATGGTGGGGTATAGATTCTTTGTGTGAATTGGAGTCATGAGAAAACCCAAGCACATAATGGCTAGCCTCTGCAGGGCTTTCAAAACCTCATTTGACCCAAAGGATCCCTATTCTCACTTGATGGAGGTCAGGAAACTTACAGAGGAAGGCGAGAGACTTCATCCACAATGACTGCTTTGTTGCCATATTGGCTTTGCATGCAAATATGGGATCTTTCTTGAGATCCATCAGGTGCTGACAATCTAAGCCACAGCCTCACACAGGGCCATGAGGCTGATTCAGACACATCCCTTTGCAAAGCAATTAAGCAAAGAGCCACAAGAGATGCCTGTTTGTTTGCATTTGAAAACTGTTTTCTTCAGGCTTCACAAAGGGATGTCCTGAGGCAAAGACCTTGCTGACATCCAGGGAAACAGAACAATAGGTAAGCAAAAGGCCCTAAGCAGTGTTTCTCCATTGAGAGTTTACTGGGCCCACTGATATCTGAGTTTACTGAGATGCTCGCCATTCCTTTCAGCTATCTAGTACATGGCCATATCACCAAGTTTGGAGTTGGTACATATCTTAAACACAAAACCATGAACCTATTCTGAAGAGTGGCCAGAATTCAGGAAGAAAACAGGAATTTAGGAAGATAGTAGGTTTTGGCCATGGATAAGGCAAGCAGCAGTCCATTCATAAATTAAGCAGGATGAATGCTGGAAGCTTTCTACTAGACAGGACACATCCATTGATGCATTCTCTTTCCTTATGTCTACAACCACGGACACAGTGCGATACACAGACATAGCAACACTAGCCTAGTCAAACGACTTGCTAGAAACAGTCCACTCCAAACCAAACAAACCGCCTTTCCTAGCTCTTCTCCGAACATGAGACAAACCACAAACTCACACCCACACCCACAAAGCCACCTCCTTCCCCCAAAGAGGTCTGTGACTACACGCAGTGTCCTCTGACTGGTGGGCCATACTATGTGCCCCCAAAATGGCCTGTCCTGTCTCAGATCTGGCCTTCTTGGCCAATTCTGTGAATTTGTCAGGAGCCAGGGGTGAGCCACTACCTGCTTTCTCAGGAAAGACTTCTTTCATATCTGTACTGGCAATTGGCCATCCTCACATCTGTAGGTACCAAGAAAGACTGACTCTGTCCCTGGTAAATCCAAACAAGTGAGCCCACTGGGACTTGCACTGGGACTGCCTCTGTGTGCCTGGCTTCCTGGATCCCAAGTTCAGAGAGTTCCATCACCAAGGAAGTGTGGTGAGGTCACTTCCTTTAGGAACTTTATGAGGTCACTGCCTTGGAAACCACTTTGTCCTAACTGTTGCTTTCAAGGGTGCCATGAGATGGAGGCTGCCCCTGCTTCCTGTGACACTTTCACAAGTTAGAATGGTATATCAACCATAGGCACCCAGGAAAAGCTCTCCACACAGGCCTGGTTTGGTCCATGTTGTCTACATTAAGAAGAGAGAGGCTCATTCAGACACATCCTTTCATCCTGACCAAGTTGTTTGCCACGGAAGATGACTTTTGCTCCCTCAGGTTCTTCCTAGCCGCCTATATCTTCTCCAGGGATCATTTCTGCATGGACCTTTGAGGTTCTCAGCAGCTGGAAGATCTCCTACATGCCTGTATTGTAAGACCAACTCTGTCCCTGCTCTTCTCTAAAGTTAGATTGAGGGAACAGTGAATGCTTGGGGTTAAGAACATGTTCGATTTGGGTAGGAAATCATTCTGCTGGATGAAGAATGGTATTGGGAACCTGTGATATTTATAATAATATAGAGGTGAAATATATGTATGAAAACAGAAATCTAAGTAAGATTTGAAGGCCAGAAGGGCATTGGGCCCTTGATTGGGATACTTAGCTTTGAATTACATTCTGTACAGATGTTTCTCATAAATCCATATACAATGGCATAGGACCTTGTACCTTGGATGACTGAATGTAGAAGAGAAGATCCAGTCAAAAAGAGATAGTAGGTAGGATTAGGAAATAGTCAGTAGGTTTTGGAAGAAGATTGGGTATAAAATTTGGACCAAAAGTTCTTTAGCAATAGGCTGTCTGTTAGAGAGTGAATGTGAATGTCAGCATATGTGAAGAGTCAGTCACAATGATGAAGTGGGGAAGATATGTAGGAAAGCAGTTATGAATGTAGACATTAGGAAATCAGGCAAAGTATAAAGTGAGTGATAGGATTAGACATTTTCAACAGGGTTGAGGTTGAATATATAATCTTAGGCAGAAACAAATGTGTAGTCACCAATAGGATTGACATTTGAGAGCATTAGGCAACCTAGACAAGTTTGGTTTTAGTAATCCATGCTCACTTTCCAATTAGGCTTAGGTTCAGTCATAAGTGTGACCTTTGCATTTTGTGTCCAGAATATCACTGTGATAAAATATATATGTATATCAGGTGACATGAGCATTTCTTCCACTATTTTGGGAAGCAATATGTTGAAGACGTATAAATTAGAATTTGGGGGTACAAATAGGTGTACCCTGGGTCTATGAGTATAGACATAATGCATGAATAGACCATACTGTGAATAAAGAACATAACTGGTTCCAATTTAAATAATGGATTGAATGGATATCTGAAAACATATAGGAAATCATATATTGATACACGATCATTTATTCCAACCAGTTATACATCTAATGGTAATTTTAGGGTGATGGTTTACCATGAGGAGTGTGTGAGCTTTGGTTCCAAATTGATTATGGAAATCCAAAATTAGGTGTTTGGAAAGAAGTCTCATGAAAAGACCAGTCAAGAAACATGGAGGAATACATGTGTTCTGAAGCAGGATTTAATTGAAATTAAACCAAATGCCTAGAAATTTGTGAATTTGAGGATGAAATATATATCCTATGATGTGCATCAACTGAAGAAATAGTAATGTAGCAGTGTTGAATAAAAATAAATGTGAAAATACACATCATGTCCCATAGGAGACTACTTGCATTAATATTAAACAGGGTCAGTTACTGTAGTAATGTTAGGATTTTAAGCACCATTCACTGACGTTAGTTTTCAGTACTAGGAAACAAATATGTATTTCAGGTGGATGAATATTTCTGAGAATAATCTTGTGAAAAGTTGATTATAAATCCACATACATGAACATGAATTTAGGGAGTGTAAAATAAGACACATATATTTTACATTTTGAAAAATCTGGAGAGTGTGTGTGTGTATATATACATATGTATATACACACAAAACACACACACAGAGACATTAAAAAGTAAAAATATATATGCCAATTGAAATTCATCATGAAATATATATCATCCAAAGATCCAAAAATATTTATTTTACTGAACATGGATGTATGTATCATGTTGTTCAAGTAGGAAGCTCACCCATAGGTTTATTTTCAGTTCCAACAGCATTTAGGAGGAGTGATTTCTTGTCACAGTTTGTATCTGCCAAGTCAGCCACCTCACAAGAATGTAGCTGGGAAACGAGGTAGGAATCTATATGTGCATGTAAAAATACAT
This sequence comes from Ictidomys tridecemlineatus, assembly GCF_052094955.1. Taxonomy (NCBI): domain Eukaryota; kingdom Metazoa; phylum Chordata; class Mammalia; order Rodentia; family Sciuridae; genus Ictidomys; species Ictidomys tridecemlineatus. The sequence continues at coordinate 58,391,574 of NC_135489.1, forward strand.
GTGCTTAATAGGCTGCAGAGAAAGGGAGACAGGAATTCACATATTTGTTAAGTTTAAAAACACATGGAGAAATATTACATTGGACTAGATTCATAACATCTACCCTTTAGAATGCAAAAGGCCTGTCCAACTACACACCATGCCTCCTCTGAACTGCTTGTATTTCTATTTTGTTTGGGTTATTTTTCTCTATCATATTAAGATTCGTAGTCAGAGTCTAGTAGGGTATGGGTTAGTGTCAGGGATTCAGTATTCGGAATGGAAAAAAGGAAAATGAATCCAATGTGTATGCAAATATGTGCTACACAAAATGCCCCACTGTCATCCAGAAAAATGCCTTGACAATACCCTTGCCCCAAGTAAGACGCAATTCGAGGAGAAGAGTTAGAAAATCTTTGAATACATATGTGGAATGAAAAATGCTCAGGAGTTCACAACTTTGGAGGTGGTAGAGGAGTTTCCATAAGTAAGGGACAGGATAAACACTCCACAAACATGGAGCTCTGCTGACCTAAAGACTTCTTGAGAAACTGCCTCTGAGGTTGGGCTCTTGAAATATATGTTGTTGTCAGGAGCTTTAGCTTCCTTTGTAGTGAGAACATCAAAGCTGGGTCTGCATCTATGTGACATGGAGGACATGGTTTCTGATTTTCCAATGAACATGAGGCAGAAGTGCTGAATTCTCTCTTTGTAGGTAAACTGTGTCCACTGGGGGCTAAGTGTCTCCCCTTGGGGACTGTGAAGCCATTTGGTCATCCTCCACTTTTCGTGGTGTTTCTTGCTGCTGCACTGGGAGTTTGGTATTTGCTTCACGAAATACAAGGCATTCAACTGGGACACAGTGCTGGAGGGAGTTCTGTCACGTGTGGTGGGTCAGGGTCCTAGGAGAATGCACCAATTATGCTTCTATCCAACAGAGCTTAGCCCCTTGATTATAGCAACCTGATTCTGAAAATTGTTCTGAAACCTCTCCATATAACAAGGTGCCTTTACATATAAGGGTCTGCTGGCTGCACCATGTAAGTCACAAGACATTTGGAAGCCCATGGCAGATCCACATTGCCTCACCACAGATGTTTTATCACACACCTGCACACCACTGCTCTAGGCCCACTACTCAGCAGGCCCCACCTTACTGGCATCTCTGTTCTTCATCATTTTCATGAAACCCGTCAATCAAGGCACCTGTCTGGTATACTCATGATCAGCAACAGGACATCAAAAGCTTCTCCAGTGCCACCTGGTCATGGGAATTTCAAAGATTGCATGGTATTTATCTATCCATTTTTAAAGGATTAAGTTGGAGGCACTGTGGGTTTCCATTCATTTTGGAACCATTAAATGGTGAAAAAGATCATTTCAATGAAAGCTCTGGAGAACTCTCACAAACAAGGCTTCCCAAAGAGTGGCCAAAATGTCACATGAAACCAGGCCCACTGAGGTCTACAATGTGAGGTCCATGTGTGTTTTGACTCTCAACTATGGCTGCCAGGTCTTTAAGAATAAAACCATGTGATATCCTGGCTGAGATTCCCAGTTGTCTGTGGAAAGTCACCCTGGGCTTCGATCTCAGTTTCCAGGGGGGATTCTCATGCGTGGCCTTGGAAAATCCCCACTCAATTCTTGGCAATACTTCTCTGAGGTCAGTTCCAGAACTCAGTCTCCAAGGGGTATCACACCAGAGTTCAAGCCCAGGCGGACCCAGTCATCTCTTCCACCGCCACACAAATGACCACAATTCAAACCAAAACACTGCCACAAGGCCCTCATCTTCTTCCATATAGACACTCCTCATAACCTCTGGCTGGAGTTTTCCATGAGGGGCGCAGCCTAAGACAGTGTCCACAATAAGCTCCCTTGCCCCTCATTTGCCTAATGTCAGGGTGGCCTGGACACCCTTCCTTTGAACCAGGATTGATCAAATAGGCCTACCTTTAAAACTGCTCAGCTTCTCCACTTGGAAGCCTGCTGATTGTGGGGTATAGATTCATTGTGTGAATTGGAGTCATGAGAAAACGCAATCACATAATGGCTAGCCTCTGCAGGGCTTTCAAAAACTCATTTGACCCAAAGGATCCCTGTCCTGACTTGATGGAGTTCAGGAAACTTACAGAGGAAGGCGAGAGACTTCATCCACAATGACTGCTTTGTTGCCATATTGGCTTTGCATGCACATATGGGATCTTTCTTGAGATCCATCAGGTGCTGACAATCTAAGCCACAGCCTCACACAGGGCCACGAGGCTGATTCAGACACATCCCTTTGCAAAGCAATTAAGCAAAGAGCCACAAGAGATGCCTGTTTGTTTGCATTTGAAAACTGTTTTCTTCAGGCTTCACAAAGGGATGTCCTGAGGCAAAGACCTTGCTGACATCCAGGGAAACAGAACAATAGGTAAGCAAAAGGCCCTAAGCAGGGTTTCTCCACTGAGAGTTTACTGGGCCCACTGATATCTGAGTTTACTGAGATGCTCGCCATTCCTTTCAGCTATCTAGTACATGGCCATATCACCAAGCTTGGAGGTGGTACATATCTTAAACACAAAACCATGAACCTATTCTGAAGAGTGGCCAGAATTCAGGAAGAAAACAGGAATTTAGGAAGATAGTAGGTTTTGCCCATGGATAAGGCAAGCCGCAGTCCATTCATAAATTAAGCAGGATGAATGCTGGAAGCTTTCTACTAGACAGGACACATCCATTGATGCATTCTCTTTCCTTATGTCTACAACCACGGACACAGTGCGATACACAGACATAGCAACACTAGCCTAGTCAAACGACTTGCTAGAAACAGTCCACTCCAAACCAAACAAACCGCCTTTCCTAGCTCTTCTTTGAACATGAGACCAAACCACAATCTCACACCCACACCCACAAAGCCACCTCCTTCCCCCAAAGAGGTCTGTGACTACACGCAGTGTCCTCTGACTGGTGGGCCATACTATGTGCCCCCAAAATGGCCTGTCCTGTCTCAGATCTGGCCTTCTTGGCCAATTCTGTGAAGTTGTCAGGAGCCAGGGGTGAGCCACTACCTGCTTTCTCAGGAAAGACTTCTTTCAGATCTGTACTGGCAATTGGCCATCCTCACATCTGTAGGTATCAAGAAAGACTGACTCTGTCCTTGGTAAATCCAGACAAGTGTGCCCACTGGGACTTGCACTGGGACTGCCTCTGTGTGCCTGGCTTCCTGGATCCCAAGTTCAGAGAGTTCCATCACCAAGGAAGTGTGGTGAGGTCACTTCCTTTAGGAACTTTATGAGGTCACTGCCTTGGAAACCACTTTGTCCTAACTGTTGCTTTCAAGGGTGCCATGAGATGGAGGCTGCCCCTGCTTCCTGTGACACTTTCACAAGTTAGAATGGTATATCAACCATAGGCACCCAGGAAAAGCTCTCCACACAGGCCTGGTTTGGTCCATGTTGTCTACATTAAGAAGAGAGAGGCTCATTCAGACACATCCTTTCATCCTGACCAAGTTGTTTGCCACGGAAGATGACTTTTGCTCCCTCAGGTTCTTCCTAGCCGCCTATATCTTCTCCAGGGATCATTTCTGCATGGACCTTTGAGGTTCTCAGCAGCTGGAAGATCTCCTACATGCCTGTATTGTAAGACCAACTCTGTCCCTGCTCTTCTCTAAAGTTAGATTGAGGGAACAGTGAATGCTTGGGGTTAAGAACATGTTCGATTTGGGTAGGAAATCATTCTGCTGGATGAAGAATGGTATTGGGAACCTGTGATATTTATAATAATATAGAGGTGAAATATATGTATGAAAACAGAAATCTAAGTAAGATTTGAAGGCCAGAAGGGCATTGGGCCCTTGATTGGGATACTTAGCTTTGAATTACATTCTGTACAGATGTTTCTCATAAATCCATATACAATGGCATAGGACCTTGTACCTTGGATGACTGAATGTAGAAGAGAAGATCCAGTCAAAAAGAGATAGTAGGTAGGATTAGGAAATAGTCAGTAGGTTTTGGAAGAAGATTGGGTATAAAATTTGGACCAAAAGTTCTTTAGCAATAGGCTGTCTGTTAGAGAGTGAATGTGAATGTCAGCATATGTGAAGAGTCAGTCACAATGATGAAGTGGGGAAGATATGTAGGAAAGCAGTTATGAATGTAGACATTAGGAAATCAGGCAAAGTATAAAGTGAGTGATAGGATTAGACATTTTCAACAGGGTTGAGGTTGAATATATAATCTTAGGCAGAAACAAATGTGTAGTCACCAATAGGATTGACATTTGAGAGCATTAGGCAACCTAGACAAGTTTGGTTTTAGTAATCCATGCTCACTTTCCAATTAGGCTTAGGTTCAGTCATAAGTGTGACCTTTGCATTTTGTGTCCAGAATATCACTGTGATAAAATATATATGTATATCAGGTGACATGAGCATTTCTTCCACTATTTTGGGAAGCAATATGTTGAAGACGTATAAATTAGAATTTGGGGGTACAAATAGGTGTACCCTGGGTCTATGAGTATAGACATAATGCATGAATAGACCATACTGTGAATAAAGAACATAACTGGTTCCAATTTAAATAATGGATTGAATGGATATCTGAAAACATATAGGAAATCATATATTGATACACGATCATTTATTCCAACCAGTTATACATCTAATGGTAATTTTAGGGTGATGGTTTACCATGAGGAGTGTGTGAGCTTTGGTTCCAAATTGATTATGGAAATCCAAAATTAGGTGTTTGGAAAGAAGTCTCATGAAAAGACCAGTCAAGAAACATGGAGGAATACATGTGTTCTGAAGCAGGATTTAATTGAAATTAAACCAAATGCCTAGAAATTTGTGAATTTGAGGATGAAATATATATCCTATGATGTGCATCAACTGAAGAAATAGTAATGTAGCAGTGTTGAATAAAAATAAATGTGAAAATACACATCATGTCCCATAGGAGACTACTTGCATTAATATTAAACAGGGTCAGTTACTGTAGTAATGTTAGGATTTTAAGCACCATTCCCTGACGTTAGTTTTCAGTACTAGGAAACAAATATGTATTTCAGGTGGATGAATATTTCTGAGAATAATCTTGTGAAAAGTTGATTATAAATCCACATACATGAACATGAATTTAGGGAGTGTAAAATAAGACACATATATTTTACATTTTGAAAAATCTGGAGAGTGTGTGTGTGTATATATACATATGTATATACACACAAAACACACACACAGAGACATTAAAAAGTAAAAATATATATGCCAATTGAAATTCATCATGAAATATATATCATCCAAAGATCCAAAAATATTTATTTTACTGAACATGGATGTATGTATCATGTTGTTCAAGTAGGAAGCTCACCCATAGGTTTATTTTCAGTTCCAACAGCATTTAGGAGGAGTGATTTCTTCTCACAGTTTGTATCTGCCAAGTCAGCCACCTCACAAGAATGTAGCTGGGAAACGAGGTAGGAATCTATATGTGCATGTAAAAATACATGTGCTTAATAGGCTGCAGAGAAAGGGAGACAGGAATTCACATATTTGTTAAGTTTAAAAACACATGGAGAAATATTACATTGGACTAGATTCATAACATCTACCCTTTAGAATGCAAAAGGCCTGTCCAACTACACACCATGCCTCCTCTGAACTGCTTGTATTTCTATTTTGTTTGGGTTATTTTTCTCTATCATATTAAGATTCGTAGTCAGAGTCTAGTAGGGTATGGGTTAGTGTCAGGGATTCAGTATTCGGAATGGAAAAAAGGAAAATGAATCCAATGTGTATGCAAATATGTGCTACACAAAATGCCCCACTGTCATCCAGAAAAATGCCTTGACAATACCCTTGCCCCAAGTAAGACGCAATTCGAGGAGAAGAGTTAGAAAATCTTTGAATACATATGTGGAATGAAAAATGCTCAGGAGTTCACAACTTTGGAGGTGGTAGAGGAGTTTCCATAAGTAAGGGACAGGATAAACACTCCACAAACATGGAGCTCTGCTGACCTAAAGACTTCTTGAGAAACTGCCTCTGAGGTTGGGCTCTTGAAATATATGTTGTTGTCAGGAGCTTTAGCTTCCTTTGTAGTGAGAACATCAAAGCTGGGTCTGCATCTATGTGACATGGAGGACATGGTTTCTGATTTTCCAATGAACATGAGGCAGAAGTGCTGAATTCTCTCTTTGTAGGTAAACTGTGTCCACTGGGGGCTAAGTGTCTCCCCTTGGGGACTGTGAAGCCATTTGGTCATCCTCCACTTTTCGTGGTGTTTCTTGCTGCTGCACTGGGAGTTTGGTATTTGCTTCACGAAATACAAGGCATTCAACTGGGACACAGTGCTGGAGGGAGTTCTGTCACGTGTGGTGGGTCAGGGTCCTAGGAGAATGCACCAATTATGCTTCTATCCAACAGAGCTTAGCCCCTTGATTATAGCAACCTGATTCTGAAAATTGTTCTGAAACCTCTCCATATAACAAGGTGCCTTTACATATAAGGGTCTGCTGGCTGCACCATGTAAGTCACAAGACATTTGGAAGCCCATGGCAGATCCACATTGCCTCACCACAGATGTTTTATCACACACCTGCACACCACTGCTCTAGGCCCACTACTCAGCAGGCCCCACCTTACTGGCATCTCTGTTCTTCATCATTTTCATGAAACCCGTCAATCAAGGCACCTGTCTGGTATACTCATGATCAGCAACAGGACATCAAAAGCTTCTCCAGTGCCACCTGGTCATGGGAATTTCAAAGATTGCATGGTATTTATCTATCCATTTTTAAAGGATTAAGTTGGAGGCACTGTGGGTTTCCATTCATTTTGGAACCATTAAATGGTGAAAAAGATCATTTCAATGAAAGCTCTGGAGAACTCTCACAAACAAGGCTTCCCAAAGAGTGGCCAAAATGTCACATGAAACCAGGCCCACTGAGGTCTACAATGTGAGGTCCATGTGTGTTTTGACTCTCAACTATGGCTGCCAGGTCTTTAAGAATAAAACCATGTGATATCCTGGCTGAGATTCCCAGTTGTCTGTGGAAAGTCAACCTGGGCTTCGATCTCAGTTTCCAGGGGGGATTCTCATGCGTGGCCTTGGAAAATCCCCACTCAATTCTTGGCAATACTTCTCTGAGGTCAGTTCCAGAACTCAGTCTCCAAGGGGTATCACACCAGAGTTCAAGCCCAGGCGGACCCAGTCATCTCTTCCACCGCCACACAAATGACCACAATTCAAACCAAAACACTGCCACAAGGCCCTCATCTTCTTCCATATAGACACTCCTCATAACCTCTGGCTGGAGGTTTCCATGAGGGGCGCAGCCTAAGACAGTGTCCACAATAAGCTCCCTTGCCCCTCATTTGCCTAATGTCAGGGTGGCCTGGACACCCTTCCTTTGAACCAGGATTGATCAAATAGGCCTACCTTTAAAACTGCTCAGCTTCTCCACTTGGAAGCCTGCTGATTGTGGGGTATAGATTCATTGTGTGAATTGGAGTCATGAGAAAACGCAATCACATAATGGCTAGCCTCTGCAGGGCTTTCAAAAACTCATTTGACCCAAAGGATCCCTGTCCTGACTTGATGGAGTTCAGGAAACTTACAGAGGAAGGCGAGAGACTTCATCCACAATGACTGCTTTGTTGCCATATTGGCTTTGCATGCACATATGGGATCTTTCTTGAGATCCATCAGGTGCTGACAATCTAAGCCACAGCCTCACACAGGGCCAAGAGGCTGATTCAGACACATCCCTTTGCAAAGCAATTAAGCAAAGAGCCACAAGAGATGCCTGTTTGTTTGCATTTGAAAACTGTTTTCTTCAGGCTTCACAAAGGGATGTCCTGAGGCAAAGACCTTGCTGACATCCAGGGAAACAGAACAATAGGTAAGCAAAAGGCCCTAAGCAGGGTTTCTCCACTGAGAGTTTACTGGGCCCACTGATATCTGAGTTTACTGAGATGCTCGCCATTCCTTTCAGCTATCTAGTACATGGCCATATCACCAAGCTTGGAGGTGGTACATATCTTAAACACAAAACCATGAACCTATTCTGAAGAGTGGCCAGAATTCAGGAAGAAAACAGGAATTTAGGAAGATAGTAGGTTTTGCCCATGGATAAGGCAAGCCGCAGTCCATTCATAAATTAAGCAGGATGAATGCTGGAAGCTTTCTACTAGACAGGACACATCCATTGATGCATTCTCTTTCCTTATGTCTACAACCACGGACACAGTGCGATACACAGACATAGCAACAGTCGCCTAGTCAAACGACTTGCTAGAAACAGTCCACTCCAAACCAAACAAACCGCCTTTCCTAGCTCTTCTCCTAACATGAGACCAAACCACAATCTCACACCCACACCCACAAAGCCACCTCCTTCCCCCAAAGAGGTCTGTGACTACACGCAGTGTCCTCTGACTGGTGGGCCATACTATGTGCCCCCAAAATGGCCTGTCCTGTCTCAGATCTGGCCTTCTTGGCCAATTCTGTGAAGTTGTCAGGAGCCAGGGGTGAGCCACTACCTGCTTTCTCAGGAAAGACTTCTTTCAGATCTGTACTGGCAATTGGCCATCCTCACATCTGTAGGTATCAAGAAAGACTGACTCTGTCCTTGGTAAATCCAGACAAGTGTGCCCACTGGGACTTGCACTGGGACTGCCTCTGTGTGCCTGGCTTCCTGGATCCCAAGTTCAGAGAGTTCCATCACCAAGGAAGTGTGGTGAGGTCACTTCCTTTAGGAACTTTATGAGGTCACTGCCTTGGAAACCATTTTGTCCTAACTGTTGCTTTCAAGGGTGCCATGAGATGGAGGCTGCCCCTGCTTCCTGTGACATTTCACAAGTTAGAATGGTATATCAACCATAGGCACCCAGGAAAAGCTCTCCACACAGGCCTGGTTTGGTCCATGTTGTCTACATTAAGAAGAGAGAGGCTCATTCAGACACATCCTTTCATCCTGACCAAGTTGTTTGCCACGGAAGATGACTTTTGCTCCCTCAGGTTCTTCCTAGCCGCCTATATCTTCTCCAGGGATCATTTCTGCATGGACCTTTGAGGTTCTCAGCAGCTGGAAGATCTCCTACATGCCTGTATTGTAAGACCAACTCTGTCCCTGCTCTTCTCTAAAGTTAGATTGAGGGAACAGTGAATGCTTGGGGTTAAGAACATGTTCGATTTGGGTAGGAAATCATTCTGCTGGATGAAGAATGGTATTGGGAACCTGTGATATTTATAATAATATAGAGGTGAAATATATGTATGAAAACAGAAATCTAAGTAAGATTTGAAGGCCAGAAGGGCATTGGGCCCTTGATTGGGATACTTAGCTTTGAATTACATTCTGTACAGATGTTTCTCATAAATCCATATACAATGGCATAGGACCTTGTACCTTGGATGACTGAATGTAGAAGAGAAGATCCAGTCAAAAAGAGATAGTAGGTAGGATTAGGAAATAGTCAGTAGGTTTTGGAAGAAGATTGGGTATAAAATTTGGACCAAAAGTTCTTTAGCAATAGGCTGTCTGTTAGAGAGTGAATGTGAATGTCAGCATATGTGAAGAGTCAGTCACAATGATGAAGTGGGGAAGATATGTAGGAAAGCAGTTATGAATGTAGACATTAGGAAATCAGGCAAAGTATAAAGTGAGTGATAGGATTAGACATTTTCAACAGGGTTGAGGTTGAATATATAATCTTAGGCAGAAACAAATGTGTAGTCACCAATAGGATTGACATTTGAGAGCATTAGGCAACCTAGACAAGTTTGGTTTTAGTAATCCATGCTCACTTTCCAATTAGGCTTAGGTTCAGTCATAAGTGTGACCTTTGCATTTTGTGTCCAGAATATCACTGTGATAAAATATATATGTATATCAGGTGACATGAGCATTTCTTCCACTATTTTGGGAAGCAATATGTTGAAGACCTATAAATTAGAATTTGGGGGTACAAATAGGTGTACCCTGGGTCTATGAGTATAGACATAATGCATGAATAGACCATACTGTGAATAAAGAACATAACTGGTTCCAATTTAAATAATGGATTGAATGGATATCTGAAAACATATAGGAAATCATATATTGATACACGATCATTTATTCCAACCAGTTATACATCTAATGGTAATATTAGGGTTATGGTTTACCATGAGGAGTGTGTGAGTTTTGGTTCCAAAGTGATTATGGAAATCCAAAATTATGTGTTTGCAAAGAAGTCTCATGAAAAGACCAGTCAAGAAACATGGAGGAATACATGTGTTCTGAAGCAGGATTTAATTGAAATTGAACCAAATGCCTAGAAATTTGTGAATTTGAGGATGAAATATATATCCTATGATGTGCATCAACTGAAGAAATAGTAATGTAGCAGTGTTGAATAAAAATAAATGTGAAAATACACATCATGTCCCATAGGAGTCTACTTGCACTGATATTAAACAGGGTCAGTTACTGTAGTAATGTTAGGATTTTTATGCACCATTCCCTGAAGTTAGTTTTCAGTACTAGGAAACAAATATGTATTTCAGGTGGATGAATATTTCTGAGAATAATCTTGTGAAAAGTTGATTATAAATCCACATACATGAACATGAATTTAGGGAGTGTAAAATAAGACACATATATTTTATATTTTGAAAAATCTGGAGAGTGTGTGTGTGTATATATACATATGTATATACACACAAAACACACACACAGAGACATTAAAAAGTAAAAATATATATGCCAATTGAAATTCATCATGAAATATATATCATCCAAAGATCCAAAAATATTTATTTTACTGAACATGGATGTATGTATCATGTTGTTCAAGTAGGAAGCTCACCCATAGGTTGATTTTCAGTTCCAACAGCATTTAGGAGGAGTGATTTCTTCTCACAGTTTGTATCTGCCAAGTCAGCCACCTCACAAGAATGTAGCTGGGAAACCAGGTAGGAATCTATATGTGCATGTAAAAATACATGTGCTTAATAGGCTGCAGAGAAAGGGAGACAGGAATTCACATATTTGTTAAGTTTAAAAACACATGAACTATTACATTGGACTAGATTCATAACATCTACCCTTTAGAATGCAAAAGGCCTGTCCAACTACACACCATGCCTCCTCTGAACTGCTTGTATTTCTATTTTGTTTGGGTTATTTTTCTCTATCATATTAGGATTCGTAGTCAGAGTCTAGTAGGGTATGGGTTAGTGTCAGGGATTCAGTATTCGGAATGGAAAAAAGGAAAATGAATCCAATGTGTATGCAAATATGTGCTACACAAAATGCCCCACTGTCATCCAGAAAAATGCCTTGACAATACCCTTGCCCCAAGTAAGATGCAATTCGAGGAGAAGAGTTAGAAAATCTTTGAATACATATGTGGAATGAAAAATGCTCAGGAGTTCACAACTTTGGAGGTGGTAGAGGAGTTTCCATAAGTAAGGGACAGGATAAACACTCCACAAACATGGAGCTCTGCTGACCTAAAGACTTCTTGAGAAACTGCCTCTGAGGTTGGGCTCTTGAAATATATGTTGTTGTCAGGAGCTTTAGCTTCCTTTGTAGTGAGACCATCAAAGCTGGGTCTGCATCTATGTGACCTGGAGGACACGGTTTCTGATTTTCCAATGAACATGAGGCAGAAGTGCTGAATTCTCTCTTTGTAGGTAAACTGTGTCCACTGGGGGCTAAGTGTCTTCCCTTGGGGACTGTGAAGCCATTTGGTCATCCTCCACGTTTCGTGGTGTTTCTTGCTGCTGCACTGGGAGTTTGGTATTTGCTTCACGAAATACAAGGCATTCAACTGGGACACAGTGCTGTAGGGAGTTCTGTCACGTGTGGTGGGTCAGGGTCCTAGGAGAATGCACCAATTATGCTTCCATCCAACAGAGCTTAGCCCCTTGATTATAGCAACCTGATTCTGAAAATTGTTCTGAAACCTCTCCATATAACAAGGTGCCTTTACATATAAGGTTCTGCTGGCTGCACCATGTAAGTCACAAGACATTTGGAAGCCCATGGCAGATCCACATTGCCTCACCACAGATGTTTTATCACACACCTGCACACCACTGCTCTAGGCCCACTACTCAGCAGGCCCCACCTTACTGGCATCTCTGTTCTTCATCATTTTCATGAAACCCGTCAATCAAGGCACCTGTCTGGTATACTCATGATCAGCAACAGAACATCAAAAGCTTCTCCAGTGCCACCTGGTCATGGGAATTTCAAAGATTGCATGGTATTTATCTATCCATTTTTAAAGGATTAAGTTGGAGGCACTGTGGGTTTCCATTCATTTTGGAACCATTAAATGGTGAAAAAGATCATTTCAATGAAAGCTCTGGAGAACTCTCACAAACAAGGCTTCCCAAAGAGTGGCCAAAATGTCACATGAAACCAGGCCCACTGAGGTCTACAATGTGAGGTCCATGTGTGTTTTGACTCTCAACTATGGCTGCCAGGTCTTTAAGAATAAAACCATGTGATATCATGGCTGAGATTCCCAGTGTTCTGTGGAAAGTCACCCTGGGCTTCGATCTCAGTTTCCAGGGGGGATTCTCATGCGTGGCCTTGGAAAATCCCCACTCAATTCTTGGCAATACTTCTCTGAGGTCAGTTCCAGAACTCAGTCTCCAAGGGGTATCACACCAGAGTTCAAGCCCAGGCGGACCCAGTCATCTCTTCCACCGCCACACAAATGACCACAATTCAAACCAAAACACTGCCACAAGGCCCTCATCTTCTTCCATATAGACACTCCTCATAACCTCTGGCTGGAGGTTTCCATGAGGGGCGCAGCCTAAGACAGTGTCCACAATAAGCTCCCTTGCCCCTCATTTGCCTAATGTCAGGGTGGCCTGGACACCCTTCCTTTGAACCAGGATTGATCAAATAGGCCTACCTTTAAAACTGCTCAGCTTCTCCACTGGGACGCCTGCTGATGGTGGGGTATAGATTCTTTGTGTGAATTGGAGTCATGAGAAAACCCAAGCACATAATGGCTAGCCTATGCAGGGCTTTCAAAAACTCATTTGACCCAAAGGATCCCTGTCCTGACTTGATGGAGGTCAGGAAACTTACAGAGGAAGGCGAGAGACTTCATCCACAATGACTGCTTTGTTGCCATATTGGCTTTGCATGCACATATGGGATCTTTCTTGAGATCTATCAGGTGCTGACAATCTAAGCCACAGCCTCACACAGGGCCAAGAGGCTGATTCAGACACATCCCTTTGCAAAGCAATTAAGCAAAGAGGCAAAAGTGATGCCTGTGTGTTTGCATTTGAAAACTGTTTTCTTCAGGCTTCACAAAGGGATGTCCTGAGGCAAAGACCTTGCTGACATCCAGGGAAACAGAACAATAGTTAAGCAAAGGCCCTAAGCAGGGTTTCTCCACTGAGACTTTACTGGGCCCACTGATATCTGAGTTTACTGAGATGCTCGCCATTCCTTTCAGCTATCTAGTACATGGCCATATCACCAAGCTTGGAGGTGGTACATATCTTAAACACCAAACCATGAACCTATTCTGAAGAGTGGCCAGAATTCAGGAAGAAAACAGGAATTTAGGAAGATAGTAGGTTTTGCCCATGGATAAGGCAAGCCGCAGTCCATTCATAAATTAAGCAGGATGAATGCTGGAAGCTTTCTACTAGACAGGACACATCCATTGATGCATTCTCTTTCCTTATGTCTACAACCACGGACACAGTGCGATACACAGACATAGCAACAGTCGCCTAGTCAAACGACTTGCTAGAAACAGTCCACTCCAAACCAAACAAACCGCCTTTCCTAGCTCTTCTCCGAACATGAGACCAAACCACAAACTCACACCCACACCCACAAAGCCACCTCCTTCCCCCAAAGAGGTCTGTGACTACACGCAGTGTCCTCTGACTGGTGGGCCATACTATGTGCCCCCAAAATGGCCTGTCCTGTCTCAGATCTGGCCTTCTTGGCCAATTCTGTGAAGTTGTCAGGAGCCAGGGGTGAGCCACTACCTGCTTTCTCAGGAAAGACTTCTTTCAGATCTGTACTGGCAATTGGCCATCCTCACATCTGTAGGTACCAAGAAAGACTGACTCTGTCCTTGGTAAATCCAGACAAGTGAGCCCACTGGGACTTGCACTGGGACTGCCTCTGTGTGCCTGGCTTCCTGGATCCCAAGTTCAGAGAGTTCCATCACCAAGGAAGTGTGGTGAGGTCACTTCCTTTAGGAACTTTATGAGGTCACTGCCTTGGAAACCACTTTGTCCTAACTGTTGCTTTCAAGGGTGCCATGAGATGGAGGCTGCCCCAGCTTCCTGTGACATTTCACAAGTTAGAATGGTATATCAACCATAGGCACCCAGGAAAAGCTCTCCACACAGGCCGGGTTTGGTCCATCTTGTCTACATTAAGAAGAGAGAGGCTCATTCAGACACATCCTTTCATCCTGACCAAGTTGTTTGCCACGGAAGATGACTTTTGCTCCCTCAGGTCCTTCCTAGCTGCCTATATCTTCTCCAGGGATCATTTCTGCATGGACCTTTGAGGTTCTCAGCAGGTGGAAGGTCTCCTACATGCCTGTATTGTAAGACCAACTCTGTCCCTGCTCTTCTCTAAAGTTAGATTGAGGGAACAGTGAATGCTTGGGGTTAAGAACATGTTCGATTTGGGTAGGAAATCATTCTGCTGGATGAAGAATGGTATTGGGAACCTGTGATATTTATAATAATATAGATGTGAAATATATGTATGATAACAGAAATCTAAGTAAGATTTGAAGGCCAGAAGGGCATTGGGCCCTTGCTTGGGATACTTAGCTTTGAATTACATTCTGTACAGATGTCTCTGATAAATCCATATACAATGGCATAGGACCTTGTACCTTGGATGACTGAATGTAGAAGAGAAGATCCAGTCAAAAAGGGATAGTAAGTAGGATTAGGAAGATAGTCAGTAGGTTTAGGAAGAAGAGTGAGTATAAAATTTGGACCAAAAGTTCTTTAGCAATAGGCTGTCTATTAGAAAGTGAAGGCATTGGGCCCTTGCTTGGGATACTTAGCTTTGAATTACATTATGTACAGATGTCTCTGATAAATCCATATATGCTGGCATAGGACCTTGTACCTTGGATGACTGAATGTAGAAGAGAAGATCCAGTCAAAAAGGGATAGTAAGTAGGATTAGGAAGATAGTCAGTAGGTTTAGGAAGAAGAGTGAGTATAAAATTTGGACCAAAAGTTCTTTAGCAATAGGCTGTCTGTTAGAGAGTGAATGTAAATGTCAGCACATGTGAAGAGTCAGTCACAATGATGAAGTGGGGAAGATATGTAGGAAAGCAGATATGAATATAGACATTAGGAAATCAGCAAAGTATAAAGTGAGTGATAGGATTAGACAGTTTCAACAGGGTTGAGGTTGAATATATAATCTTAGGCAGAAACAAATGTGTAGTCACCAATAGGATTGACATTTGAGAGCATTAGGCAACCTAGACAAGTTTGGTTTTAGTAATCCATGTTCACTTTCCAATTAGGCTTAGGTACAATCATAAGTGTGACCTTTGCATTTTGTGTCCAGAATATCACTGTGATAAAATATATATGTAGATCAGGTGACATGAGTATTTCTTCCACTATTTTGGGAAGCAATATGTTGAAGACCTATAAATTAGAATTCGGGGGTACAAATAGGTGTACCCTGGGTCTATGAGTATAGAGATAATGCATGAATAGACCATACTGTGAATACAGAATATAACTGGTTCCAATTTAAATAATGGATTGAATGGATATGGATATCTGAAAACATATAGGAAATCTTATATTGATACATGATCATTCATTCCAACCAGTTATACATCTAATGGTAATATTAGGGTGATGGTTTACCATGAGGAGTGTGTGAGTTTTGGTTCCAAAGTGATTATGGAAATCCAAAATTATGTGTTTGCAAAGAAGTCTCATGAAAAGACCAGTCAAAAAACATGGAGGAATACATGTGTTCTGAAGCAGGATTTAATTGAAATTGAACCAAATGCCTAGAAATTTGTGAATTTGAGGATGAAATATATATCCTATGATGTGCATCAAATGAAGAAATAGTAATGTAGCAGTGTTGAATAAAAATAAATGTGAAAATACACATCATGTCCCATAGGAGTCTACTTGCACTGATATTAAACAGGGTCAGTTACTGTAGTAATGTTAGGATTTTTATGCACCATTCCCTGAAGTTAGTTTTCAGTACTAGGAAACAAATATGTATTTCAGGTGGATGAATATTTCTGAGAATAATCTTGTGAAAAGTTGATTATAAATCCACATACATGAACATGAATTTAGGGAGTGTAAAATAAGACACATATATTTTATATTTTGAAAAATCTGGAGAGTGTGTGTGTGTATATATACATATGTATATACACACAAAACACACACACAGAGACATTAAAAAGTAAAAATATATATGCCAATTGAAATTCATCATGAAATATATATCATCCAAAGATCCAAAAATATTTATTTTACTGAACATGGATGTATGTATCATGTTGTTCAAGTAGGAAGCTCACCCATAGGTTGATTTTCAGTTCCAACAGCATTTAGGAGGAGTGATTTCTTCTCACAGTTTGTATCTGCCCAGTCAGCCACCTCACAAGAATGTAGCTGGGAAACCATGTAGGAATCTATATGTGCATGTAAAAATACATGTGCTTAATAGGCTGCAGAGAAAGGGAGACAGGAATTCACATATTTGTTAAGTTTAAAAACACATGGAGAACTATTACATTGGACTAGATTCATAACATCTACCCTTTAGAATGCAAAAGGCCTGTCCAACTACACACCATGCCTCCTCTGAACTGCTTGTATTTCTATTTTGTTTGGGTTATTTTTCTCTATCATATTAGGATTCGTAGTCAGAGTCTAGTAGGGTATGGGTTGGTGTCAGGGATTCAGTATTCGGAATGGAAAAAAGGAAAATGAATCCAATGTGTATGCAAATATGTGCTACACAAAATGCCCCACTGTCATCCAGAAAAATGCCTTGACAATACCCTTGCCCCAAGTAAGATGCAATTCGAGGAGAAGAGTTAGAAAATTTTTGAATACATATGTGGAATGAAAAATGCTTCGGAGTTCACAACTTTGGAGGTGGTAGAGGAGTTTCCATAAGTAAGGGACAGGATAAACACTCCACAAACATGGAGCTCTGCTGACCTAAAGACTTCTTGAGAAACTGCCTCTGAGGTTGGGCTCTTGAAATATATGTTGTTGTCAGGAGCTTTAGCTTCCTTTGTAGTGAGACCATCAAAGCTGGGTCTGCATCTATGTGACCTGGAGGACACGGTTTCTGATTTTCCAATGAACATGAGGCAGAAGTGCTGAATTCTCTCTTTGTAGGTAAACTGTGTCCACTGGGGGCTAAGTGTCTCCCCTTGGGGACTGTGAAGCCATTTGGTCATCCTCCACTTTTCGTGGTGTTTCTTGCTGCTGCACTGGGAGTTTGGTATTTGCTTCACGAAATACAAGGCATTCAACTGGGACACAGTGCTGGAGGGAGTTCTGTCACGTGTGGTGGGTCAGGGTCCTAGGAGAATGCACCAATTATGCTTCTATCCAACAGAGCTTAGCCCCTTGATTATAGCAACCTGATTCTGAAAATTGTTCTGAAACCTCTCCATATAACAAGGTGCCTTTACATATAAGGGTCTGCTGGCTGCACCATGTAAGTCACAAGACATTTGGAAGCCCATGGCAGATCCACATTGCCTCACCACAGATGTTTTATCACACACCTGCACACCACTGCTCTAGGCCCACTACTCAGCAGGCCCCACCTTACTGGCATCTCTGTTCTTCATCATTTTCATGAAACCCGTCAATCAAGGCACCTGTCTGGTATACTCATGATCAGCAACAGCACATCAAAAGCTTCTCCAGTGCCACCTGGTCATGGGAATTTCAAAGATTGCATGGTATTTATCTATCCATTTTTAAAGGATTAAGTTGGAGGCACTGTGGGTTTCCATTCATTTTGGAACCATTAAATGGTGAAAAAGATCATTTCAATGAAAGCTCTGGAGAACTCTCAAAAACAAGGCTTCCCAAAGAGTGGCCAAAATGTCACATGAAACCAGGCCCACTGAGGTCTACAATGTGAGGTCCATGTGTGTTTTGACTCTCAACTATGGCTGCCAGGTCTTTAAGAATAAAACCATGTGATATCATGGCTGAGATTCCCAGTGTTCTGTGGAAAGTCACCCTGGGCTTCGATCTCAGTTTCCAGGGGGGATTCTCATGCGTGGCCTTGGAAAATCCCCACTCAATTCTTGGCAATAATTCTCTGAGGTCAGTTCCAGAACTCGAGTCTCCAAGGGGTATCACACCAGAGTTCAAGCCCAGGCAGACCCAGTCATCTCTTCCACCGCCACACAAATGACCACAATTCAAACCAAAACACTGCCACAAGGCCCTCATCTTCTTCCATATAGACACTCCTCATAACCTCTGGCTGGAGGTTTCCATGAGGGGCGCAGCCTAAGACAGTGTCCACAATATGCTCCCTTGCCCCTCATTTGCCTAATGTCAGGGTGGCCTGGACACCCTTCCTTTTAACCAGGATTGATCAAATAGGCCTACCTTTAAAACTGCTCAGCTTCTCCACTTGGACGCCGGCTGATGGTGGGGTATAGATTCTTTGTGTGAATTGGAGTCATGAGAAAACCCAAGCACATAATGGCTAGCCTCTGCAGGGCTTTCAAAAACTCATTTGACCCAAAGGATCCCTGTCCTCACTTGATGGAGGTCAGGAAACTTACAGAGGAAGGCGAGAGACTTCATCCACAATGACTGCTTTGTTGCCATATTGGCTTTGGATGCACATATGGGATCTTTCTTGAGATCCATCAGGTGCTGAGAATCTAAGCCACAGCCTCACACAGGGCCAGGAGGCTGATTCAGACACATCCCTTTGCAAAGCAATTAAGCAAAGAGCCACAAGTGATGCCTGTTTGTTTGCATTCGAAAACTGTTTTCTTCAGGCTTCACAAAGGGATGTCCTGAGGCAAAGAACTTGCTGACATCCAGGGAAACAGAACAATAGGTAAGCAAAAGGCCCTAAGCAGGGTTTCTCCACTGAGACTTTACTGGGCCCACTGCTCTGAGTTTACTGAGATGCTCGCCATTCCTTTCAGCTATCTAGTACATGGCCATATCACCAAGCTTGGAGGTGGTACATATCTTAAACACAAAACCATGAACCTATTCTGAAGAGTGGCCAGAATTCAGGAAGAAAACAGGAATTTAGGAAGATAGTAGGTTTTGCCCATGAATAAGGCAAGCTGCAGTCCATTCATAAATTAAGCAGGATGAATGCTGGAAGCTTTCTACTAGACAGGACACATCCATTGATGCATTCTCTTTCCTTATGTCTACAACCACGGACACAGTGTGATACACAGACATAGCAACACTCGCCTAGTCAAACGACTTGCTAGAAACAGTCCACTCCAAACCAAACAAACCGCCTTTCCTAGCTCTTCTCCAAACATGAGACCAAACCACAAACTCACACCCACACCCACAAAGCCACCTACTTCCCCCAAAGAGGTCTGTGACTACACGCAGTGTCCTCAGACTGGTGGGCCATACTATGTGCCCCCAAAATGGCCTGTCCTGTCTCAGATCTGGCCTTCTTGGCCAATTCTGTGAAGTTGTCAGGAGCCAGGGGTGAGCCACTACCTGCTTTCTCAGGAAAGACTTCTTTCAGATCTGTACTGGCAATTGGCCATCCTCACATCTGTAGGTACCAAGAAAGACTGACTCTGTCCTTGGTAAATCCAGACAAGTGAGCCCACTGGGACTTGCACTGGGACTGCCTCTGTGTGCCTGGCTTCCTGGATCCCAAGTTCAGAGAGTTCCATCACCAAGGAAGTGTGGTGAGGTCACTTCCTTTAGGAACTTTATGAGGTCACTGCCTTGGAAACCACTTTGTCCTAACTGTTGCTTTCAAGGGTGCCATGAGATGGAGGCTGCCCCTGCTTCCTGTGACACTTTCACAAGTTAGAATGGTATATCAACCATAGGCACCCAGGAAAAGCTCTCCACACAGGCCTGGTTTGGTCCATCTTGTCTACATTAAAAAGAGAGAGGCTCATTCAGACACATCCTTTCATCCTGACCAAGTTGTTTGCCACGGAAGATGACTTTTGCTCCCTCAGGTCCTTCCTAGCCGCCTATATCTTCTCCAGGGATCATTTCTGCATGGACCTTTGAGGTTCTCAGCAGGTGGAAGATCTCCTACATGCCTGTATTGTAAGACCAACTCTGTCCCTGCTCTTCTCTAAAGTTAGATTGAGGGAACAGTGAATGCTTGGGGTTAAGAACATGTTCGATTTGGGTAGGAAATCATTCTGCTGGATGAAGAATGGTATTGGGAACCTGTGATATTTATAATAATATAGATGTGAAAGATATGTATGATAACAGAAATCTAAGTAAGATTTGAAGGCCAGAAGGGCATTGGGCCCTTGATTGGGATACTTAGCTTCGAATTACATTCTGTTCAGATGTCTCTGATAAATCCATATACAATGGCATAGGACCTTGTACCTTGGATGACTGAATGTAGAAGAGAAGATCCAGTCAAAAAGGGATAGTAGGTAGGATTAGGAAGATAGTCAGTAGGTTTAGGAAGAAGAGTGAGTATAAAATTTGGACCAAAAGTTCTTTAGCAATAGGCTGTCTGTTAGAGAGTGAATGTAAATGTCAGCACATGTGAAGAGTCAGTCACAATGAGGAAGTGGGGAAGATATGTAGGAAAGCAGATATGAATATAGACATTAGGAAATCAGGCAAAGTATAAAGTGAGTGATAGGATTAGACATTTTCAACAGGGTTGAGGTTGAATATATAATCTTAGGCAGAAACAAATGTGTAGTCACCAATAGGATTGACATTTGAGAGCATTAGGCAACCTAGACAAGTTTGGTTTTAGTAATCCATGCTCACTTTCCAATTAGGCTTAGGTACAATCATAAGTGTGACCTTTGCATTTTGTGTCCAGAATATCACTGTGATAAAATATATATGTAGATCAGGTGACATGAGTATTTCTTCCACTATTTTGGGAAGCAATATGTTGAAGACCTATAAATTAGAATTCGGGGGTACAAATAGGTGTACCCTGGGTCTATGAGTATAGAGATAATGCATGAATAGACCACACTGTGAATAAAGAAAATAACTTGTTCCAATTTAAATAATGGATTGAATGGATATGGATATCTGAAAACATATAGGAAATCTTATATTGATACATGATCATTCATTCCAACCAGTTATACATCTAATGGTAATATTAGGGTTATGGTTTACCATGAGGAGTGTGTGAGTTTTGGTTCCAAAGTGATTATGGAAATCCAAAATTATGTGTTTGCAAAGAAGTCTCATGAAAAGACCAGTCAAAAAACATGGAGGAATACATGTGTTCTGAAGCAGGATTTAATTGAAATTGAACCAAATGCCTAGAAATTTGTGAATTTGAGGATGAAATATATATCCTATGATGTGCATCAACTGAAGAAATAGTAATGTAGCAGTGTTGAATAAAAATAAATGTGAAAATACACATCATGTCCCATAGGAGTCTACTTGCACTGATATTAAACAGGGTCAGTTACTGTAGTAATGTTAGGATTTTTATGCACCATTCCCTGAAGTTAGTTTTCAGTACTAGGAAACAAATATGTATTTCAGGTGGATGAATATTTCTGAGAATAATCTTGTGAAAAGTTGATTATAAATCCACATACATGAACATGAATTTAGGGAGTGTATAATAAGACACATATATTTTATATTTTGAAAAATCTGGAGAGTGTGTGTGTGTATATATACATATGTATATACACATAAAACACACACACAGAGACATTAAAAAGTAAAAATATATATGCCAATTGAAATTCATCATGAAATATATATCATCCAAAGATCCAAAAATATTTATTTTACTGAACATGGATGTATGTATCATGTTGTTCAAGTAGGAAGCTCACCCATAGGTTGATTTTCAGTTCCAACAGCATTTAGGAGGAGTGATTTCTTCTCACAGTTTGTATCTGCCCAGTCAGCCAACTCACAAGAATGTAGCTGGGAAACCAGGTAGGAATCTATATGTGCATGTAAAAATACATGTGCTTAATAGGCTGCAGAGAAAGGGAGACAGGAATTCACATATTTGTTAAGTTTAAAAACACATGGAGAACTATTACATTGGACTAGATTCATAACATCTACCCTTTAGAATGCAAAAGGCCTGTCCAACTACACATCATGCCTCCTCTGAACTGCTTGTATTTCTATTTTGTTTGGGTTATTTTTCTCTATCATATTAGGATTCGTAGTCAGAGTCTAGTAGGGTATGGGTTAGTGTCAGGGATTCAGTATTCGGAATGGAAAAAAGGAAAATGAATCCAATGTGTATGCAAATATGTGCTACACAAAATGCCCCACTGTCATCCAGAAAAATGCCTTGACAATACCCTTGCCCCAAGTAAGATGCAATTCGAGGAGAAGAGTTAGAAAATCTTTGAATACATATGTGGAATGAAAAATGCTCAGGAGTTCACAACTTTGGAGGTGGTAGAGGAGTTTCCATAAGTAAGGGACAGGATAAACACTCCACAAACATGGAGCTCTGCTGACCTAAAGACTTCTTGAGAAACTGCCTCTGAGGTTGGGCTCTTGAAATATATGTTGTTGTCAGGAGCTTTAGCTTCCTTTGTAGTGAGACCATCAAAGCTGGGTCTGCATCTATGTGACCTGGAGGACACGGTTTCTGATTTTCCAATGAACATGAGGCAGAAGTGCTGAATTCTCTCTTTGTAGGTAAACTGTGTCCACTGGGGGCTAAGTGTCTCCCCTTGGGGACTGTGAAGCCATTTGGTCATCCTCCACTTTTCGTGGTGTTTCTTGCTGCTGCACTGGGAGTTTGGTATTTGCTTCACGAAATACAAGGCATTCAACTGGGACACAGTGCTGGAGGGAGTTCTGTCACGTGTGGTGGGTCAGGGTCCTAGGAGAATGCACCAATTATGCTTCCATCCAACAGAGCTTAGCCCCTTGATTATAGCAACCTGATTCTGAAAATTGTTCTGAAACCTCTCCATATAACAAGGTGCCTTTACATATAAGGTTCTGCTGGCTGCACCATGTAAGTCACAAGACATTTGGAAGCCCATGGCAGATCCACATTGCCTCACCACAGATGTTTTATCACACACCTGCACACCACTGCTCTAGGCCCACTACTCAGCAGGCCCCACCTTACTGGCATCTCTGTTCTTCATCATTTTCATGAAACCCGTCAATCAAGGCACCTGTCTGGTATACTCATGATCAGCAACAGGACATCAAAAGCTTCTCCAGTGCCACCTGGTCATGGGAATTTCAAAGATTGCATGGTATTTATCTATCCATTTTTAAAGGATTAAGTTGGAGGCACTGTGGGTTTCCATTCATTTTGGAACCATTAAATGGTGAAAAAGATCATTTCAATGAAAGCTCTGGAGAACTCTCACAAACAAGGCTTCCCAAAGAGTGGCCAAAATGTCACATGAAACGAGGCCCACTGAGGTCTACAATGTGAGGTCCATGTGTGTTTTGACTCTCAACTATGGCTGCCAGGTCTTTAAGAATAAAACCATGTGATATCCTGGCTGAGATTCCCAGTGTTCTGTGGAAAGTCACCCTGGGCTTCGATCTCAGTTTCCAGGGGGGATTCTCATGCGTGGCCTTGGAAAATCCCCACTCAATTCTTGGCAATACTTCTCTGAGGTCAGTTCCAGAACTCAGTCTCCAAGGGGTATCACACCAGAGTTCAAGCCCAGGCGAACCCAGTCATCTCTTCCACCGCCACACAAATGACCACAATTCAAACCAAAACACTGCCACAAGGCCCTCATCTTCTTCCATATAGACACTCCTCATAACCTCTGGCTGGAGGTTTCCATGAGGGGCGCAGCCTAAGACAGTGTCCACAATAAGCTCCCTTGCCCCTCATTTGCCTAATGTCAGGGTGGCCTGGACACCCTTCCTTTGAACCAGGATTGATCAAATAGGCCTACCTTTAAAACTGCTCAGCTTCTCCACTGGGACGCCTGCTGATGGTGGGGTATAGATTCTTTGTGTGAATTGGAGTCATGAGAAAACCCAAGCACATAATGGCTAGCGTATGCAGGGCTTTCAAAAACTCATTTGACCCAAAGGATCCCTGTCCTGACTTGATGGAGGTCAGGAAACTTAAAGAGGAAGGCGAGAGACTTCATCCACAATGACTGCTTTGTTGCCATATTGGCTTTGCATGCACATATGGGATCTTTCTTGAGATCCATCAGGTGCTGACAATCTAAGCCACAGCCTCACACAGGGCCAAGAGGCTGATTCAGACACATCCCTTTGCAAAGCAATTAAGCAAAGAGCCAAAAGTGATGCCTGTGTGTTTGCATTTGAAAACTGTTTTCTTCAGGCTTCACAAAGGGATGTCCTGAGGCAAAGACCTTGCTGACATCCAGGGAAACAGAACAATAGGTAAGCAAAGGCCCTAAGCAGGGTTTCTCCACTGAGACTTTACTGGGCCCACTGATATCTGAGTTTACTGAGATGCTCGCCATTCCTTTCAGCTATCTAGTACATGGCCATATCACCAAGCTTGGAGGTGGTACATATCTTAAACACCAAACCATGAACCTATTCTGAAGAGTGGCCAGAATTCAGGAAGAAAACAGGAATTTAGGAAGATAGTAGGTTTTGCCCATGGATAAGGCAAGCCGCAGTCCATTCATAAATTAAGCAGGATGAATGCTGGAAGCTTTCTACTAGACAGGACACATCCATTGATGCATTCTCTTTCCTTATGTCTACAACCACGGACACAGTGCGATACACAGACATAGCAACAGTCGCCAAGTCAAACGACTTGCTAGAAACAGTCCACTCCAAACCAAACAAACCGCCTTTCCTAGCTCTTCTCCGAACATGAGACCAAACCACAAACTCACACCCACACCCACAAAGCCACCTCCTTCCCCCAAAGAGGTCTGTGACTACACGCAGTGTCCTCTGACTGGTGGGCCATACTATGTGCCCCCAAAATGGCCTGTCCTGTCTCAGATCTGGCCTTCTTGGCCAATTCTGTGAAGTTGTCAGGAGCCAGGGGTGAGCCACTACCTGCTTTCTCAGGAAAGACTTCTTTCAGATCTGTACTGGCAATTGGCCATCCTCACATCTGTAGGTACCAAGAAAGACTGACTCTGTCCTTGGTAAATCCAGACAAGTGAGCCCACTGGGACTTGCACTGGGACTGCCTCTGTGTGCCTGGCTTCCTGGATCCCAAGTTCAGAGAGTTCCATCACCAAGGAAGTGTGGTGAGGTCACTTCCTTTAGGAACTTTATGAGGTCACTGCCTTGGAAACCACTTTGTCCTAACTGTTGCTTTCAAGGGTGCCATGAGATGGAGGCTGCCCCTGCTTCCTGTGACATTTCACAAGTTAGAATGGTATATCAACCATAGGCACCCAGGAAAAGCTCTCCACACAGGCCGGGTTTGGTCCATCTTGTCTACATTAAGAAGAGAGAGGCTCATTCAGACACATCCTTTCATCCTGACCAAGTTGTTTGCCACGGAAGATGACTTTTGCTCCCTCAGGTCCTTCCTAGCTGCCTATATCTTCTCCAGGGATCATTTCTGCATGGACCTTTGAGGTTCTCAGCAGGTGGAAGGTCTCCTACATGCCTGTATTGTAAGACCAACTCTGTCCCTGCTCTTCTCTAAAGTTAGATTGAGGGAACAGTGAATGCTTGGGGTTAAGAACATGTTCGATTTGGGTAGGAAATCATTCTGCTGGATGAAGAATGGTATTGGGAACCTGTGATATTTATAATAATATAGATGTGAAATATATGTATGATAACAGAAATCTAAGTAAGATTTGAAGGCCAGAAGGGCATTGGGCCCTTGCTTGGGATACTTAGCTTTGAATTACATTCTGTACAGATGTCTCTGATAAATCCATATACAATGGCATAGGACCTTGTACCTTGGATGACTGAATGTAGAAGAGAAGATCCAGTCAAAAAGGGATAGTAAGTAGGATTAGGAAGATAGTCAGTAGGTTTAGGAAGAAGAGTGAGTATAAAATTTGGACCAAAAGTTCTTTAGCAATAGGCTGTCTGTTAGAGAGTGAAGGCATTGGGCCCTTGCTTGGGATACTTAGCTTTGAATTACATTCTGTACAGATGTCTCTGATAAATACATATATGCTGGCATAGGACCTTGTACCTTGGATGACTGAATGTAGAAGAGAAGATCCAGTCAAAAAGGGATAGTAAGTAGGATTAGGAAGATAGTCAGTAGGTTTAGGAAGAAGAGTGAGTATAAAATTTGGACCAAAAGTTCTTTAGCAATAGGCTGTCTGTTAGAGAGTGAATGTAAATGTCAGCACATGTGAAGAGTCAGTCACAATGATGAAGTGGGGAAGATATGTAGGAAAGCAGATATGAATATAGACATTAGGAAATCAGCAAAGTATAAAGTGAGTGATAGGATTAGACAGTTTCAACAGGGTTGAGGTTGAATATATAATCTTAGGCAGAAACAAATGTGTAGTCACCAATAGGATTGACATTTGAGAGCATTAGGCAACCTAGACAAGTTTGGTTTTAGTAATCCATGTTCACTTTCCAATTAGGCTTAGGTACAATCATAAGTGTGACCTTTGCATTTTGTGTCCAGAATATCACTGTGATAAAATATATATGTAGATCAGGTGACATGAGTATTTCTTCCACTATTTTGGGAAGCAATATGTTGAAGACCTATAAATTAGAATTCGGGGGTACAAATAGGTGTACCCTGGGTCTATGAGTATAGAGATAATGCATGAATAGACCACACTGTGAATAAAGAAAATAACTTGTTCCAATTTAAATAATGGATTGAATGGATATGGATATCTGAAAACATATAGGAAATCTTATATTGATACATGATCATTCATTCCAACCAGTTATACATCTAATGGTAATATTAGGGTTATGGTTTACCATGAGGAGTGTGTGAGTTTTGGTTCCAAAGTGATTATGGAAATCCAAAATTATGTGTTTGCAAAGAAGTCTCATGAAAAGACCAGTCAAAAAACATGGAGGAATACATGTGTTCTGAAGCAGGATTTAATTGAAATTGAACCAAATGCCTAGAAATTTGTGAATTTGAGGATGAAATATATATCCTATGATGTGCATCAAATGAAGAAATAGTAATGTAGCAGTGTTGAATAAAAATAAATGTGAAAATACACATCATGTCCCATAGGAGTCTACTTGCACTGATATTAAACAGGGTCAGTTACTGTAGTAATGTTAGGATTTTTATGCACCATTCCCTGAAGTTAGTTTTCAGTACTAGGAAACAAATATGTATTTCAGGTGGATGAATATTTCTGAGAATAATCTTGTGAAAAGTTGATTATAAATCCACATACATGAACATGAATTTAGGGAGTGTATAATAAGACACATATATTTTATATTTTGAAAAATCTGGAGAGTGTGTGTGTGTATATATACATATGTATATACACATAAAACACACACACAGAGACATTAAAAAGTAAAAATATATATGCCAATTGAAATTCATCATGAAATATATATCATCCAAAGATCCAAAAATATTTATTTTACTGAACATGCATGTATGTATCATGTTGTTCAAGTAGGAAGCTCACCCATAGGTTGATTTTCAGTTCCAACAGCATTTAGGAGGAGTGATTTCTTCTCACAGTTTGTATCTGCCCAGTCAGCCAACTCACAAGAATGTAGCTGGGAAACCAGGTAGGAATCTATATGTGCATGTAAAAATACATGTGCTTAATAGGCTGCAGAGAAAGGGAGACAGGAATTCACATATTTGTTAAGTTTAAAAACACATGGAGAACTATTACATTGGACTAGATTCATAACATCTACCCTTTAGAATGCAAAAGGCCTGTCCAACTACACATCATGCCTCCTCTGAACTGCTTGTATTTCTATTTTGTTTGGGTTATTTTTCTCTATCATATTAGGATTCGTAGTCAGAGTCTAGTAGGGTATGGGTTAGTGTCAGGGATTCAGTATTCGGAATGGAAAAAAGGAAAATGAATCCAATGTGTATGCAAATATGTGCTACACAAAATGCCCCACTGTCATCCAGAAAAATGCCTTGACAATACCCTTGCCCCAAGTAAGATGCAATTCGAGGAGAAGAGTTAGAAAATCTTTGAATACATATGTGGAATGAAAAATGCTCAGGAGTTCACAACTTTGGAGGTGGTAGAGGAGTTTCCATAAGTAAGGGACAGGATAAACACTCCACAAACATGGAGCTCTGCTGACCTAAAGACTTCTTGAGAAACTGCCTCTGAGGTTGGGCTCTTGAAATATATGTTGTTGTCAGGAGCTTTAGCTTCCTTTGTAGTGAGACCATCAAAGCTGGGTCTGCATCTATGTGACCTGGAGGACACGGTTTCTGATTTTCCAATGAACATGAGGCAGAAGTGCTGAATTCTCTCTTTGTAGGTAAACTGTGTCCACTGGGGGCTAAGTGTCTCCCCTTGGGGACTGTGAAGCCATTTGGTCATCCTCCACTTTTCGTGGTGTTTCTTGCTGCTGCACTGGGAGTTTGGTATTTGCTTCACGAAATACAAGGCATTCAACTGGGACACAGTGCTGGAGGGAGTTCTGTCACGTGTGGTGGGTCAGGGTCCTAGGAGAATGCACCAATTATGCTTCCATCCAACAGAGCTTAGCCCCTTGATTATAGCAACCTGATTCTGAAAATTGTTCTGAAACCTCTCCATATAACAAGGTGCCTTTACATATAAGGTTCTGCTGGCTGCACCATGTAAGTCACAAGACATTTGGAAGCCCATGGCAGATCCACATTGCCTCACCACAGATGTTTTATCACACACCTGCACACCACTGCTCTAGGCCCACTACTCAGCAGGCCCCACCTTACTGGCATCTCTGTTCTTCATCATTTTCATGAAACCCGTCAATCAAGGCACCTGTCTGGCATACTCATGATCAGCAACAGGACATCAAAAGCTTCTCCAGTGCCACCTGGTCATGGGAATTTCAAAGATTGCATGGTATTTATCTATCCATTTTTAAAGGATTAAGTTGGAGGCACTGTGGGTTTCCATTCATTTTGGAACCATTAAATGGTGAAAAAGATCATTTCAATGAAAGCTCTGGAGAACTCTCACAAACAAGGCTTCCCAAAGAGTGGCCAAAATGTCACATGAAACCAGGCCCACTGAGGTCTACAATGTGAGGTCCATGTGTGTTTTGACTCTCAACTATGGCTGCGAGGTCTTTAAGAATAAAACCATGTGATATCCTGGCTGAGATTCCCAGTGTTCTGTGGAAAGTCACCCTGGGCTTCGATCTCAGTTTCCAGGGGGGATTCTCATGCGTGGCCTTGGAAAATCCCCACTCAATTCTTGGCAATACTTCTCTGAGGTCAGTTCCAGAACTCAGTCTCCAAGGGGTATCACACCAGAGTTCAAGCCCAGGCGGACCCAGTCATCTCTTCCACCGCCACACAAATGACCACAATTCAAACCAAAACACTGCCACAAGGCCCTCATCTTCTTCCATATAGACACTCCTCATAACCTCTGGCTGGAGGTTTCCATGAGGGGCGCAGCCTAAGACAGTGTCCACAATAAGCTCCCTTGCCCCTCATTTGCCTAATGTCAGGGTGGCCTGGACACCCTTCCTTTGAACCAGGATTGATCAAATAGGCCTACCTTTAAAACTGCTCAGCTTCTCCACTTGGAGTCCTGCTGATGGTGGGGTATAGTTTCTTTGTGTGAATTGGAGTCATGAGAAAACCCAAGCACATAATGGCTAGCCTATGCAGGGCTTTCAAAAACTCATTTGACCCAAAGGATCCCTGTCCTGACTTGATGGAGGTCAGGAAACTTAAAGAGGAAGGCGAGAGACTTCATCCACAATGACTGCTTTGTTGCCATATTGGCTTTGCATGCACATATGGGATCTTTCTTGAGATCCATCAGGTGCTGACAATCTAAGCCACAGCCTCACACAGGGCCAAGAGGCTGATTCAGACACATCCCTTTGCAAAGCAATTAAGCAAAGAGCCAAAAGTGATGCCTGTGTGTTTGCATTTGAAAACTGTTTTCTTCAGGCTTCACAAAGGGATGTCCTGAGGCAAAGACCTTGCTGACATCCAGGGAAACAGAACAATAGGTAAGCAAAGGCCCTAAGCAGGGTTTCTCCACTGAGACTTTACTGGGCCCAATGATATCTGAGTTTACTGAGATGCTCGCCATTCCTTTCAGCTATCTAGTACATGGCCATATCACCAAGCTTGGAGGTGGTACATATCTTAAACACCAAACCATGAACCTATTCTGAAGAGTGGCCAGAATTCAGGAAGAAAACAGGAATTTAGGAAGATAGTAGGTTTTGCCCATGGATAAGGCAAGCCGCAGTCCATTCATAAATTAAGCAGGATGAATGCTGGAAGCTTTCTACTAGACAGGACACATCCATTGATGCATTCTCTTTCCTTATGTCTACAACCACGGACACAGTGCGATACACAGACATAGCAACAGTCGCCTAGTCAAACGACTTGCTAGAAACAGTCCACTCCAAACCAAACAAACCGCCTTTCCTAGCTCTTCTCCGAACATGAGACCAAACCACAAACTCACACCCACACCCACAAAGCCACCTCCTTCCCCCAAAGAGGTCTGTGACTACACGCAGTGTCCTCTGACTGGTGGGCCATACTATGTGCCCCCAAAATGGCCTGTCCTGTCTCAGATCTGGCCTTCTTGGCCAATTCTGTGAAGTTGTCAGGAGCCAGGGGTGAGCCACTACCTGCTTTCTCAGGAAAGACTTCTTTCAGATCTGTACTGGCAATTGGCCATCCTCACATCTGTAGGTACCAAGAAAGACTGACTCTGTCCTTGGTAAATCCAGACAAGTGAGCCCACTGGGACTTGCACTGGGACTGCCTCTGTGTGCCTGGCTTCCTGGATCCCAAGTTCAGAGAGTTCCATCACCAAGGAAGTGTGGTGAGGTCACTTCCTTTAGGAACTTTATGAGGTCACTGCCTTGGAAACCACTTTGTCCTAACTGTTGCTTTCAAGGGTGCCATGAGATGGAGGCTGCCCCAGCTTCCTGTGACATTTCACAAGTTAGAATGGTATATCAACCATAGGCACCCAGGAAAAGCTCTCCACACAGGCCGGGTTTGGTCCATCTTGTCTACATTAAGAAGAGAGAGGCTCATTCAGACACATCCTTTCATCCTGACCAAGTTGTTTGCCACGGAAGATGACTTTTGCTCCCTCAGGTCCTTCCTAGCTGCCTATATCTTCTCCAGGGATCATTTCTGCATGGACCTTTGAGGTTCTCAGCAGGTGGAAGGTCTCCTACATGCCTGTATTGTAAGACCAACTCTGTCCCTGCTCTTCTCTAAAGTTAGATTGAGGGAACAGTGAATGCTTGGGGTTAAGAACATGTTCGATTTGGGTAGGAAATCATTCTGCTGGATGAAGAATGGTATTGGGAACCTGTGATATTTATAATAATATAGATGTGAAATATATGTATGATAACAGAAATCTAAGTAAGATTTGAAGGCCAGAAGGGCATTGGGCCCTTGCTTGGGATACTTAGCTTTGAATTACATTCTGTACAGATGTCTCTGATAAATCCATATACAATGGCATAGGACCTTGTACCTTGGATGACTGAATGTAGAAGAGAAGATCCAGTCAAAAAGGGATAGTAAGTAGGATTAGGAAGATAGTCAGTAGGTTTAGGAAGAAGAGTGAGTATAAAATTTGGACCAAAAGTTCTTTAGCAATAGGCTGTCTGTTAGAGAGTGAAGGCATTGGGCCCTTGCTTGGGATACTTAGCTTTGAATTACATTCTGTACAGATGTCTCTGATAAATACATATATGCTGGCATAGGACCTTGTACCTTGGATGACTGAATGTAGAAGAGAAGATCCAGTCAAAAAGGGATAGTAAGTAGGATTAGGAAGATAGTCAGTAGGTTTAGGAAGAAGAGTGAGTATAAAATTTGGACCAAAAGTTCTTTAGCAATAGGCTGTCTGTTAGAGAGTGAATGTAAATGTCAGCACATGTGAAGAGTCAGTCACAATGATGAAGTGGGGAAGATATGTAGGAAAGCAGATATGAATATAGACATTAGGAAATCAGCAAAGTATAAAGTGAGTGATAGGATTAGACAGTTTCAACAGGGTTGAGGTTGAATATATAATCTTAGGCAGAAACAAATGTGTAGTCACCAATAGGATTGACATTTGAGAGCATTAGGCAACCTAGACAAGTTTGGTTTTAGTAATCCATGTTCACTTTCCAATTAGGCTTAGGTACAATCATAAGTGTGACCTTTGCATTTTGTGTCCAGAATATCACTGTGATAAAATATATATGTAGATCAGGTGACATGAGTATTTCTTCCACTATTTTGGGAAGCAATATGTTGAAGACCTATAAATTAGAATTCGGGGGTACAAATAGGTGTACCCTGGGTCTATGAGTATAGAGATAATGCATGAATAGACCATACTGTGAATACAGAATATAACTGGTTCCAATTTAAATAATGGATTGAATGGATATGGATATCTGAAAACATATAGGAAATCTTATATTGATACATGATCATTCATTCCAACCAGTTATACATCTAATGGTAATATTAGGGTGATGGTTTACCATGAGGAGTGTGTGAGTTTTGGTTCCAAAGTGATTATGGAAATCCAAAATTATGTGTTTGGAAAGAAGTCTCATGAAAAGACCAGTCAAAAAACATGGAGGAATACATGTGTTCTGAAGCAGGATTTAATTGAAATTGAACCAAATGCCTAGAAATTTGTGAATTTGAGGATGAAATATATATCCTATGATGTGCATCAAATGAAGAAATAGTAATGTAGCAGTGTTGAATAAAAATAAATGTGAAAATACACATCATGTCCCATAGGAGTCTACTTGCACTGATATTAAACAGGGTCAGTTACTGTAGTAATGTTAGGATTTTTATGCACCATTCCCTGAAGTTAGTTTTCAGTACTAGGAAACAAATATGTATTTCAGGTGGATGAATATTTCTGAGAATAATCTTGTGAAAAGTTGATTATAAATCCACATACATGAACATGAATTTAGGGAGTGTAAAATAAGACACATATATTTTATATTTTGAAAAATCTGGAGAGTGTGTGTGTGTATATATACATATGTATATACACACAAAACACACACACAGAGACATTAAAAAGTAAAAATATATATGCCAATTGAAATTCATCATGAAATATATATCATCCAAAGATCCAAAAATATTTATTTTACTGAACATGGATGTATGTATCATGTTGTTCAAGTAGGAAGCTCACCCATAGGTTGATTTTCAGTTCCAACAGCATTTAGGAGGAGTGATTTCTTCTCACAGTTTGTATCTGCCCAGTCAGCCACCTCACAAGAATGTAGCTGGGAAACCATGTAGGAATCTATATGTGCATGTAAAAATACATGTGCTTAATAGGATGCAGAGAAAGGGAGACAGGAATTCACATATTTGTTAAGTTTAAAAACACATGGAGAATTATTACATTGGACTAGATTCATAACATCTACCCTTTAGAATGCAAAAGGCCTGTCCAACTACACACCATGCCTCCTCTGAACTGCTTGTATTTCTATTTTGTTTGGGTTATTTTTCTCTATCATATTAGGATTCGTAGTCAGAGTCTAGTAGGGTATGGGTTAGTGTCAGGGATTCAGTATTCGGAATGGAAAAAAGGAAAATGAATCCAATGTGTATGCAAATATGGGCTACACAAAATGCCCCACTGTCATCCAGAAAAATGCCTTGACAATACCCTTGCCCCAAGTAAGATGCAATTCGAGGAGAAGAGTTAGAAAATCTTTGAATACATATGTGGAATGAAAAATGCTCAGGAGTTCACAACTTTGGAGGTGGTAGAGGAGTTTCCATAAGTAAGGGACAGGATAAACACTCCACAAACATGGAGCTCTGCTGTCCTAAGGACTTCTTGAGAAACTGCCTCTGAGGTTGGGCTCTTGAAATATATGTTGTTGTCAGGAGCTTTAGCTTCCTTTGTAGTGAGACCATCAAAGCTGGGTCTGCATCTATGTGACCTGGAGGACACGGTTTCTGATTTTCCAATGAACATGAGGCAGAAGTGCTGAATTCTCTCTTTGTAGGTAAACTGTGTCCACTGGGGGCTAAGTGTCTCCCCTTGGGGACTGTGAAGCCATTTGGTCATCCTCCACTTTTCGTGGTGTTTCTTGCTGCTGCACTGGGAGTTTGGTATTTGCTTCACGAAATACAAGGCATTCAACTGGGACACAGTGCTGGAGAGAGTTCTGTCACGTGTGGTGGGTCAGGGTCCTAGGAGAATGCACCAATTATGCTTCTATCCAACAGAGCTTAGCCCCTTGATTATAGCAACCTGATTCTGAAAATTGTTCTGAAACCTCTCCATATAACAAGGTGCCTTTACATATAAGGGTCTGCTGGCTGCACCATGTAAGTCACAAGACATTTGGAAGCCCATGGCAGATCCACATTGCCTCACCACAGATGTTTTATCACACACCTGCACACCACTGCTCTAGGCCCACTACTCAGCAGGCCCCACCTTACTGGCATCTCTGTTCTTCATCATTTTCATGAAACCCGTCAATCAAGGCACCTGTCTGGTATACTCATGATCAGCAACAGGACATCAAAAGCTTCTCCAGTGCCACCTGGTCATGGGAATTTCAAAGATTGCATGGTATTTATCTATCCATTTTTAAAGGATTAAGTTGGAGGCACTGTGGGTTTCCATTCATTTTGGAACCATTAAATGGTGAAAAAGATCATTTCAATGAAAGCTCTGGAGAACTCTCACAAACAAGGCTTCCCAAAGAGTGGCCAAAATGTCACATGAAACCAGGCCCACTGAGGTCTACAATGTGAGGTCCATGTGTGTTTTGACTCTCAACTATGGCTGCCAGGTCTTTAAGAATAAAACCATGTGATATCCTGGCTGAGATTCCCAGTGTTCTGTGGAAAGTCACCCTGGGCTTCGATCTCAGTTTCCAGGGGGGATTCTCATGCGTGGCCTTGGAAAATCCCCACTCAATTCTTGGCAATACTTCTCTGAGGTCAGTTCCAGAACTCAGTCTCCAAGGGGTATCACACCAGAGTTCAAGCCCAGGCGGACCCAGTCATCTCTTCCACCGCCACACAAATGACCACAATTAAAACCAAAACACTGCCACAAGGCCCTCATCTTCTTCCATATAGACACTCCTCATAACCTCTGGCTGGAGGTTTCCATGAGGGGCGCAGCCTAAGACAGTGTCCACAATAAGCTCCCTTGCCCCTCATTTGCCTAATGTCAGGGTGGCCTGGACACCCTTCCTTTGAACCAGGATTGATCAAATAGGCCTACCTTTAAAACTGCTCAGCTTCTCCACTTGGACGCCTGCTGATGGTGGGGTATAGATTCTTTGTGTGAATTGGAGTCATGAGAAAACCCAAGCACATAATGGCTAGCCTCTGCAGGGCTTTCAAAAACTCATTTGACCCAAAGGATCCCTGTCCTGACTTGATGGAGGTCAGGAAACTTACAGAGGAAGGCGAGAGACTTCATCCACAATGACTGCTTTGTTGCCATATTGGCTTTGCATGCACATATGGGATCTTTCTTGAGATCCATCAGGTGCTGACAATCTAAGCCACAGCCTCACACAGGGCCAAGAGGCTGATTCAGACACATCCCTTTGCAAAGCAATTAAGCAAAGAGCCAAAAGTGATGCCTGTTTGTTTGCATTTGAAAACTGTTTTCTTCAGGCTTCACAAAGGGATGTCCTGAGGCAAAGACCTTGCTGACATCCAGGGAAACAGAACAATAGTTAAGCAAAGGCCCTAAGCAGGGTTTCTCCACTGAGACTTTACTGGGCCCACTGATATCTGAGTTTACTGAGATGCTCGCCATTCCTTTCAGCTAACTAGTACATGGCCATATCACCAAGCTTGGAGGTGGTACATATCTTAAACACAAAACCATGAACCTATTCTGAAGAGTGGCCAGAATTCAGGAAGAAAACAGGAATTTAGGAAGATAGTAGGTTTTGCCCATGGATAAGGCAAGCCGCAGTCCATTCATAAATTAAGCAGGATGAATGCTGGAAGCTTTCTACTAGACAGGACACATCCATTGATGCATTCTCTTTCCTTATGTCTACAACCACGGACACAGTGCGATACACAGACATAGCAACAGTCGCCTAGTCAAACGACTTGCTAGAAACAGTCCACTCCAAACCAAACAAACCGCCTTTCCTAGCTCTTCTCCGAACATGAGACCAAACCACAAACTCACACCCACACCCACAAAGCCACCTCCTTCCCCCAAAGAGGTCTGTGACTACATGCAGTGTCCTCTGACTGGTGGGCCATACTATGTGCCCCCAAAATGGCCTGTCCTGTCTCAGATCTGGCCTTCTTGGCCAATTCTGTGAAGTTGTCAGGAGCCAGGGGTGAGCCACTACCTGCTTTCTCAGGAAAGACTTCTTTCAGATCTGTACTGGCAATTGGCCATCCTCACATCTGTAGGTACCAAGAAAGACTGACTCTGTCCTTGGTAAATCCAGACAAGTGAGCCCACTGGGACTTGCACTGGGACTGCCTCTGTGTGCCTGGCTTCCTGGATCCCAAGTTCAGAGAGTTCCATCACCAAGGAAGTGTGGTGAGGTCACTTCCTTTAGGAACTTTATGAGGTCACTGCCTTGGAAACCACTTTGTCCTAACTGTTGCTTTCAAGGGTGCCATGAGATGGAGGCTGCCCCTGCTTCCTGTGACATTTCACAAGTTAGAATGGTATATCAACCATTGGCACCCAGGAAAAGCTCTCCACACAGGCCGGGTTTGGTCCATCTTGTCTACATTAAGAAGAGAGAGGCTCATTCAGACACATCCTTTCATCCTGACCAAGTTGTTTGCCAAGGAAGATGACTTTTGCTCCCTCAGGTCCTTCCTAGCCGCCTATATCTTCTCCAGGGATGATTTCTGCATGGACCTTTGAGGTTCTCAGCAGGTGGAAGGTCTCCTACATGCCTGTATTGTAAGACCAACTCTGTCCCTGCTCTTCTCTAAAGTTAGATTGAGGGAACAGTGAATGCTTGGGGTTAAGAACATGTTCGATTTGGGTAGGAAATCATTCTGCTGGATGAAGAATGGTATTGGGAACCTGTGATATTTATAATAATATAGATGTGAAATATATGTATGATAACAGAAATCTAAGTAAGATTTGAAGGCCAGAAGGGCATTGGGCCCTTGCTTGGGATACTTAGCTTTGAATTACATTCTGTACAGATGTCTCTGATAAATCCATATACGCTGGCATAGGACCTTGTACCTTGGATGACTGAATGTAGAAGAGAAGATCCAGTCAAAAAGGGATAGTAAGTAGGATTAGGAAGATAGTCAGTAGGTTTAGGAAGAAGAGTGAGTATAAAATTTGGACCAAAAGTTCTTTAGCAATAGGCTGTCTGTTAGAGAGTGAAGGCATTGGGCCCTTGCTTGGGATACTTAGCTTTGAATTACATTCTGTACAGATGTCTCTGATAAATCCATATATGCTGGCATAGGACCTTGTACCTTGGATGACTGAATGTAGAAGAGAAGATCCAGTCAAAAAGGGATAGTATGTAGGATTAGGAAGATAGTCAGTAGGTTTAGGAAGAAGAGTGAGTATAAAATTTGGACCAAAAGTTCTTTAGCAATAGGCTGTCTGTTAGAGAGTGAATGTAAATGTCAGCACATGTGAAGAGTCAGTCACAATGATGAAGTGGGGAAGATATGTAGGAAAGCAGATATGAATATAGACATTAGGAAATCAGCAAAGTATAAAGTGAGTGATAGGATTAGACAGTTTCAACAGGGTTGAGGTTGAATATATAATCTTAGGCAGAAACAAATGTGTAGTCACCAATAGGATTGACATTTGAGAGCATTAGGCAACCTAGACAAGTTTGGTTTTAGTAATCCATGTTCACTTTCCAATTAGGCTTAGGTACAATCATAAGTGTGACCTTTGCATTTTGTGTCCAGAATATCACTGTGATAAAATATATATGTAGATCAGGTGACATGAGTATTTCTTCCACTATTTTGGGAAGCAATATGTTGAAGACCTATAAATTAGAATTCGGGGGTACAAATAGGTGTACCCTGGGTCTATGAGTATAGAGATAATGCATAAATAGACCATACTGTGAATACAGAATATAACTGGTTCCAATTTAAATAATGGATTGAATGGATATGGATATCTGAAAACATATAGGAAATCTTATATTGATACATGATCATTCATTCCAACCAGTTATACATCTAATGGTAATATTAGGGTGATGGTTTACCATGAGGAGTGTGTGAGTTTTGGTTCCAAAGTGATTATGGAAATCCAAAATTATGTGTTTGCAAAGAAGTCTCATGAAAAGACCAGTCAAAAAACATGGAGGAATACATGTGTTCTGAAGCAGGATTTAATTGAAATTGAACCAAATGCCTAGAAATTTGTGAATTTGAGGATGAAATATATATCCTATGATGTGCATCAAATGAAGAAATAGTAATGTAGCAGTGTTGAATAAAAATAAATGTGAAAATACACATCATGTCCCATAGGAGTCTACTTGCACTGATATTAAACAGGGTCAGTTACTGTAGTAATGTTAGGATTTTTATGCACCATTCCCTGAAGTTAGTTTTCAGTACTAGGAAACAAATATGTATTTCAGGTGGATGAATATTTCTGAGAATAATCTTGTGAAAAGTTGATTATAAATCCACATACATGAACATGAATTTAGGGAGTGTAAAATAAGACACATATATTTTATATTTTGAAAAATCTGGAGAGTGTGTGTGTGTATATATACATATGTATATACACACAAAACACACACACACAGACATTAAAAATTAAAAATATATATGCCAATTGAAATTCATCATGAAATATATATCATCCAAAGATCCAAAAATATTTATTTTACTGAACATGGATGTATGTATCATGTTGTTCAAGTAGGAAGCTCACCCATAGGTTGATTTTCAGTTCCAACAGCATTTAGGAGGAGTGATTTCTTCTCACAGTTTGTATCTGCCCAGTCAGCCACCTCACAAGAATGTAGCTGGGAAACCATGTAGGAATCTATATGTGCATGTAAAAATACATGTGCTTAATAGGATGCAGAGAAAGGGAGACAGGAATTCACATATTTGTTAAGTTTAAAAACACATGGAGAAGTATTACATTGGACTAGATTCATAACATCTACCCTTTAGAATGCAAAAGGCCTGTCCAACTACACACCATGCCTCCTCTGAACTGCTTGTATTTCTATTTTGTTTGGGTTATTTTTCTCTATCATATTAGGATTCGTAGTCAGAGTCTAGTAGGGTATGGGTTAGTGTCAGGGATTCAGTATTCGGAATGGAAAAAAGGAAAATGAATCCAATGTGTATGCAAATATGTGCTACACAAAATGCCCCACTGTCATCCAGAAAAATGCCTTGACAATACCCTTGCCCCAAGTAAGATGCAATTCGAGGAGAAGAGTTAGAAAATCTTTGAATACATATGTGGAATGAAAAATGCTCAGGAGTTCACAACTTTGGAGGTGGTAGAGGAGTTTCCATAAGTAAGGGACAGGATAAACACTCCACAAACATGGAGCTCTGCTGTCCTAAGGACTTCTTGAGAAACTGCCTCTGAGGTTGGGCTCTTGAAATATATGTTGTTGTCAGGAGCTTTAGCTTCCTTTGTAGTGAGACCATCAAAGCTGGGTCTGCATCTATGTGACCTGGAGGACACGGTTTCTGATTTTCCAATGAACATGAGGCAGAAGTGCTGAATTCTCTCTTTGTAGGTAAACTGTGTCCACTGGGGGCTAAGTGTCTCCCCTTGGGGACTGTGAAGCCATTTGGTCATCCTCCACTTTTCGTGGTGTTTCTTGCTGCTGCACTGGGAGTTTGGTATTTGCTTCACGAAATACTAGGCATTCAACTGGGACACAGTGCTGGAGGGAGTTCTGTCACGTGTGGTGGGTCAGGGTCCTAGGAGAATGCACCAATTATGCTTCTATCCAACAGAGCTTAGCCCCTTGATTATAGCAACCTGATTCTGAAAATTGTTCTGAAACCTCTCCATATAACAAGGTGCCTTTACATATAAGGGTCTGCTGGCTGCACCATGTAAGTCACAAGACATTTGGAAGCCCATGGCAGATCCACATTGCCTCACCACAGATGTTTTATCACACACCTGCACACCACTGCTCTAGGCCCACTACTCAGCAGGCCCCACCTTACTGGCATCTCTGTTCTTCATCATTTTCATGAAACCCGTCAATCAAGGCACCTGTCTGGTATACTCATGATCAGCAACAGGACATCAAAAGCTTCTCCAGTGCCACCTGGTCATGGGAATTTCAAAGATTGCATGGTATTTATCTATCCATTTTTAAAGGATTAAGTTGGAGGCACTGTGGGTTTCCATTCATTTTGGAACCATTAAATGGTGAAAAAGATCATTTCAATGAAAGCTCTGGAGAACTCTCACAAACAAGGCTTCCCAAAGAGTGGCCAAAATGTCACATGAAACCAGGCCCACTGAGGTCTACAATGTGAGGTCCATGTGTGTTTTGACTCTCAACTATGGCTGCCAGGTCTTTAAGAATAAAACCATGTGATATCCTGGCTGAGATTCCCAGTGTTCTGTGGAAAGTCACCCTGGGCTTCGATCTCAGTTTCCAGGGGGGATTCTCATGCGTGGCCTTGGAAAATCCCCACTCAATTCTTGGCAATACTTCTCTGAGGTCAGTTCCAGAACTCGAGTCTCCAAGGGGTATCACACCAGAGTTCAAGCCCAGGCGGACCCAGTCATCTCTTCCACCGCCACACAAATGACCACAATTCAAACCAAAACACTGCCACAAGGCCCTCATCTTCTTCCTTATAGACACTCCTCATAACCTCTGGCTGGAGGTTTCCATGAGGGGCTTAGCCTAAGACAGTGTCCACAATAAGCTCCCTTGCCCCTCATTTGCCTAATGTCAGGGTGGCCTGGACACCCTTCCTTTGAACCAGGATTGATCAAATAGGCCTACCTTTAAAACTGCTCAGCTTCTCCACTTGGACGCCTGCTGATGGTGGGGTATAGATTCTTTGTGTGAATTGGAGTCATGAGAAAACCCAAGCACATAATGGCTAGCCTCTGCAGGGCTTTCAAAAACTCATTTGACCAAAAGGATCCCTGTCCTCACTTGATGGAGGTCAGGAAACTTACAGAGGAAGGCGAGAGACTTCATCCACAATGACTGCTTTGTTGCCATATTGGCTTTGCATGCACATATGGGATCTTTTTTGAGATCCATCAGATGCTGACAATCTAAGCCACAGCCTCACACAGGGCCACGAAGCTGATTCAGACATATCCCTTTGCAAAGCAATTAAGCAAAGAGCCACAAGTGATGCCTGTTTGTTTGCATTTGAAAACTGTTTTCTTCAGGCTTCACAAAGGGATGTCCTGAGGCAAAGACCTTGCTGACATCCAGGGAAACAGAACAATAGGTAAACAAAAGGCCCTAAGCAGGGTTTCTCCACTGAGACTTTACTGGGCCCACTGATATCTGAGTTTACTGAGATGCTCGCCATTCCTTTCAGCTATCTAGTACATGGCCATATCACCAAGCTTGGAGGTGGTACATATCTTAAACACAAAACCATGAACCTATTCTGAAGAGTGGCCAGAATTCAGGAAAAAAACAGGAATTTAGGAAGATAGTAGGTTTTGCCCATGGATAAGGCAAGCCGCAGTCCATTCATAAATTAAGCAGGATGAATGCTGGAAGCTTTCTACTAGACAGGACACATCCATTGATGCATTCTCTTTCCTTATGTCTACAACCACGGACACAGTGCGATACACAGACATAGCAACACTCGCCTAGTCAAACGACTTGCTATAAACAGTCCACTCCAAACCAAACAAACCGCCTTTCCTAGCTCTTCTCCGAACATGAGACCAAACCACAAACTCACACCCACACCCACAAAGCCACCTCCTTCCCCCAAAGAGGTCTGTGACTACACGCAGTGTCCTCAGACTGGTGGGCCATACTATGTGCCCCCAACATGGCCTGTCCTGTCTCAGATCTGGCCTTCTTGGCCAATTCTGTGAAGTTTTCAGGAGCCAGGGGTGAGCCACTACCTGCTTTCTCAGGAAAGACTTCTTTCAGATCTGTACTGGCAATTGGCCATCCTCACATCTGTAGGTACCAAGAAAGACTGACTCTGTCCTTGGTAAATCCAGACAAGTGAGCCCACTGGGACTTGCACTGGGACTGCCTCTGTGTGCCTGGCTTCCTGGATCCCAAGTTCAGAGAGTTCCATCACCAAGGAAGTGTGGTGAGGTCACTTCCTTTAGGAACTTTATGAGGTCACTGCCTTGGAAACCACTTTGCCCTAACTGTTGCTTTCAAGGGTGCCATGAGATGGAGGCTGCCCCTGCTTCCTGTGACACTTTCACAAGTTAGAATGGTATATCAACCATAGGCACCCAGGAAAAGCTCTCCACACAGGCCGGGTTTGGTCCATCTTGTCTACATTAAGAAGAGAGAGGCTCATTCAGACACATCCTTTCATCCTGACCAAGTTGTTTGCCACGGAAGATGACTTTTGCTCCCTCAGGTCCTTCCTAGCCGCCTATATCTTCTCCAGGGATCATTTCTGCATGGACCTTTGAGGTTCTCAGCAGGTGGAAGATCTCCTACATGCCTGTATTGTAAGACCAACTCTGTCCCTGCTCTTCTCTAAAGTTAGATTGAGGGAACAGTGAATGCTTGGGGTTAAGAACATGTTCGATTTGGGTAGGAAATCATTCTGCTGGATG
Organism: Ictidomys tridecemlineatus; assembly: GCF_052094955.1. Lineage (NCBI taxonomy): Eukaryota > Metazoa > Chordata > Mammalia > Rodentia > Sciuridae > Ictidomys > Ictidomys tridecemlineatus. Next base: position 58,434,664 of record NC_135489.1, read on the forward strand.
AAGAATGGTATTGGGAACCTGTGATATTTATAATAATATAGATGTGAATGATATGTATGATAACAGAAATCTAAGTAAGATTTGAAGGCCAGAAGGGCATTGGGCCCTTGATTGGGATACTTAGCTTCGAATTACATTCTGTTCAGATGTCTCTGATAAATCCATATACAATGGCATAGGACCTTGTACCTTGGATTACTGAATGTAGAAGAGAAGATCCAGTCAAAAAAGGATAGTAGGTAGGATTAGGAAGATAGTCAGTAGGTTTAGGATGAAGAGTGAGTATAAAATTTGGACCAAAAGTTCTTTAGCAATAGGCTGTCTGTTAGAGAGTGAATGTAAATGTCAGCACATGTGAAGAGTCAGTCACAATGAGGAAGTAGGGAAGATATGTAGGAAAGCAGATATGAATATAGACATTAGGAAATCAGGCAAAGTATAAAGTGAGTGATAGGATTAGACAGTTTCAACAGGGTTGAGGTTGAATATATAATCTTAGGCAGAAACAAATGTGTAGTCACCAATAGGATTGACATTTGAGAGCATTAGGCAACCTAGACAAGTTTGGTTTTAGTAATCCATGCTCACTTTCCAATTAGGCTTAGGTACAATCATAAGTGTGACCTTTGCATTTTGTGTCCAGAATATCACTGTGATAAAATATATATGTAGATCAGGTGACATGAGTATTTCTTCCATTATTTTGGGAAGCAATATGTTGAAGACCTATAAATTAGAATTCGGGGGTACAAATAGGTGTACCCTGGGTCTATGAGTATAGAGATAATGCATGAATAGACCACACTGTGAATAAAGAAAATAACTGGTTCCAATTTAAATAATGGATTGAATGGATATGGATATCTGAAAACATATAGGAAATCTTATGTTGATACATGATCATTCATTCCAACCAGTTATACATCTAATGGTAATATTAGGGTGATGGTTTACCATGAGGAGTGTGTGAGTTTTGGTTCCAAAGTGATTATGGAAATCCAAAATTATGTGTTTGGAAAGAAGTCTCATGAAAAGACCAGTCAAAAAACATGGAGGAATACATGTGTTCTGAAGCAGGATTTAATTGAAATTGAACCAAATGCCTAGAAATTTGTGAATTTGAGGATGAAATATATATCCTATGATGTGCATCAACTGAAGAAATAGTAATGTAGCAGTGTTGAATATAAATAAATGTGAAAATACACATCATGTCCCATAGGAGTCTACTTGCACTGATATTAAACAGGGTCAGTTACTGTAGTAATGTTAGGATTTTTATGCACAATTCCCTGAAGTTAGTTTTCAGTACTAGGAAACAAATATGTATTTCAGGTGGATGAATATTTCTGAGAATAATCTTGTGAAAAGTTGATTATAAATCCACATACATGAACATGAATTTAGGGAGTGTAAAATAAGACACATATATTTTATATTTTGAAAAATCTGGAGAGTGTGTGTGTATATATACATATGTATATACACACAAAACACACACACAGAAACATTAAAAAGTAAAAATATATATGCCAATTGAAATTCATCATGAAATATATATCATCCAAAGATCCAAAAATATTTATTTTACTGAACATGGATGTATGTATCATGTTGTTCAATTAGGACGCTCACCCATAGGTTGATTTTCAGTTCCAACAGCATTTAGGAGGAGTGATTTCTTCTCACAGTTTGTATCTGCCAAGTCAGCCACCTCACAAGAATGTAGCTGGGAAACCAGGTAGGAATCTATATGTGCATGTAAAAATACATGTGCTTAATAGGATGCAGAGAAAGGCAGACAGGAATTCACATATTTGTTAAGTTTAAAAACACATGGAGAACTATTACATTGGACTAGATTCATAACATCTACCCTTTAGAATGCAAAAGGCCTGTCCAACTACACACCATGCTTCCTCTGAACTGCTTGTATTTCTATTTTGTTTGGGCTATTTTTCTCTATCATATTAGGATTCGTAGTCAGAGTCTAGTAGGGTATGTTTAGTGTCAGGGATTCAGTATTCGGAATGGAAAAAAGGAAAATGAATCCATTGTGTATGCAAATATGTGCTACACAAAATGCCCCACTGTCATCCAGAAAAATGCCTTGACAATACCCTTGCCCCAAGTAAGAAGCAATTCGAGGAGAAGAGTTAGAAAATCTTTGAATACATATGTGGAATGAAAAATGCTCAGGAGTTCACAACTTTGGAGGTGGTAGAGGAGTTTCCATAAGTAAGGGACAGGATAAACACTCCACAAACATGGAGCTCTGCTGACCTGAAGACTTCTTGAGAAACTGCCTCTGAGGTTGGGCTCTTGAAATATATGTTGTTGTCAGGAGCTTTAGCTTCCTTTGTAGTGAGACCATCAAAGCTGGGTCTGCATCTATGTGACCTGGAGGACATGGTTTCTGATTTTCCAATGAACATGAGGCAGAAGTGCTGAATTCTCTCTTTGTAGGTAAACTGTGTCCACTGGGGGCTAAGTGTCTCCCCTTGGGGACTGTGAAGCCATTTGGTCATCCTCCACTTTTCGTGGTGTTTCTTGCTGCTGCACTGGGAGTTTGGTATTTGCTTCACGAAATACAAGGAATTCAACTGGGACACAGTGCTGTAGGGAGTTCTGTCACGTGTGGTGGGTCAGGGTCCTAGGAGAAAGCACCAATTATGCTTCTATCCAACAGAGCTTAGCCCCTTGATTATAGCAACCTGATTCTGAAAATTGTTCTGAAACCTCTCCATATAACAAGATGCCTTTACATATAAGGGTCTGCTGGCTGCACCATGTAAGTCACAAAACATTTGGAAGCTTATGGCAGATCCACATTGCCCCACCACAGATGTTTTATCACACAACTGCACACCACTGCTCTAGGCCCACTACTCAGCAGGCCCCACCTTACTGGCATCTCTGTTCTTCATCATTTTCATGAAACCCATCAATCAAGGCACCTGTCTGGTATACTCATGATCAGCAACAGGACATCAAAAGCTTCTCCAGTGCCACCTGGTCATGGGAATTTCAAAGATTGCATGGTATTTATCCATTTTTAAAGGATTAAGTTGGAGGCACTGTGGGTTTCCATTCATTTTGGAACCATTAAATGGTGAAAAAGATCATTTCAATGAAAGCTCTGGAGAACTCTCACAAACAAGGCTTCCCAAAGAGTGGCCAAAATGTCACATGAAACCAGGCCCACTGAGGTCTACAATGTGAGGTCCATGTGTGTTTTGACTCTAAACTATGGCTGCCAGGTCTTTAAGAATAAAACCATGTGATATCCTGGCTGAGATTCCCAGTGTTCTGTGGAAAGTCACCCTGGGCTTCGATCTCAGTTTCCAGGGGGGATTCTCATGTGTGGCCTTGGAAAATCCCCACTCAATTCTTGGCAATACTTCTCTGAGGTCAGTTCCAGAACTCAGTCTCCAAGGGGTATCACACCAGAGTTCAAGCCCAGGCGGACCCAGTCATCTCTTCCACCGCCACACAAATGACCACAATTCAAACCAAAACACTGCCACAAAAACCTCGTCTTCTTCCATATAGACACTCCTGATAACTTCTGGCTGGAGGTTTCCATGAGGGGCTTAGCCTAAGACAGTGTCCACAATATGCTCCCTTGCCCCTAATTTGCCTAATGTCAGGGTGGTCTGGACACCCTTCCTTTGAACCAGGATTGATCAAATAGGCCTACCTTTAAAACTGCTCAGCTTCTCCACTTGGACGCCTGCTGATGGTGGGGTATAGATTCTTTGTGTGAATTGGAGTCATGAGAAAACCCAAGCACATAATGGCTAGCCTCTGCAGGGCTTTCAAAAACTCATTTGACCCAAAGGATCCCTGTCCTCACTTGATGGAGGTCAGAAAACTTACAGAGGAAGGTGAGAGACTTCATCCACAATGACTGCTTTGTTGCCATATTGGCTTTGCATGCACATATGGGATCTTTCTTGAGATCCATCAGGTGCTGACAATCTAAGCCACAGCCTCACACAGGGCCACGAGGCTGATTCAGACACATCCCATTGCAAAGCAATTAAGCAAAGGGCCACAAGTGATGCCTGTTTGTTTGCATTTGAAAACTGTTTTCTTCAGGCTTCACAAAGGGATGTCCTGAGGCAAAGACCTTGCTGACATCCAGGGAAACAGAACAATAGGTAAGCAAAAGGCCCTAAGCAGGGTTTCTCCACTGAGACTTTACTGGGCCCACTGATACCTGAGTTTACTGAGATGCTCGCCATTCCTTTCAGCTATCTAGTACATGGCCATATCCCCAAGCTGGGAGGTGGTACATATCTTAAACACAAAACAATGAACCTATTCTAAAGAGTGGCCAGAATTCAGGAAGAAAACAGGAATTTAGGAAGATAGTAAGTTTTGCCCATGGATAAGGCAAGCCGCAGTCCATTCATAAATTAAGCAGGATTCATGCTGGAAGCTTTCTACTAGACAGGACACATCCATTGATGTGTCTAATGTATACAACCAAGGACCCAGTGCAATACACAGACATAGCAACACTTGCCTAGTCAAACGACTTGCTAGAAACAGTCCACTCCAAACCAAAAAAACCGCCTTTCCTAGCTCTTCTCCGAACATGAGACAAACCACAAACTCACACCCACACCCACAAATCCACCTCCTTCCCCCAAAGAGGTCTGTGACTACACGCAGTGTCCTCTGACTGGTGGGCCATACTATGTGCCCCCAAAATGGCCTGTCCTGTCTCAGATCTGGCCTTCTTGGCCAATTCTGTGAAGTTGTCAGGAGCCAGGTGTGAGCCACTACCTGCTTTCTCAGGAAAGACTTCTTTCAGATCTGTACTGGCAATTGGCCATCCTCACATCTGTAGGTACCAAGAAAGACTGACTCTGTCCCTGGTAAATCCAAACAAGTGAGTCCACTGGGACTTGCACTGGGACTGCCTCTGTGTGCCTGGCTTCCTGAATCCCAAGTTCAGAGAGTTCCATCACCAAGGAAGTGTGGTGAGGTCACTTCCTTTAGGAACTTTATGAGGTCACTGCCTTGGAAACCACTTTGTCCTAACTGTTGCTTTCAAGGGTGCCATGAGATGGAGGCTGCCCCTGCTTCCTGTGACACTTTCACAAGTTAGAATGGTATATCAACCATAGGCACCCAGGAAAAGCTCTCCACACAGGCCTGGTTTGGTCCATCTTGTCTACATTAAGAAGAGAGAGGCTCATTCAGACACATCCTTTCATCCTGACCAAGTTGTTTGCCACGGAAGATGACTTTTGCTCCCTCAGGTTCTTCCTAGCCGCCTATATCTTCTCCAGGGATCATTTCTGCATGGACCTTTGAGGTTCTCAGCAGGTGGAAGATCTCCTACATGCCTGTATTGTAAGACCAACTCTGTCCCTGCTCTTCTCTAAAGTTAGATTGAGGGAACAGTGAATGCTTGGGGTTAAGAACATGTTCGATTTGGGTAGGAAATCATTCTGCTGGATGAAGAATGGTATTGGGAACCTGTGATATTTATAATAATATAGAGGTGAAATATATGTATGAAAACAGAAATCTAAGTAAGATTTGAAGGCCAGAAGGGCATTGGGCCCTTGATTGGGATACTTAGCTTTGAATTACATTCTGTACAGATGTTTCTCATAAATCCATATACAATGGCATAGGACCTTGTACCTTGGATGACTGAATGTAGAAGAGAAGATCCAGTCAAAAAGAGATAGTAGGTAGGATTAGGAAATATTCAGTAGGTTTTGGAAGAAGATTGGGTATAAAATTTGGACCAAAAGTTCTTTAGCAATAGGCTGTCTGTTAGAGAGTGAATGTGAATGTCAGCATATGTGAAGAGTCAGTCACAATGATGAAGTGGGGAAGATATGTAGGAAAGCAGTTATGAATGTAGACATTAGGAAATCAGGCAAAGTATAAAGTGAGTGATAGGATTAGACATTTTCAACAGGGTTGAGGTTGAATATATAATCTTAGGCAGAAACAAATGTGTAGTCACCAATAGGATTGACATTTGAGAGCATTAGGCAACCTAGACAAGTTTGGTTTTAGTAATCCATGCTCACTTTCCAATTAGGCTTAGGTTCAATCATAAGTGTGACCTTTGCATTTTGTGTCCAGAATATCACTGTGATAAAATATATATGTATATCAGGTGACATGAGCATTTCTTCCACTATTTTGTGAAGCAATATGTTGAAGACGTATAAATTAGAATTTGGGGGTACAAATAGGTGTACCCTGGGTCTATGAGTATAGACATAATGCATGAATAGACCATACTGTGAATAAAGAACATAACTGGTTCCAATTTAAATAATGGATTGAATGGATATCTGAAAACATATAGGAAATCATATATTGATACACGATCATTTATTCCAACCAGTTATACATCTAATGGTAATTTTAGGGTGATGGTTTACCATGAGGAGTGTGTGAGCTTTGGTTCCAAATTGATTATGGAAATCCAAAATTAGGTGTTTGGAAAGAAGTCTCATGAAAAGACCAGTCAAGAAACATGGAGGAATACATGTGTTCTGAAGCAGGATTTAATTGAAATTAAACCAAATGCCTAGAAATTTGTGAATTTGAGGATGAAATATATATCCTATGATGTGCATCAACTGAAGAAATAGTAATGTAGCAGTGTTGAATAAAAATAAATGTGAAAATACACATCATGTCCCATAGGAGTCTACTTGCATTAATATTAAACAGGGTCAGTTACTGTAGTAATGTTAGGATTTTAAGCACCATTCACTGAAGTTAGTTTTCAGTACTAGGAAACAAATATGTATTTCAGGTGGATGAATATTTCTGAGAATAATCTTGTGAAAAGTTGATTATAAATCCACATACATGAACATGAATTTAGGGAGTGTAAAATAAGACACATATATTTTACATTTTGAAAAATCTGGAGAGTGTGTGTGTGTATATATACATATGTATATACACACAAAACACACACACAGAGACATTAAAAAGTAAAAATATATATGCCAATTGAAATTCATCATGAAATATATATCATCCAAAGATCCAAAAATATTTATTTTACTGAACATGGATGTATGTATCATGTTGTTCAAGTAGGAAGCTCACCCATAGGTTGATTTTCAGTTCCAACAGCATTTAGGAGGAGTGATTTCTTCTCACAGTTTGTATCTGCCAAGTCAGCCACCTCACAAGAATGTAGCTGGGAAACGAGGTAGGAATCTATATGTGCATGTAAAAATACATGTGCTTAATAGGCTGCAGAGAAAGGGAGACAGGAATTCACATATTTGTTAAGTTTAAAAACACATGGAGAAATATTACATTGGACTAGATTCATAACATCTACCCTTTAGAATGCAAAAGGCCTGTCCAACTACACACCATGCCTCCTCTGAACTGCTTGTATTTCTATTTTGTTTGGGTTATTTTTCTCTATCATATTAAGATTCGTAGTCAGAGTCTAGTAGGGTATGGGTTAGTGTCAGGGATTCAGTATTCGGAATGGAAAAAAGGAAAATGAATCCAATGTGTATGCAAATATGTGCTACACAAAATGCCCCACTGTCATCCAGAAAAATGCCTTGACAATACCCTTGCCCCAAGTAAGACGCAATTCGAGGAGAAGAGTTAGAAAATCTTTGAATACATATGTGGAATGAAAAATGCTCAGGAGTTCACAACTTTGGAGGTGGTAGAGGAGTTTCCATAAGTAAGGGACAGGATAAACACTCCACAAACATGGAGCTCTGCTGACCTAAAGACTTCTTGAGAAACTGCCTCTGAGGTTGGGCTCTTGAAATATATGTTGTTGTCAGGAGCTTTAGCTTCCTTTGTAGTGAGAACATCAAAGCTGGGTCTGCATCTATGTGACATGGAGGACATGGTTTCTGATTTTCCAATGAACATGAGGCAGAAGTGCTGAATTCTCTCTTTGTAGGTAAACTGTGTCCACTGGGGGCTAAGTGTCTCCCCTTGGGGACTGTGAAGCCATTTGGTCATCCTCCACTTTTCCTGGTGTTTCTTGCTGCTGCACTGGGAGTTTGGTATTTGCTTCACAAAATACAAGGCATTCAACTGGGACACAGTGCTGGAGGGAGTTCTGTCACGTGTGGTGGGTCAGGGTCCTAGGAGAATGCACCAATTATGCTTCTATCCAACAGAGCTTAGCCCCTTGATTATAGCAACCTGATTCTGAAAATTGTTCTGAAACCTCTCCATATAACAAGGTGCCTTTACATATAAGGGTCTGCTGGCTGCACCATGTAAGTCACAAGACATTTGGAAGCCCATGGCAGATCCACATTGCCTCACCACAGATGTTTTATCACACACCTGCACACCACTGCTCTAGGCCCACTACTCAGCAGGCCCCACCTTACTGGCATCTCTGTTCTTCATCATTTTCATGAAACCCGTCAATCAAGGCACCTGTCTGGTATACTCATGATCAGCAACAGGACATCAAAAGCTTCTCCAGTGCCACCTGGTCATGGGAATTTCAAAGATTGCATGGTATTTATCTATCCATTTTTAAAGGATTAAGTTGGAGGCACTGTGGGTTTCCATTCATTTTGGAACCATTAAATGGTGAAAAAGATCATTTCAATGAAAGCTCTGGAGAACTCTCACAAACAAGGCTTCCCAAAGAGTGGCCAAAACGTCACATGAAACCAGGCCCACTGAGGTCTACAATGTGAGGTCCATGTGTGTTTTGACTCTCAACTATGGCTGCCAGGTCTTTAAGAATAAAACCATGTGATATCCTGGCTGAGATTCCCAGTTGTCTGTGGAAAGTCACCCTGGGCTTCGATCTCAGTTTCCAGGGGGGATTCTCATGCGTGGCCTTGGAAAATCCCCACTCAATTCTTGGCAATACTTCTCTGAGGTCAGTTCCAGAACTCAGTCTCCAAGGGGTATCACACCAGAGTTCAAGCCCAGGCGGATCCAGTCATCTCTTCCACCGCCACACAAATGACCACAATTCAAACCAAAACATTGCCACAAGGCCCTCATCTTCTTCCATATAGACACTCCTCATAACCTCTGGCTGGAGGTTTCCATGAGGGGCGCAGCCTAAGACAGTGTCCACAATAAGCTCCCTTGCCCCTCATTTGCCTAATGTCAGGGTGGCCTGGACACCCTTCCTTTGAACCAGGATTGATCAAATAGGCCTACCTTTAAAACTGCTCAGCTTCTCCACTTGGAAGCCTGCTGATTGTGGGGTATAGATTCATTGTGTGAATTGGAGTCATGAGAAAACGCAAGCACATAATGGCTAGCCTCTGCAGGGCTTTCAAAAACTCATTTGACCCAAAGGATCCCTGTCCTGACTTGATGGAGTTCAGGAAACTTACAGAGGAAGGCGAGAGACTTCATCCACAATGACTGCTTTGTTGCCATATTGGCTTTGCATGCACATATGGGATCTTTCTTGAGATCCATCAGGTGCTGACAATCTAAGCCACAGCCTCACACAGGGCCAAGAGGCTGATTCAGACACATCCCTTTGCAAAGCAATTAAGCAAAGATCCACAAGTGATGCCTGTTTGTTTGCATTTGAAAACTGTTTTCTTCAGGCTTCACAAAGGGATGTCCTGAGGCAAAGACCTTGCTGACATCCAGGGAAACAGAACAATAGGTAAGCAAAAGGCCCTAAGCAGGGTTTCTCCACTGAGAGTTTACTGGGCCCACTGATATCTGAGTTTACTGAGATGCTCGCCATTCCTTTCAGCTATCTAGTACATGGCCATATCACCAAGCTTGGAGGTGGTACATATCTTAAACACAAAACCATGAACCTATTCTGAAGAGTGGCCAGAATTCAGGAAGAAAACAGGAATTTAGGAAGATAGTAGGTTTTGCCCATGGATAAGGCAAGCCGCAGTCCATTCATAAATTAAGCAGGATGAATGCTGGAAGCTTTCTACTAGACAGGACACATCCATTGATGCATTCTCTTTCCTTATGTCTACAACCACGGACACAGTGCGATACACAGACATAGCAACACTAGCTTAGTCAAACGACTTGCTAGAAACAGTCCACTCCAAACCAAACAAACCGCCTTTCCTAGCTCTTCTCTGAACATGAGACCAAACCACAATCTCACACCCACACCCACAAAGCCACCTCCTTCCCCCAAAGAGGTCTGTGACTACACGCAGTGTCCTCTGACTGGTGGGCCATACTATGTGCCCCCAAAATGGCCTGTCCTGTCTCAGATCTGGCCTTCTTGGCCAATTCTGTGAAGTTGTCAGGAGCCAGGGGTGAGCCACTACCTGCTTTCTCAGGAAAGACTTCTTTCAGATCTGTCCTGGCAATTGGCCATCCTCACATCTGTAGGTATCAAGAAAGACTGACTCTGTCCTTGGTAAATCCAGACAAGTGTGCCCACTGGGACTTGCACTGGGACTGCCTCTGTGTGCCTGGCTTCCTGGATCCCAAGTTCAGAGAGTTCCATCACCAAGGAAGTGTGGTGAGGTCACTTCCTTTAGGAACTTTATGAGGTCACTGCCTTGGAAACCACTTTGTCCTAACTGTTGCTTTCAAGGGTGCCATGAGATGGAGGCTGCCCCTGCTTCCTGTGACACTTTCACAAGTTAGAATGGTATATCAACCATAGGCACCCAGGAAAAGCTCTCCACACAGGCCTGGTTTGGTCCATGTTGTCTACATTAAGAAGAGAGAGGCTCATTCAGACACATCCTTTCATCCTGACCAAGTTGTTTGCCACGGAAGATGACTTTTGCTCCCTCAGGTTCTTCCTAGCCGCCTATATCTTCTCCAGGGATCATTTCTGCATGGACCTTTGAGGTTCTCAGCAGGTGGAAGATCTCCTACATGCCTGTATTGTAAGACCAACTCTGTCCCTGCTCTTCTCTAAAGTTAGATTGAGGGAACAGTGAATGCTTGGGGTTAAGAACATGTTCGATTTGGGTAGGAAATCATTCTGCTGGATGAAGAATGGTATTGGGAACCTGTGATATTTATAATAATATAGATGTGAAATATATGTATGATAACAGAAATCTAAGTAAGATTTGAAGGCCAGAAGGGCATTGGGCCCTTGATTGGGATACTTAGCTTTGAATTAGATTCTGTACAGATGTCTCTGATAAATCCAAATACGCTGGCATAGGACCTTGTACCTTGGATGACTGAATGTAGAAGAGAAGACCCTGTCAAAAAAGGATAGTATGTAAAATTAGGAAGATAGTCAGTAGGTTTAGAAAGAAGAGTGAGTATAAAATTTGGACCAAAAGTTCTTTAGCAATAGGCTGTCTGTTAGAGAGTGAATGTAAATGTCAGCACATGTGAAGAGTCAGTCACAATGATGAAGTGGGGAAGATATGTAGGAAAGCAGATATGAATATAGACATTAGGAAATCAGGCAAAGTATAAAGTGAGTGATAGGATTAGACAGTTTCAACAGGGTTGAGGTTGAATATATAATCTTAGGCAGAAACAAATGTGTAGTCACCAATAGGATTGACATTTGAGAGCATTAGGCAACCTAGACAAGTTTGGTTTTAGTAATCCATGTTCACTTTCCAATTAGGCTTAGGTACAATCATAAGTGTGACCTTTGCATTTTGTGTCCAGAATATCACTGTGATAAAATATATATGTAGATCAGGTGACATGAGTATTTCTTCCACTATTTTGAGAAGCAATATGTTGAAGACCTATAAATTAGAATTCGGGGGTACAAATAGGTGTACCCTGGGCCTATGAGTATAGAGATAATGCATGAATAGACCATACTGTGAATACAGAAAATAACTGGTTCCAATTTAAATAATGGATTGAATGGATATGGATATCTGAAAACATATAGGAAATCTTATATTGATACATGATCATTCATTCCAACCAGTTATACATCTAATGGTAATATTAGGGTGATGGTTTACCATGAGGAGTGTGGGAGTTTTGGTTCCAAAGTGATTATGGAAATCCAAAATTATGTGTTTGGAAAGAAGTCTCATGAAAAGACCAGTCAAAAAACATGGAGGAATACATGTGTTCTGAAGCAGGATTTAATTGAAATTGAACCAAATGCCTAGAAATTTGTGAATTTGAGGATGAAATATATATCCTATGATGTGCATCAACTGAAGAAATAGTAATGTAGCAGTGTTGAATAAAAATAAATGTGAAAATACACATCATGTCCCATAGGAGTCTACTTGCACTGATATTAAACAGGGTCAGTTACTGTAGTAATGTTAGGATTTTTATGCACCATTCCCTGAAGTTAGTTTTCAGTACTAGGAAACAAATATGTATTTCAGGTGGATGAATATTTCTGAGAATAATCTTGTGAAAAGTAGATTATAAATCCACGTACATGAACATGAATTTAGGGAGTGTAAAATAAGACACATATATTTTATATTTTGAAAAATCTGGAGAGAGTGTGTGTGTATATACACATATGTATATACACACAAAACACACACACAGAGACATTAAAAAGTAAAAATATATATGCCAATTGAAATTCATCATGAAATATATATCATCCAAAGATCCAAAAATATTTATTTTACTGAACATGGATGTATGTATCATGTTGTTCAAGTAGGAAGCTCACCCATAGGTTGATTTTCAGTTCCAACAGCATTTAGGAGGAGTGATTTCTTCTCACAGTTTGTATCTGCCAAGTCAGCCACCTCACAAGAATGTAGCTGGGAAACCATGTAGGAATCTATATGTGCATGTAAAAATACATGTGCTGAATAGGCTGCAGAGAAAGGGAGACAGGAATTCACATATTTGTTAAGTTTAAAAACACATGGAGAACTATTACATTGGACTAGATTCATAACATCTACCCTTTAGAATGCAAAAGGCCTGTCCAACTACACACCATGCCTCCTCTGAACTGCTTGTATTTCTATTTTGTTTGGGTTATTTTTCTCTATCATATTAGGATTCGTAGTCTGAATCTAGTAGGGTATGGGTTAGTGTCAGGGATTCAGTATTCGGAATGGAAAAAAGGAAAATGAATCCAATGTGTATGCAAATATGTGCTACACAAAATGCCCCACTGTCATCCAGAAAAATGCCTTGACAATACCCTTGCCCCAAGTAAGATGCAATTCGAGGAGAAGAGTTAGAAAATCTTTGAATACATATGTGGAATGAAAAATGCTCAGGAGTTCACAACTTTGGAGGTGGTAGAGGAGTTTCCATAAGTAAGGGACAGGATAAACACTCCACAAACATGGAGCTCTGCTGACCTAAAGACTTCTTGAGAAACTGCCTCTGAGGTTGGGCTCTTGAAATATATGTTGTTGTCAGGAGCTTTAGCTTCCTTTGTAGTGAGACCATCAAAGCTGGGTCTGCATCTATGTGACCTGGAGGACATGGTTTCTGATTTTCCAATGAACATGAGGCAGAAGTGCAGAATTCTCTCTTTGTAGGTAAACTGTGTCCACTGGGGGCTAAGTGTCTCCCCTTGGGGACTGTGAAGCCATTTGGTCATCCTCCAATTTTCGTGGTGTTTCTTGCTGCTGCACTGGGAGTTTGGTATTTGCTTCACGAAATACAAGGCATTCAACTGGGACACAGTGCTGGAGGGAGTTCTGTCACGTGTGGTGGGTCAGGGTCCTAGGAGAATGCACCAATTATGCTTCTATCCAACAGAGCTTAGCCCCTGGATTATAGCAACCTGATTCTGAAAATTGTTCTGAAACCTCTCCATATAACAAGGTGCCTTTACGTATAAGGGTCTGCTGGCTGCATCATGTAAGTCACAAGACATTTGGAAGCCCATGGCAGATCCACATTGCCTCACCACAGATGTTTTATCAAACACCTGCACACCACTGCTCTAGGCCCACTACTCAGCAGGCCCCACCTTACTGGCATCTCTGTTCTTCATCATTTTCATGAAACCCGTCAATCAAGGCACCTGTCTGGTATAATCATGATCAGCAACAGGACATCAAAAGCTTCTCCAGTGCCACCTGGTCATGGGAATTTCAAAGATTGCATGGTATTTATCTATCCATTTTTAAAGGATTAAGTTGGAGGCACTGTGGGTTTCCATTCATTTTGGAACCATTAAATGGTGAAAAAGATCATTTCAATGAAAGCTCTGGAGAACTCTCACAAACAAGGCTTCCCAAAGAGTGGCCAAAATGTCACATGAAACCAGGCCCACTGAGGTCTACAATGTGAGGTCCATGTGTGTTTTGACTCTCAACTATGGCTGCCAGGTCTTTAAGAATAAAACCATGTGATATCCTGGCTGAGATTCCCAGTGTTCTGTGGAAAGTCACCCTGGGCTTCGATCTCAGTTTCCAGGGGGGATTCTCATGCGTGTCCTTGGAAAATCCCCACTCAATTCTTGGCAATACTTCTCTGAGGTCAGTTCCAGAACTCAGTCTCCAAGGGGTATCACACCAGAGTTCAAGCCCAGGCGGACCCAGTCATCTCTTCCACCGCCACACAAATGACCACAATTCAAACCAAAACACTGCCACAAGGCCCTCATCTTCTTCCATATAGACACTCCTCATAACCTCTGGCTGGAGGTTTCCATGAGGGCGCAGCCTAAGACAGTGTCCACAATAAGCTCCCTTGCCCCTCATTTGCCTAATGTCAGGGTGGCCTGGACACCCTTCCTTTGAACCAGGATTGATCAAATAGGCCTACCTTTAAAACTGCTCAGCTTCTCCACTTGGACGCCTGCTGATGGTGGGGTATAGATTCTTTGTGTGAATTGGAGTCATGAGAAAACCCAAGCACATAATGGCTAGCCTCTGCAGGGCTTTCAAAAACTCATTTGACCCAAAGGATCCCTGTCCTGACTTGATGGAGTTCAGGAAACTTACAGAGGAAGGCGAGAGACTTCATCCACAATGACTGCTTTGTTGCCATATTGGCTTTGCATGCACATATGGGATCTTTCTTGAGATCCATCAGGTGCTGACAATCTAAGCCACAGCCTCACACAGGGCCACGAGGCTGATTCAGACACATCCCTTTGCAAAGCAATTAAGCAAAGAGCCACAAGAGATGCCTGTTTGTTTGCATTTGAAAACTGTTTTCTTCAGGCTTCACAAAGGGATGTCCTGAGGCAAAGACCTTGCTGACATCCAGGGAAACAGAACAATAGGTAAGCAAAAGGCCCTAAGCAGGGTTTCTCCACTGAGAGTTTACTGGGCCCACTGATATCTGAGTTTACTGAGATGCTCGCCATTCCTTTCAGCTATCTAGTACATGGCCATATCACCAAGCTTGGAGGTGGTACATATCTTAAACACAAAACCATGAACCTATTCTGAAGAGTGGCCAGAATTCAGGAAGAAAACAGGAATTTAGGAAGATAGTAGGTTTTGCCCATGGATAAGGCAAGCCGCAGTCCATTCATAAATTAAGCAGGATGAATGCTGGAAGCTTTCTACTAGACAGGACACATCCATTGATGCATTCTCTTTCCTTATGTCTACAACCACGGACACAGTGCGATACACAGACATAGCAACACTAGCTTAGTCAAACGACTTGCTAGAAACAGTCCACTCCAAACCAAACAAACCGCCTTTCCTAGCTCTTCTCTGAACATGAGACCAAACCACAATCTCACACCCACACCCACAAAGCCACCTCCTTCCCCCAAATAGGTCTGTGACTACACGCAGTGTCCTCTGACTGGTGGGCCATACTATGTGCCCCCAAAATGGCCTGTCCTGTCTCAGATCTGGCCTTCTTGGCCAATTCTGTGAAGTTGTCAGGAGCCAGGGGTGAGCCACTACCTGCTTTCTCAGGAAAGACTTCTTTCAGATCTGTCCTGGCAATTGGCCATCCTCACATCTGTAGGTATCAAGAAAGACTGACTCTGTCCTTGGTAAATCCAGACAAGTGTGCCCACTGGGACTTGCACTGGGACTGCCTCTGTGTGCCTGGCTTCCTGGATCCCAAGTTCAGAGAGTTCCATCACCAAGGAAGTGTGGTGAGGTCACTTCCTTTAGGAACTTTATGAGGTCACTGCCTTGGAAACCACTTTGTCCTCACTGTTGCTTTCAAGGGTGCCATGAGATGGAGGCTGCCCCTGCTTCCTGTGACACTTTCACAAGTTAGAATGGTATATCAACCATAGGCACCCAGGAAAAGCTCTCCACACAGGCCTGGTTTGGTCCATGTTGTCTACATTAAGAAGAGAGAGGCTCATTCAGACACATCCTTTCATCCTGACCAAGTTGTTTGCCACGGAAGATGACTTTTGCTCCCTCAGGTTCTTCCTAGCCGCCTATATCTTCTCCAGGGATCATTTCTGCATGGACCTTTGAGGTTCTCAGCAGGTGGAAGATCTCCTACATGCCTGTATTGTAAGACCAACTCGGTCCCTGCTCTTCTCTAAGGTTAGATTGAGGGAACAGTGAATGCTTGGGGTTAAGAACATGTTCGATTTGGGTAGGAAATCATTCTGCTGGATGAAGAATAGTATTGGGAACCTGTGATATTTATAATAATATAGATGTGAAATATATGTATGATAACAGAAATCTAAGTAAGATTTGAGGGCCAGAAGGGCATTGGGCCCTTGATTGGGATACTTAGCTTTGAATTACATTCTGTACAGATGTCTCTGATAAATCGATATATGCTGGCTTAGGACCTTGTACCTTGGATGACTGAATGTAGAAGAGAAGATCCAGTCAAAAGGGATAGTAGGTAGGATTAGGAAGATTGTCAGTAGGTTTAGGAAGAAGAGTGAGTATAAAATTTGGACCAAAAGTTCTTTAGCAATAGGCTGTCTGTTAGAGAGTGAATGTAAATGTCAGCACATGTGAAGAGTCAGTCACAATGAGGAAGTGGGGAAGATATGTAGGAAAGCAGATATGAATATAGACATTAGGAAATCAGGCAAAGTATAAAGTGAGTGATAGGATTAGACAGTTTCAACAGGGTTGAGGTTGAATATATAATCTTAGGCAGAAACAAATGTGTAGTCACCAATAGGATTGACATTTGAGAGCATTAGGCAACCTAGACAAGTTTGGTTTTAGTAATCCATGTTCACTTTCCAATTAGGCTTAGGTACAATCATAAGTGTGACCTTTGCATTTTGTGTCCAGAATATCACTGTGATAAAATATATATGTAGATCAGGTGACATGAGTATTTCTTCCACTATTTTGGGAAGCAATATGTTGAAGACCTATAAATTAGAATTCGGGGGTACAAATAGGTGTACCCTGGGTCTATGAGTATAGAGATAATGCATGAATAGACCATACTGTGAATACAGAAAATAACTGGTTCCAATTTAAATAATGGATTGAATGGATATGGATATCTGAAAACATATAGGAAATCTTATATTGATACATGATCATTCATTCCAACCAGTTATACATCTAATGGTAATATTAGGGTGATGGTTTACCATGAGGAGTGTGGGAGTTTTGGTTCCAAAGTGATTATGGAAATCCAAAATTATGTGTTTGGAAAGAAGTCTCATGAAAAGACCAGTCAAAAAACATGGAGGAATACATGTGTTCTGAAGCAGGATTTAATTGAAATTGAACCAAATGCCTAGAAATTTGTGAATTTGAGGATGAAATATATATCCTATGATGTGCATCAAATGAAGAAATAGTAATGTAGCAGTGTTGAATAAAAATAAATGTGAAAATACACATCATGTCCCATAGGAGTCTACTTGCACTGATATTAAACAGGGTCAGTTACTGTAGTAATGTTAGGATTTTTATGCACCATTCCCTGAAGTTAGTTTTCAGTACTAGGAAACAAATATGTATTTCAGGTGGATGAATATTTCTGAGAATAATCTTGTGAAAAGTTGATTATAAATCCACATACATGAACATGAATTTAGGGAGTGTAAAATAAGACACATATATTTTATATTTTGAAAAATCTGGAGAGTGTGTGTGTGTATATATACATATGTATATACACACAAAACACACAGAGACATTAAAAAGTAAAAATATATATGCCAATTGAAATTCATCATGAAATATATATCATCCAAAGATCCAAAAATATTTATTTTACTGAACATGGATGTATGTATCATGTTGTTCAAGTAGGAAGCTCACCCATAGGTTGATTTTCAGTTCCAACAGCATTTAGGAGGAGTGATTTCTTCTCACAGTTTGTATCTGCCAAGTCAGCCACCTCACAAGAATGTAGCTGGGAAACCAGGTAGGAATCTATATGTGCATGTAAAAATACATGTGCTGAATAGGCTGCAGAGAAAGGGAGACAGGAATTCACATATTTGTTAAGTTTAAAAACACATGGAGAAATATTACATTGGACTAGATTCATAACATCTACCCTTTAGACTGCAAAAGGCCTGTCCAACTACACACCATGCCTCCTCTGAACTGCTTGTATTTCTATTTTGTTTGGGTTATTTTTCTCTATCATATTAGGATTCGTAGTCAGAGTCTAGTAGGGTATGGGTTAGTGTCAGGGATTCAGTATTCGGAATGGAAAAAAGGAAAATGAATCCAATGTGTATGCAAATATGTGCTACACAAAATGCCCCACTGTCATCCAGAAAAATGCCTTGACAATACCCTTGCCCCAAGGAAGATGCAATCCGAGGAGAAGAGTTAGAAAATCTTTGAATACATATGTGGAATGAAAAATGCTCAGGAGTTCACAACTTTGGAGGTGGTAGAGGAGTTTCCATAAGTAAGGGACAGGATAAACACTCCACAAACATGGAGCTCTGCTGACGTAAAGACTTCTTGAGCAACTGCCTCTGAGGTTGGGCTCTTGAAATATATGTTGTTTTCAGGAGCTTTAGCTTCCTAGTGAGACCATCAAAGCTGGGTCTGCATCTATGTGACCTGGAGGACACGGTTTCTGATTTTCCAATGAACATGAGGCAGAAGTGCTGAATTCTCTCTTTGTAGGTAAACTGTGTCCACTGGGGGCTAAGTGTCTCCCCTTGGGGACTGTGAAGCCATTTGGTCATCCTCCACTTTTCGTGGTTTTTTTGCTGCTGCACTGGGAGTTTGGTATTTGCTTCACGAAATACAAGGCATTCAACTGGGACAAAGTGCTGGAGGGAGTTCTGTCACGTGTGGTGGGTCAGGGTCCTAGGAGAATGCACCAATTATGCTTCTATCCAACAGAGCTTAGCCCCTTGATTATAGCAACCTGATTCTGAAAATTGTTCTGAAACCTCTCCATATAACAAGGTGCCTTTACATATAAGGGTCTGCTGGCTGCATCATGTAAGTCACAAGACATTTGGAAGCCCATGGCAGATCCACATTGCCTCACCACAGATGTTTTATCACAAACCTGCACACCACTGCTCTAGGCCCACTACTCAGCAGGCCCCATCTTACTGGCATCTCTGTTCTTCATCATTTTCATGAAACCCGTCAATCAAGGCATCTGTCTGGTATACTCATGATCAGCAACAGGACATCAAAAGCTTCTCCAGTGCCACCTGGTCATGGGAATTTCAAAGATTGCATGGTATTTATCTATCCATTTTTAAAGGATTAAGTTGGAGGCACTGTGGGTTTCCATTCATTTTGGAACCATTAAATGGTGAAAAAGATCATTTCAATGAAAGTTCTGGAGAACTCTCACAAACAAGGCTTCCCAAAGAGTGGCCAAAATGTCACATGAAACCAGGCCCACTGAGGTCTACAATGTGAGGTCCATGTGTGTTTTGACTCTCAACTATGGCTGCCAGGTCTTTAAGAATAAAACCATGTGATATCCTGGCTGAGATTCCCAGTGTTCTGTGGAAAGTCACCCTGGGCTTCGATCTCAGTTTCCAGGGGGGATTGTCATGCGTGGCCTTGGAAAATCCCAACTCAATTCTTGGCAATACTTCTCTGAGGTCAGTTCCAGAACTCAGTCTCCAAGGGGTATCACACCAGAGTTCAAGCCCAGGCGGACCCAGTCATCTCTTCCACCGCCACACAAATGACCACAATTCAAACCAAAACACTGCCACAAGGCCCTCATCTTCTTCCATATAGACACTCCTCATAACCTCTGGCTGGAGGTTTCCATGAGGGGCTTAGCCTAAGACAGTGTCCACAATAAGCTCCCTTGCCCCTCATTTGCCTAATGTCAGGGTGGCCTGGACACCCTTCCTTTGAACCAGGATTGATCAAATAGGCCTACCTTTAAAACTGCTCAGCTTCTCCACTTGGACGCCTGCTGATGGTGGGGTATAGATTCTTTGTGTGAATTGGAGTCATGAGAAAACCCAAGCACATAATGGCTAGCCTCTGCAGGGCTTTCAAAAACTCATTTGAACCAAAGGATCCCTGTCCTCACTTGATGGAGGTCAGGAAACTTACAGAGGAAGGCGAGAGACTTCATTCACAATGACTGCTTTGTTGCCATATTGGCTTTGCATGCACATATGGGATCTTTCTTGAGATCCATCAGGTGCTGACAATCTAAGCCACAGCCTCACACAGGGCCATGAGGCTGATTCAGACACATCCCTTTGCAAAGCAATTAAGCAAAGAGCCACAAGTGATGCCTGTTTGTTTGCATTTGAAAACTGTTTTCTTCAGGCTTCACAAAGGGATGTCCTGAGGCAAAGACCTTGCTGACATCCAGGGAAACAGAACAATAGGTAAGCAAAAGGCCCTAAGCACGGTTTCTCCACTGAGACTTTACTGGGCCCACTGATATCTGAGTTTACTGAGATGCTCGCCATTCCTTTCAGCTATCTAGTACATGGCCATATCACCAAGCTTGGAGGTGGTACATATCTTAAACAGAAAACCATGAACCTATTCTGAAGAGTGGCCAGAATTCAGGAAGAAAACAGGAATTTAGGAAGATAGTAGGTTTTGCCCATGGATAAGGCAAGCAGCAGTCCATTCATAAATTAAGCAGGATGAATGCTGGAAGCTTTCTACTAGACAGGACACATCCATTGATACATTTTCTTTCCTTATGTCTACAACCACGGACACAGTGCGATACACAGACATAGCAACACTAGCCTAGTCAAACGACTTGCTAGAAACAGTCCACTCCAAACCAAACAAACCGCCTTTCCTAGCTCTTCTCCGAACATGAGACCAAACCACAAACTCGCACCCACACCCACAAAGCCACCTCCTTCCCCCAAATAGGTCTGTGACTACACGCAGTGTCCTCTGACTGGTGGGCCATACTATGTGCCCCCAAAATGGCCTGTCCTGTCTCAGATCTGGCCTTCTTGGCCAATTCTGTGAAGTTGTCAGGAGCCAGGGGTGAGCCACTACCTGCTTTCTCAGGAAAGACTTCTTTCAGATCTGTACTGGCAATTGGCCATCCTCACATCTGTAGGTACCAAGAAAGACTGACTCTGTCCTTGGTAAATCCAGACAAGTGAGCCCACTGGGACTTGCACTGGGACTGCCTCTGTGTGCCTGGCTTCCTGGATCCCAAGTTCAGAGAGTTCCATCACCAAGGAAGTGTGGTGAGGTCACTTCCTTTAGGAACTGAATGAGGTCACTGCCTTGGAAACCACTTTGTCCTAACTGTTGCTTTCAAGGGCGCCATGAGATGGAGGCTGCCCCTGCTTCCTGTGACACTTTCACAAGTTAGAATGGTATATCAACCATAGGCACCCAGGAAAAGCTCTCCACACAGGCCTGGTTTGGTCCATCTTGTCTACATTAAGAAGAGAGAGGCTCATTCAGACACATCCTTTCATCCTGACCAAGTTGTTTGCCATGGAAGATGACTTTTGCTCCCTCAGGTCATTCCTAGCCACCTATATCTTCTCCAGGGATCATTTCTGCATGGACCTTTGAGGTTCTCAGCAGGTGGAAGATCTCCTACATGCCTGTATTGTAAGACCAACTCGGTCCCTGCTCTTCTCTAAGGTTAGATTGAGGGAACAGTGAATGCTTGGGGTTAAGAACATGTTCGATTTGGGTAGGAAATCATTCTGCTGGATGAAGAATAGTATTGGGAACCTGTGATATTTATAATAATATAGATGTGAAATATATGTATGATAACAGAAATCTAAGTAAGATTTGAGGGCCAGAAGGGCATTGGGCCCTTGATTGGGATACTTAGCTTTGAATTACATTCTGTACAGATGTCTCTGATAAATCGATATACGCTGGCTTAGGACCTTGTACCTTGGATGACTGAATGTAGAAGAGAAGATCCAGTCAAAAGGGATAGTAGGTAGGATTAGGAAGATTGTCAGTAGGTTTAGGAAGAAGAGTGAGTATAAAATTTGGACCAAAAGTTCTTTAGCAATAGGCTGTCTGTTAGAGAGTGAATGTAAATGTCAGCACATGTGAAGAGTCAGTCACAATGAGGAAGTGGGGAAGATATGTAGGAAAGCAGATATGAATATAGACATTAGGAAATCAGGCAAAGTATAAAGTGAGTGATAGGATTAGACAGTTTCAACAGGGTTGAGGTTGAATATATAATCTTAGGCAGAAACAAATGTGTAGTCACCAATAGGATTGACATTTGAGAGCATTAGGCAACCTAGACAAGTTTGGTTTTAGTAATCCATGTTCACTTTCCAATTAGGCTTAGGTACAATCATAAGTGTGACCTTTGCATTTTGTGTCCAGAATATCACTGTGATAAAATATATATGTAGATCAGGTGACATGAGTATTTCTTCCACTATTTTGGGAAGCAATATGTTGAAGACCTATAAATTAGAATTCGGGGGTACAAATAGGTGTACCCTGGGTCTATGAGTATAGAGATAATGCATGAATAGACCATACTGTGAATACAGAAAATAACTGGTTCCAATTTAAATAATGGATTGAATGGATATGGATATCTGAAAACATATAGGAAATCTTATATTGATACATGATCATTCATTCCAACCAGTTATACATCTAATGGTAATATTAGGGTGATGGTTTACCATGAGGAGTGTGGGAGTTTTGGTTCCAAAGTGATTATGGAAATCCAAAATTATGTGTTTGGAAAGAAGTCTCATGAAAAGACCAGTCAAAAAACATGGAGGAATACATGTGTTCTGAAGCAGGATTTAATTGAAATTGAACCAAATGCCTAGAAATTTGTGAATTTGAGGATGAAATATATATCCTATGATGTGCATCAAATGAAGAAATAGTAATGTAGCAGTGTTGAATAAAAATAAATGTGAAAATACACATCATGTCCCATAGGAGTCTACTTGCACTGATATTAAACAGGGTCAGTTACTGTAGTAATGTTAGGATTTTTATGCACCATTCCCTGAAGTTAGTTTTCAGTACTAGGAAACAAATATGTATTTCAGGTGGATGAATATTTCTGAGAATAATCTTGTGAAAAGTTGATTATAAATCCACATACATGAACATGAATTTAGGGAGTGTAAAATAAGACACATATATTTTATATTTTGAAAAATCTGGAGAGTGTGTGTGTGTATATATACATATGTATATACACACAAAACACACAGAGACATTAAAAAGTAAAAATATATATGCCAATTGAAATTCATCATGAAATATATATCATCCAAAGATCCAAAAATATTTATTTTACTGAACATGGATGTATGTATCATGTTGTTCAAGTAGGAAGCTCACCCATAGGTTGATTTTCAGTTCCAACAGCATTTAGGAGGAGTGATTTCTTCTCACAGTTTGTATCTGCCAAGTCAGCCACCTCACAAGAATGTAGCTGGGAAACCAGGTAGGAATCTATATGTGCATGTAAAAATACATGTGCTGAATAGGCTGCAGAGAAAGGGAGACAGGAATTCACATATTTGTTAAGTGTAAAAACACATGGAGAAATATTACATTGGACTAGATTCATAACATCTACCCTTTAGACTGCAAAAGGCCTGTCCAACTACACACCATGCCTCCTCTGAACTGCTTGTATTTCTATTTTGTTTGGGTTATTTTTCTCTATCATATTAGGATTCGTAGTCAGAGTCTAGTAGGGTATGGGTTAGTGTCAGGGATTCAGTATTCGGAATGGAAAAAAGGAAAATGAATCCAATGTGTATGCAAATATGTGCTACACAAAATGCCCCACTGTCATCCAGAAAAATGCCTTGACAATACCCTTGCCCCAAGGAAGATGCAATCCGAGGAGAAGAGTTAGAAAATCTTTGAATACATATGTGGAATGAAAAATGCTCAGGAGTTCACAACTTTGGAGGTGGTAGAGGAGTTTCCATAAGTAAGGGACAGGATAAACACTCCACAAACATGGAGCTCTGCTGACGTAAAGACTTCTTGAGCAACTGCCTCTGAGGTTGGGCTCTTGAAATATATGTTGTTTTCAGGAGCTTTAGCTTCCTAGTGAGACCATCAAAGCTGGGTCTGCATCTATGTGACCTGGAGGACAAGGTTTCTGATTTTCCAATGAACATGAGGCAGAAGTGCTGAATTCTCTCTTTGTAGGTAAACTGTGTCCACTGGGGGCTAAGTGTCTCCCCTTGGGGACTGTGAAGCCATTTGGTCCTCCTCCACTTTTCGTGGTTTTTTTGCTGCTGCACTGGGAGTTTGGTATTTGCTTCACGAAATACAAGGCATTCAACTGGGACAAAGTGCTGGAGGGAGTTCTGTCACGTGTGGTGGGTCAGGGTCCTAGGAGAATGCACCAATTATGCTTCTATCCAACAGAGCTTAGCCCCTTGATTATAGCAACCTGATTCTGAAAATTGTTCTGAAACCTCTCCATATAACAAGGTGCCTTTACATATAAGGGTCTGCTGGCTGCATCATGTAAGTCACAAGACATTTGGAAGCCCATGGCAGATCCACATTGCCTCACCACAGATGTTTTATCACAAACCTGCACACCACTGCTCTAGGCCCACTACTCAGCAGGCCCCATCTTACTGGCATCTCTGTTCTTCATCATTTTCATGAAACCCGTCAATCAAGGCATCTGTCTGGTATACTCATGATCAGCAACAGGACATCAAAAGCTTCTCCAGTGCCACCTGGTCATGGGAATTTCAAAGATTGCATGGTATTTATCTATCCATTTTTAAAGGATTAAGTTGGAGGCACTGTGGGTTTCCATTCATTTTGGAACCATTAAATGGTGAAAAAGATCATTTCAATGAAAGTTCTGGAGAACTCTCACAAACAAGGCTTCCCAAAGAGTGGCCAAAATGTCACATGAAACCAGGCCCACTGAGGTCTACAATGTGAGGTCCATGTGTGTTTTGACTCTCAACTATGGCTGCCAGGTCTTTAAGAATAAAACCATGTGATATCCTGGCTGAGATTCCCAGTGTTCTGTGGAAAGTCACCCTGGGCTTCGATCTCAGTTTCCAGGGGGGATTGTCATGCGTGGCCTTGGAAAATCCCAACTCAATTCTTGGCAATACTTCTCTGAGGTCAGTTCCAGAACTCAGTCTCCAAGGGGTATCACACCAGAGTTCAAGCCCAGGCGGACCCAGTCATCTCTTCCACCGCCACACAAATGACCACAATTCAAACCAAAACACTGCCACAAGGCCCTCATCTTCTTCCATATAGACACTCCTCATAACCTCTGGCTGGAGGTTTCCATGAGGGGCTTAGCCTAAGACAGTGTCCACAATAAGCTCCCTTGCCCCTCATTTGCCTAATGTCAGGGTGGCCTGGACACCCTTCCTTTGAACCAGGATTGATCAAATAGGCCTACCTTTAAAACTGCTCAGCTTCTCCACTTGGACGCCTGCTGATGGTGGGGTATAGATTCTTTGTGTGAATTGGAGTCATGAGAAAACCCAAGCACATAATGGCTAGCCTCTGCAGGGCTTTCAAAAACTCATTTGAACCAAAGGATCCCTGTCCTCACTTGATGGAGGTCAGGAAACTTACAGAGGAAGGCGAGAGACTTCATTCACAATGACTGCTTTGTTGCCATATTGGCTTTGCATGCACATATGGGATCTTTCTTGAGATCCATCAGGTGCTGACAATCTAAGCCACAGCCTCACACAGGGCCATGAGGCTGATTCAGACACATCCCTTTGCAAAGCAATTAAGCAAAGAGCCACAAGTGATGCCTGTTTGTTTGCATTTGAAAACTGTTTTCTTCAGGCTTCACAAAGGGATGTCCTGAGGCAAAGACCTTGCTGACATCCAGGGAAACAGAACAATAGGTAAGCAAAAGGCCCTAAGCACGGTTTCTCCACTGAGACTTTACTGGGCCCACTGATATCTGAGTTTACTGAGATGCTCGCCATTCCTTTCAGCTATCTAGTACATGGCCATATCACCAAGCTTGGAGGTGGTACATATCTTAAACAGAAAACCATGAACCTATTCTGAAGAGTGGCCAGAATTCAGGAAGAAAACAGGAATTTAGGAAGATAGTAGGTTTTGCCCATGGATAAGGCAAGCAGCAGTCCATTCATAAATTAAGCAGGATGAATGCTGGAAGCTTTCTACTAGACAGGACACATCCATTGATACATTTTCTTTCCTTATGTCTACAACCACGGACACAGTGCGATACACAGACATAGCAACACTAGCCTAGTCAAACGACTTGCTAGAAACAGTCCACTCCAAACCAAACAAACCGCCTTTCCTAGCTCTTCTCCGAACATGAGACCAAACCACAAACTCGCACCCACACCCACAAAGCCACCTCCTTCCCCCAAATAGGTCTGTGACTACACGCAGTGTCCTCTGACTGGTGGGCCATACTATGTGCCCCCAAAATGGCCTGTCCTGTCTCAGATCTGGCCTTCTTGGCCAATTCTGTGAAGTTGTCAGGAGCCAGGGGTGAGCCACTACCTGCTTTCTCAGGAAAGACTTCTTTCAGATCTGTACTGGCAATTGGCCATCCTCACATCTGTAGGTACCAAGAAAGACTGACTCTGTCCTTGGTAAATCCAGACAAGTGAGCCCACTGGGACTTGCACTGGGACTGCCTCTGTGTGCCTGGCTTCCTGGATCCCAAGTTCAGAGAGTTCCATCACCAAGGAAGTGTGGTGAGGTCACTTCCTTTAGGAACTTTATGAGGTCACTGCCTTGGAAACCACTTTGTCCTAACTGTTGCTTTCAAGGGTGCCATGAGATGGAGGCTGCCCCTGCTTCCTGTGACATTTTCACAAGTTAGAATGGTATATCAACCATAGGCACCCAGGAAAAGCTCTCCACACAGGCCTGGTTTGGTCCATCTTGTCTACATTAAGAAGAGAGAGGCTCATTCAGACACATCCTTTCATCCTGACCAAGTTGTTTGCCACGGAAGATGACTTTTGCTCCCTCAGGTCCTTCCTAGCCGCCTATATCTTCTCCAGGGATCATTTCTGCATGGACCTTTGAGGTTCTCAGCAGGTGGAAGATCTCCTACATGCCTGTATTATAAGACCAACTCTGTCCCTGCTCTTCTCTAAAGTTAGATTGAGGGAACAGTGAATGCTTGGGGTTAAGAACATGTTCAATTTGGGTAGAAGATCATTCTGCTGGATGAAGAATGGTATTGGGAACCTGTGATATTTATAATAATATAGATGTGAAAGATATGTATGATAACAGAAATCTAAGTAAGATTTGAAGGCCAGAAGGGCATTGGGCCCTTGATTGGGATACTTAGCTTCGAATTACATTCTGTACAGATGTCTCTGATAAATCCATATACAATGGCATAGGACCTTGTACCTTGGATGACTGAATGTAGAAGAGAAGATCCAGTCAAAAAGGGATAGTAGGTAGGATTAGGAAGATAGTCAGTAGGTTTAGGAAGAAGAGTGAGTATAAAATTTGGACCAAAAGTTCTTTAGCAATAGGCTGTCTGTTAGAGAGTGAATGTAAATGTCAGCATATGTGAAGAGTCAGTCACAATGATGAAGTGGGGAAGATATGTAGGAAAGCAGATATGAATATAGACATTAGGAAATCAGGCAAAGTATAAAGTGAGTGATAGGATTAGACATTTTCAACAGGGTTGAGGTTGAATATATAATCTTAGGCAGAAACAAATGTGTAGTCACCAATAGGATTGACATTTGAGAGCATTAGGCAACCTAGACAAGTTTGGTTTTAGTAATCCATGCTCACTTTCCAATTAGGCTTAGGTACAATCATAAGTGTGACCTTTGCATTTTGTGTCCAGAATATCACTGTGATAAAATATATATGTAGATCAGGTGACATGAGTATTTCTTCCACTATTTTGGGAAGCAATATGTTGAAGACGTATAAATTAGAATTCGGGGGTACAAATAGGTGTACCCTGGGTCTATGAGTATAGAGATAATGCATGAATAGACGATACTGTAAATAAAGAAAATAACTGGTTCCATTTTAAATAATGGATTGAATGGATATGGATATCTGAAGACATATAGGAAATCTTATATTGATACATGATCATTCATTCCAACCAGTTATACATCTAATGGTAATATTAGGGTGATGGTTTACCATGAGGAGTGTGTGAGTTTTGGTTCCAAAATGATTATGGAAATCCAAAATTATGTGTTTGGAAAGAAGTCTCATGAAAAGAGTAGTCAAGAAACATGGAGGATTACATGAGTTCTGAAGCAGGATTTAATTGAAATTGAACCAAATGCCTAGAAATTTGTGAATTTGAGGATGAAATATATATCCTATGATGTGCATCAACTGAAGAAATAGTAATGTAGCAGTGTTGAATAAAAATAAATGTGAAAATACACATCATGTCCCATAGGAGTCTACTTGCACTGATATTAAACAGGGTCAGTTACTGTAGTAATGTTAGGATTTTTATGCACCTTTCACTGAAGTTAGTTTTCAGTACTAGGAAACAAATATGTATTTCAGGTGGATGAATATTTCTGAGAATAATCTTGTGAAAAGTTGATTATAAATCCACATACATGAACATGAATTTAGGGAGTGTAAAATAAGACACATATATTTTATATTTTGAAAAATCTGGAGAGTGTGTGTGTGTATATATACATATGTATATACACACAAAACACACACACAGAGACATTAAAAAGTAAAAATATATATGCCAATTGAAATTCATCATGAAATATATATCATCCAAAGATCCAAAAATATTTATTTTACTGAACATGGATGTATGTATCATGTTGTTCAAGTAGGAAGCTCACCCATAGGTTGATTTTCAGTTCCAACAGCATTTAGGAGGAGTGATTTCTTCTCACAATTTGTATCTGCCCAGTCAGCCAACTCACAAGAATATAGCTGGGAAACCATGTAGGAATCTATATGTGCATGTAAAAATACATGTGCTGAATAGGCTGCAGGGAAAGGGAGACAGGAATTCACATATTTGTTAAGTTTAAAAACACATGGAGAACTATTACATTGGACTAGATTCATAACATCTACCCTTTAGAATGCAAAAGGCCTGTCCAACTACACACCATGCCTCCTCTGAACTGTTGTATTTCTATTTTGTTTGGGTTATTTTTCTCTATCATATTAGGATTCGTAGTCAGAGTCTAGTAGGGTATGGGTTAGTGTCAGGGATTCAGTATTCGGAATGGAAAAAAGGAAAATGAATCCAATGTGTATGCAAATATGTGCTACACAAAATGCCCCACTGTCATCCAGAAAAATGCCTTGACAATACCCTTGCCCCAAGTAAGACGCAATTCTAGGAGAAGAGTTAGAAAATCTTTGAATACATATGTGGAATGAAAAATGCTCAGGAGTTCACAACTTTGGAGGTGGTAGAGGAGTTTCCATAAGTAAGGGACAGGATAAACACTCCACAAACATGGAGCTCTGCTGACCTAAAGACTTCTTGAGAAACTGCCTCTGAGGTTGGGCTCTTGAAATATATGTTGTTGTCAGGAGCTTTAGCTTCCTTTGTAGTGAGACCATCAAAGCTGGGTCTGCATCTATGTGACCTGGAGGACATGGTTTCTGATTTTCCAATAAACATGAGGCAGAAGTGCTGAATTCTCTCTTTGTAGGTAAACTGTGTCCACTGGGGGCTAAGTGTCTCCCCTTGGGGACTGTGAAGCCATTTGGTCATCCTCCACTTTTCGTGGTGTTTCTTGCTGCTGCACTGGGAGTTTGGTATTTGCTTCACGAAATACAAGGCATTCAACTGGGACACAGTGCTGGAGGGAGTTCTGTCACGTGTGGTGGGTCAGGGTCCTAGGAGAATGCACCAATTATGCTTCTATCCAACAGAGCTTAGCCCCTTGATTATAGCAACCTGATTCTGAAAATTGTTCTGAAACCTCTCCATATAACAAGATGCCTTTACATATAAGGGTCTGCAGGCTGCACCATGTAAGTCACAAGACATTTGGAAGCCCATGGCAGATCCACAGTGCCTCACCACAGATGTTTTATCACACACCTGCACACCACTGCTCTAGGCCCACTACTCAGCAGGCCCCACCTTACTGGCATCTCTTTTCTTCATCATTTTCATGAAACCCGTCAATCAAGGCACCTGTCTGGTATACTCATGATCAGCAACAGGACATCAAAAGCTTCTCCAGTGCCACCTGGTCATGGGAATTTCAAAGATTGCATGGTATTTATCTATCCATTTTTAAATGATTAAGTTGGAGGCACTGTGGGTTTCCATTCATTTTGGAACCATTAAATGGTGAAAAAGATCATTTCAATGAAAGCTCTGGAGAACTCTCACAAACAAGGCTTCCCAAAGAGTGGTCAAAACGTCACATGAAACCAGGCCCACTGAGGTCTACAATGTAAGGTACATGTGTGTTTTGACTCTCAACTATGGCTGCCAGGTCTTTAAGAATAAAATCATGTGATATCCTGGCTGAGATTCCCAGTGTTCTGTGGAAAGTCACCCTGGGCTTCGATCTCAGTTTCCAGGGGGGATTGTCATGCGTGGCCTTGGAAAATCCCAACTCAATTCTTGGCAATACTTCTCTGAGGTCAGTTCCAGAACTCAGTCTTCAAGGGGAATCACACCAGAGTTCAAGCCCAGGCGGACCCAGTCATCTCTTCCACCGCCACACAAATGACCACAATTCAAACCAAAACACTGCCACAAGGCCCTCATCTTCTTCCATATAGACACTCCTCATAACCTCTGGCTGGAGGTTTCCATGAGGGGCGCAGCCTAAGACAGTGTCCACAATAAGCTCCCTTGCCCCTCATTTGCCTAATGTCAGGGTGGCCTGGACACCCTTCCTTTGAACCAGGATTGATCAAATAGGCCTACCTTTAATACTGCTCAGCTTCTCCACTTGGAGGCCTGCTGATGGTGGGGTATAGATTCTTTGTGGAATTGGAGTCATGAGATAACCCAAGCACATAATGGCTAGCCTCTGCAGGGCTTTCAAAAACTCATTTGACCCAAAAGATCCCTATTCTCACGTGATGGAGGTCAAGAAACTTACAGAGGAAGGCGAGAGACTTCATCCACAATGACTGCTTTGTTGCCATATTGGCTTTGGATGCACATATGGGATCTTTCTTGAGATCCATCAGGTGCTGACAATCTAAGCCACAGCCTCACACAGGGACAAGAGGCTGATTCAGACACATCCCTTTGCAAAGCAATTAAGCAAAGGGCCACAAGTGATGCCTGTTTGTTTGCATTTGAAAACTGTTTTCTTCAGGCTTCACAAAGGGATGTCCTGAGGCAAAGACCTTGCTGACATCCAGGGAAACAGAACAATAGGTAAGCAAAAGGCCCTAAGCAGGGTTTCTGCACTGAGACTTTACTGGGCCCACTGATATCTGAGTTTACTGAGATGCTCACCATTCCTTTCAGCTATCTAGTACATGGCCATATCACCATGCTTGGAGGTTGTACATATCTTAAACACAAAACCATGAACGTATTCTGAAGAGTGGCCAGAATTCAGGAAGAAAACAGGAATTTAGGAAGATAGTAGGTTTTGCCCATGGATAAGGCAAGCCGCAGTGCATTCATAAATTATGCAGGATTAATGCTGGAAGCTTTCTACTAGACAGGACACATCCATTGATGTGTCTAATGTATACAACCAAGGACACAGTGCGATACACAGACATAGCAACACTTGCCTAGTCAAATGACTTGCTAGAAACAGTCCACTCCAAACCAAACAAACCGCCTTTCCTAGCTCTTCTCCGAACATGAGACCAAACCACAAATTCACGCCCACACCCACAAAGCCACCTCCTTCCAGCAAAGAGGACTGTGATTACCCGCAGTGTCCTCTGACTTGTGGGGCATAGTATGTGCCCCCAAAATGGCCTGTCCTGTCTCAGATCTGGCCTCCTTGGCCAATTCTGTGAAGTTGTCAGGAGCCAGGGGTGAGCCACTACCTGCTTTCTCAGGAAAGACCCCTTTCAGATCTGTCCTGGCAATTGGCCATCCTTACATCTGTAGGTACCAAGATAGACTGACTCTGTCCTTGGTAAATCCAAACAAGTGAGCCCACTGGGACTTGCACTGGGACTGCCTCTGTGTGCCTGGCTTCCTGGATCCCAAGTTCAGAGAGTTCCATCACCAAGGAAGTGTGGTGAGGTCACTTCCTTCAGGAACTGAATGAGGTCACTTCCTTGGAAACCACTTTGTCCTAACTGTTGCTTCCAAGGGTGCCATGAGATGGAGGCTGCCCCTGCTTCCTGTGACACGTTCACAAGTTAGAATGGTATATCAACCATAGGCACCCAGGAAAAGCTCTCCACACAGGCCTGGTTTGGTCCATCTTGTCTAAATTAAGAAGAGAGAGGCTCATTCAGACACATCCTTTCATCCTGACCTAGTTGTTTGCCACGGAAGATGACTTTTGCTCTCTCAGGTCCTTCTTAGCCGCCTATATCTTCTCCAGGGATCATTTCTGCATGGACCTTTGAGGTTCTCAGCAGGTGGAAGATCTCCTACATGCCTGTATTGTAAAACCAACTCTGTCCCTGCTCTTCTCTAAAGTTAGATTGAGGGAACAGTGAATGCTTGGGGTTAAGAACATGTTCGATTTGGGTAGGAAATCATTCTGCTGGATGAAGAATGGTATTGGGAACCTGTGATATTTATAATAATATAGAGGTGAAATATATGTATGAAAACAGAAATCTAAGTAAGATTTGAAGGCCAGAAGGGCATTGGGCCCTTGCTTGGGATACTTAGTTTTGAATTACATTCTGTACAGATGTCTCTGATAAATCCATATACAATGGCATAGGACCTGGTACCTTGGATGACTGAATGTGGAAGAGAAGATCCAGTCAAAAAGGGATAGTAGGTAGGATTAGGAAGATAGTCAGTAGGTTTAGGAAGAAGAGTGAGTATAAAATTTGGACCAAAAGTTCTTTAGCAATAGGCTGTCTGTTAGAGAGTGAATGTAAATGTCAGCACATGTGAAGAGTCAGTCACAATGATGAAGTGGGGAAGATATGTAGGAAAGCAGATATGAATATAGACATTAGGAAATCAGGCAAAGTATAAAGTGAGTGATAGGATTAGACATTTTCAACAGGGTTGAGGTTGAATATATAATCTTAGGCAGAAACAGATGTGTAGTCACCAATAGGATTGACATTTGAGAGCATTAGGCAACCTAGACAAGTTGGGTTTTAGTAATCCATGCTCACTTTCCAATTAGGCTTAGGTACAATCATAAGTGTGACCTTTGCATTTGTGTCCAGAATATCACTGTGATAAAATATATATGTAGATCAGGTGACATGAGTATTTCTTCCACTATTTTTGGGAGCAATATGTTGAAGACCTATAAATTAGAATTCAGGGGTACAAATAGGTGTACCCTGGGACTATGAGTATAGAGATAATGCATGAATAGACCATACTGTGAATAAAGAATATAACTGGTTCCAATTTAAATAATGGATTGAATTGATATCTGAAAACATATAGGAAATCTTATATTGATACATGATCATTCAAACCAACCAGTTATACATCTAATTGTAATATTATGGTAATGGATTACCATGAGGGGTGTGTGAGTTTTGGTTCCAAAGTGATTATGGAAATCCAAAATAATGTATTTGGAAAGAAGTCTCATGAAAAGACCAGTCAAGAAACATGGAAGAATACATGTGTTCTGAAGCAGGATTTGATTGAAAGTGAACCAAATGCCTAGAAATTTCTGAACTTGAGGATGAAATATAAATCGTATGATGTGTATCAACTGAAGAAATAATAATGTCCCATTGTTGAATAAAAATGAATGTCAAAATACACATCATGTCCCATAGGAGTCTACTTGCATTGATGTGAAACAGGGTCAGTTACTGTAGAAATGTTAGGATATCTATCCACCATTCATTGAAGTTAGTTTTCAGTACTAGAAAACAAATATGTATTTCAGGTGGATGAATATTTCTGAGAATAATCTTGTGAAAAGTTGATTATAAATCCACATACATGAACATGAATTCAGGGAGTGGAAAATAAGACACATATATTTTATATTTTGAAAAATCTGGAGAGAGTGTGTGTGTATATATACATAGATATATATACACAAAACACACACCAGAGACATTAAAAAGTAACAATATATATGCCAATTGAAATTCATCATGAAATATATATCATCCAAAGATCCAAAAATATTTATTTTACTGAACATAGATGTATGTATACTGTTGTTCAAGTAGGAAGCTCACCCATAGGATGATTTTCAGTTCCAACAGCAAGTAGGAGGAGTGATTTCTTCTCACAGTTTGTATCTGCCAAGTCAGCCACCTCACAAGAATGTAGCTGGGAAACCAGGTAGGATTCTATATGTGCATGTAAAAATACATGTGCTGAATAGGCTGCAGAGAAAGGGAGACAGGAATTCACATATTTGTTAAGTGTAAAAACACATGGAGAACTATTACATTGGACTAGATTCATAACATCTACCCTTTATAATGCAAAAGGCCTGTCCAACTACACACCATGCCTCCTCTGAACTGCTTGTATTTCTATTTTGTTTGGGTTACTTTTCTCTATCATATTAGGATTCGTAGTCAGAGTCTAGTAGGGTATGTTTAGTGACAGGGATTCAGTATTTGGAATGGAAAATAGGAAAATGAATCCAATGTGTATGCAAATATGTGCTGCACAAAATCTTTCCACTGTCATCCAGAAAAATGCCTTGACAATACCCCTGCAAAAGTCAGACGCAATTCGAGTAGAAGAGTTAGAAAATCTTTGAATACATATGTGGAATGAAAAATGCTCAGGAGTTCACAATTTTGGAGGTGGTAGAGGAGTTTCCATAAGTAAGGGAAAGGATAAACACTCCACAAACATGGAGCTCTGCTGGCCTAAAGACTTCTTGAGAATTTGCACCTGAGGTTGGGATCTTGAAATATATGTTGTTGTCAGGAGATTTAGCTTTCTTTGTAGTGAGACCATCAAAGTTGTGTCTACATCTATGTGACCTGGAGGACATGGTTTCTGATTTTCCAATGAACATGAGGCAGCAGTGCTGAATTCTCTCTTTGTAGGTAAACTGTGGCCACTGAAGGCTAAGTGTCTCCCTGTGGGGACTGTGAAGGCATTTGGTCATCCTCCACTTTTCATGGTGTTTCTTGCTGCTAAACTGGGAGTTTGGTATTTGCTTCACGAAATTCAAGTTCAACTGGGATACAGTGTTGGAGGGAGTTCTGTCACCTGTGGTGGTTCAGGGTTTTAGGAGAATGCACCAACTATGCTTCTATTCCACAGAGCTTGGCCCCTTGACCATAGCAACCTGATTCTGAACATTGTTCTGAAACCTCACCATATAACAAATGCCTTTACATA
Organism: Ictidomys tridecemlineatus; assembly: GCF_052094955.1. Taxonomy (NCBI): domain Eukaryota; kingdom Metazoa; phylum Chordata; class Mammalia; order Rodentia; family Sciuridae; genus Ictidomys; species Ictidomys tridecemlineatus. The sequence continues at coordinate 58,470,313 of NC_135489.1, forward strand.
TAAGGGTCTGCTGGCTGCACCATGTCAGTCACAAGCCATTTGGAAGCCCATGGCATATCCACATGGCACCACCACAGATGTTTTATCACACACCTGCACACCACTGCTCTAGGCCCACTACTGAGCACGCCCCACCTTACTGGCATCTCTGTTCTTCATCATTTTCATGAAACCCATCAATCAAGACACCTTTCTGGTACTCTCATGATCAGCAACAGGACATCCAAAGGTTCTCCAGTGTCACTTGGTCATTAGAATATTAGATTGCATGGTATTCATCTATCCATTTTTAAAGGATGAAGTTTTAGGCACTGTGGGTTTCCATTCATTCAGGAACCATTAAATGGTAGAAAGATCATTTCAATGAAAGCTTTGGAGTACACTCACAAACAAGACTTCCCAAAAAGTGGCCAAAACGTTACATGAAACCAGGCCCACTGAGGTCTACAATGTAAGGTCCATGTGTGTTTTGACTCTCAACTATGGTTGCCAGGTCTTTAAGAATCAAATCATGTGATATCCTGGCTGAGATTCCAAGTGTTCTGTGGAAAGTCACCCTGGGCTTCGATCTCAGTTTTCAGGGGGGACTCTCATGCGTGGCCTCAGAAAATTCCAACTCAATTCATGGCAATACTTCTCTGAGGTCAGTTCCAGAACTCAGTCTCCAAGGGGAATCACACCAGAGTTCAAGCCCAGGCGGACCCAGTCATCTCTTCCACCGCCACACAAATGACCACAATTCAAATCAAAACACGGCCACAAGGGCCTCATCTTCTTCCATATAGACAATCCTCATAACCTCTGGCTGGAGGTTTCCATACATGGCTCAGCCTAAGACAGTGTCCACAATAAGCTCCCTTGCTTCTCATTTACCTAATGTCAGGGTGGCCTGGACACCCTTCCTTTGAACGAGGAGTGATCAAATAGGCCTGCCTTGAATACTGCTCAGCTTCTTCACTTGGAGGCCTCCTAATGGTGGGGTATAGATTCTTTGTGTGAATTGGAGTCATGAGAAAACCCAAGCACATAATGGCTAGCCTCTGCAGGGCTTTGAAGAACTTATTTGACCCAAAGGATTCCTATTCTCACTTGATGGAAGTCAGGAACCTTACAGAGGTAGGCAAGAGACATCATCCACAATGACTGCCTTTTTGCCATATTGTCTTTGGATGCACATATGGGATCTTTCTTGAGATCCATCGGGTGCTGACAATCTAAGCCATAGCCTCACAATGGGCCAAGAGGCTGATTCAGACATGTCATTTTGCAAAGCAATTAAGTAAAGAGCCACAAGTGATTCCCATTCGTTTGCATTTGTAAACTGTTTTTTTCAGGCTTCACAAAGGGGTGTCCTGAGGCAAAGACCTTGCTAACATCCAGGGAAACAGAACAATAGGTAAGCAAAAGGCCCAAAGCAGGGTTTCTCCACTGAGATTTTACAGGGCCCACTAATATCTGAGTATTCAGAGATGCTCGCCATTCCTTTCAGATATCTAGTACATGGCCATGTCACCAAGCTTGGAGGTGGTACATATCTTGGACACAAAACCATGAGCCTATTCTAAATAGTGGCCAGGATTTAGGAAAAAAACAGGAATTTAGGAAGATAGTAGGTTTTGCCCATAAACAAGGCAAGCCACAGTCCATTCATAAATTAAGCAGTATGAATGCTGGAAGCTTTCTACTAGACAGGACACACCCATTGATGCATTCTCTTTTCTAATGTCTATAACCACGGACACAGTGCGATACACAGACATAGCAACAATCCTCTTGTAAAAAGACTTGCTAGAAACAGTCCACTCCAAACCAAACAAACCGCCTTTTTTAGCTCTTCTCAGAACATGAGACCAAACCACACACTCACACCCACACCCACAAAGCCACGTTCTTCCCCGAAGAAGGTCTGTGACTACCCACAGTGTCCTCTGACTTGTGGGGCATACTATGTGCCCCCAAAATGGCCTGTCCTGTCTCAGATCTGGCCTTCTTGGCCAATTCTGTGAATTTGTCAGGAGCCAGGGGTGAGCCACTACCTGCTTTCTCAGGAAAGACCCCTTTCAGATCTGTCCTGGCAATTGGCCATCCTCACATCTGTAGGTACCAAGATAGACTGACTCTGTCCTTGGTAAATCCAAACAAGTGAGCCCACTGGGACTTGCACTGGGACTGCCTCTGTGTGCCTGGCTTCCTGGATCCCAAGTTCAGAGAGTTCCATCACCAAGGAAGTGTGGTGAGGTCACTTCCTTCAGGAACTGAATGAGGTCACTTCCTTGGAAACCACTTTGTCCTAACTGTTGCTTCCAAGGGTGCCATGAGATGGAGGCTGCCCCTGCTTCCTGTGACACTTTCACAAGTTAGAATGGTATATCAACCATAGGCACCCAGGAAAAGCTCTCCACACAGGCCTGGTTTGGTCCATCTTGTCTACATTAAGAAGAGAGAGGCTCATTCAGACACATCCTTTCATCCTGATCTAGTTGTTTCCCACGGAAGATGACTTTTGCTCTCTCAGGTCCTTCTTAGCCGCCTATATCTTCTCCAGGGATCATTTCTGCATGGACCTTTGAGGTTCTCAGCAGGTGGAAGATCTCCTACATGCCTGTATTGTAAGACCAACTCTGTCCCTGCTCTTCTCTAAAGTTAGATTGAGGGAACAGTGAATGCTTGGGGTTAAGAACATGTTCGATTTGGGTAGGAAATCATTCTGCTGGATGAAGAATGGTATTGGGAACCTGTGATATTTATAATAATATAGAGGTGAAATATATGTATGAAAACAGAAATCTAAGTAAGATTTGAAGGCCAGAAGGGCATTGGGCCCTTGATTGGGATACTTAGCTTTGAATTACATTCTGTACAGATGTCTCTGATAAATCCATATACAATGGCATAGGACCTGGTACCTTGGATGACTGAATGTAGAAGAGAAGATCCAGTCAAAAAGGGATAGTAGGTAGGATTAGGAAGATAGTCAGTAGGTTTAGGAAGAAGAGTGAGTATAAAATTTGGACCAAAAGTTCTTTAGCAATAGGCTGTCTGTTAGAGAGTAAATGTAAATATCAGCACATGTGAAGAGTCAGTCACAATGATGAAGTGGGGAAGATATGTAGGAAAGCAGATATGAATATAGACATTAGGAAATCAGGCAAAGTATAAAGTGAGTGATAGGATTAGACATTTTCAACAGCGTTGAGGTTGAATATATAATCTTAGGCAGAAACAAATGTGTAGTCACCAATAGGATTGACATTTGAGAGCAGTAGGCAACCTAGACACGTTTGGTTTTAGTAATCCATGCTCACTTTCCAATTAGGCTTAGGTACAATCATAAGTGTGACCTTTGCATTTTGTGTCCAGAATATCACTGTGATAAAATATATATGTAGATCAGGTGACATGAGTATTTCTTCCACTATTTTGGGAAGCAATATGTTGAAGACCTATAATTTAGAATTCGGGGGTACAAATAGGTGTACCCTGGGTCTATGAGTATAGAGATAATGCATGAATAGACCACACTGTGAATAAAGAAAATAACTGGTTCCAATTTAAATAATGGATTGAATGGATATCTGAAAATATATAGGAAATCTTATATTGATACACGATCATTCATTCCAACCAGTTATACATCTAATGGTAATATTAGGGTGATGGTTTACCATGAGGAGTGTGTGAGTTTTGGTTCCAAAGTGATTGTGGAAATCAAAAATTAGGTGTTTGGAAAGAAGTCTCATGAAAAGACCAGTCAAGAAACATGGAGGAATACATGTGTTCTGAAGCAGGATTTAATTGAAATTGAACCAAATGCCTACAAATTTCTGAATTTGAGGATAAAATATATATCCTATGCTGTGCATCAACTGAAGAAATAGTAATGTAGCAGTGTTGAATAAAAATAAATGTGAAAATACACATCATGTCCCATAGGAGTCTACTTGCTTTGATATTAAACAGGGTCAGTTACTGCAGTAATGTTAGGATTTTTATGCACCATTCCCTGAAGTTAGTTTTCAGTACTAGGAAACAAATATGTATTTCAGGTGGATGAATAATTCTGAGATCAATCTTGTGAAAAGTTGATTATAAATCCACATACATGAACATGAATTTAGGGAGTGTAAAATAAGACACATATATTTTATATTTTGAAAAATCTGGAGAGTGTGTGTGTGTATATATACATATGTATATACACACAAAACACACACAGAGAGACATTAAAAAGTAAAAATATATATGCCAATTGAAATTCATCATGAAATATATATCATCAAAAGATCCAAAAATATTTATTTTACTGAACATGGATGTATGTATCATGTTGTTCAAGTAGGAAGCTCACCCATAGGTTGATTTTCAGTTCCAACAGCATTTAGTAGGAGTGATTTCTTCTCACAGTTTGTATCTGCCAAGTCAGCCACCTCACAAGAATGTAGCTGGGGAACCAGGTAGGAATCTATATGTGCATGTAAAAATACATGTGCTGAATAGGCTGCAGAGAAAGGGAGACAGGAATTCACATATTTGTTAAGTTTAAAAACACATGGAGAACTATTACATTGGACTAGATTCATAACATCTACCCTTTAGAATGAAAAGGCCTGTCCAACTACACACCATGCCTCCTCTGAACTGCTTGTATTTTTATTTTGTTTGGGTTATTTTTCTCTATCATATTAGGATTCGTAGTCAGAGTCTAGTAGGGTATGGGTTAGTGTCAGGGATTCAGTATTCGGAATGGAAAAAAGGAAAATTAATCCAATGTGTATGCAAATATGTGCTACACAAAATGCCCCACTGTCATCCAGAAAAATGCCTTGACAATTCCCTGGCCCCAAGTAACACGCAATTCGACGAGAAGAGTTAGAAAATCTTTGAATACATATGTGGAATGAAAAATGCTCAGGAGTTCACAACTTTAGAGGTGGTAGACAAGTTTCCTTAAGTAAGGGACAGGATAAACACTCCACAAACATGGAGCTCTGCTGACCTAAAGATTTCTTGAGAAACTGCCTCTGAGGTTGGGCTCTTGAAATATATGTTGTTGTCAGGAGCTTTAGCTTCCTTTGTAGTGAGACCATCAAAGCTGGGTCTGCATCTATGTGACCTGGAGGACATGGTTTCTGATTTTCCAATTAACATGAGGCAGAAGTGCTGAATTCTCTCTTTGTAGGTAAACTGTGTCCACTGGGGGCTAAGTGTCTCCCCTTGGGGACTGTGAATCCATTTGGTCATCCTCCACTTTTCGTGGTGTTTCTTGCTGCTGCACTGGGAGTTTAATATTTGCTTCACGAAATACAAGGAATTCAACTGGGACACAGGGCTGGAGGGAGTTCTGTCACGTGTGGTGGGTCAGGGTCCTAGGAGAATGCACCAATTATGCTTCTATCCAACAGAGCTTAGCCCCTTGATAATAGCAACCTGATTTTGAAAATTGTTCTGAAACCTCTCCATATAACAAGATGCCTTTACATATAAGGGTCTGCTGGCTGCACCATGTAAGTCACAAGACATTTGGAAGCCCATGGCAGATCCACATTGCCTCACCACAAATGTTTTATCACACACCTGCACACCACTGCTCTAGGCCCACTAATCAGCAGGCCCCACCTTACTGGCATCTCTGTTCTTCATCATTTTCATGAAACCCGTCAATCAAGGCACCTGTCTGGTATACTCATGATCAGCAACAGGACATCAAAAGCTTCTCCAGTGCCACCTGGTCATGGGAATTTCAAAGATTGCATGGTATTTATCTATCCATTTTTAAAGGATTAAGTTGGAGGCACTGTGGGTTTCCATTCATTTTGGAACCATTAAATGGTGAAAAAGATCATTTCAATGAAAGCTCTGGAGAACTCTCACAAACAAGGCTTCCCAAAGAGTGGCCAGAATGTCACATGAAACCAGGCCCACTGAGGTCTACAATGTGAGGTCCATGTGTGTTTTGACTCTCAACTATGGCTGCCAGGTCTTTAAGAATCAAATCATGTGATATCCTGGCTGAGATTCCCAGTGTTCTGTGGAAAGTCACCCTGGGCTTCGATCTCAGTTTCCAGGGGGGATTGTCATGCGTGGCCTTGGAAAATCCCCACTCAATTCTTGGCAATACTTCTCTGAGGTCAGTTCCAGACTCATTCTCCAAGGGGTATCACACCAGAGTTCAAGACCAGGCGGACCCAGTCATCTCTTCCACCGCCACACAAATGACCACAATTCAAACCAAAACACTGCCACAAGGCCCTCATCTTCTTCCATATAGACACTCCTCATAACCTCTGGCTGGAGGTTTCCATGAGGGGCGCAGACTAAGACAGTGTCCACAATAAGCTCCCTTGCCCCTCATTTGCCTAATGTCAGGGTGGCCTGGACACCCTTCCTTTGAACCAGGATTGATCAAATAGGCCTACCTTTAAAGCTGCTCAGCTTCTCCACTTGGAGGCCTGCTGATGGTGGGGTATAGATTCTTTGTGTGAATTGGAGTCATGAGAAAACCCAAGCACATAATGGCTAGCCTCAGCAGGGCTTTCAAAAACTCATTTGACCCAAAGGATCCCTGTTCTCACTTGATGGAGGTCAGGAAACTTACAGAGGAAGGCGAGAGACTTCATCCACAATGACTGCTTTGTTGCCATATTGGCTTTGGATGCACATATGGGATATTTCTTGAGATCCATCAGGTGCTGACAATCTAAGCCACAGCCTCACACAGGGCCAAGAGGCTGATTCAGACACATCCCTTTGCAAAGCAATTAAGCAAAGAGCCACAAGTGATGCCTGTTTGTTTGCATTTGATAACTGTTTTCTTCAGGCTTCACAAAGGGATGCCCTGAGGCAAAGACCTTGCTGACATCCAGGGAAACAGAACAATAGGTAAGCAAAAGGCCCTAAGCAGGGTTTCTGCACTGAGACTTTACTGGGCCCACTGATATCTGAGTTTACTGAGATGCTCGCCATTCCTTTCAGCTATCTAGTACATGGCCATATCACCAAGCTTGGAGGTGGTACATATCTTAAACACAAAACCATGAACCTATTCTGAAGAGTGGCCAGAATTCAGGAAGAAAACAGGAATTTAGGAAGATAGTAGGTTTTGCCCATGGATAAGGCAAGCCACAGTCCATTCATAAATTAAGCAGGATGAATGCTGGAAGCTTTCTACTAGAAACGACACATCCATTGATGCATTCTCTTTCCTTATGTCTACAACCACGGACACAGTGCGATACACAGACATAGCAACACTCGCCTAGTCAAACGACTTGCTAGAAACAGTCCACTCCAAACCAAACAAACCGCCTTTCCTAGCTCTTCTCCGAACATGAGACCAAACCACAAACTCACACCCACACCCACAAAGCCACCTCCTTCCCCCAAAGAGGTCTGTGACTACACGCAGTGTCCTCTGACTGGTGGGCCATACTATGTGCCCCCAAAATGGCCTGTCCTGTCTCAGATCTGGCCTCCTTGGCCAATTCTGTGAAATTGTCAGGAGCCAGGGGTGAGCCACTACCTGCTTTCTCAGGAAACACTTCTTTCAGATCTGTCCTGGCAATTGGTCATCCTCACATCTGTAGGTACCAAGATAGACTGACTCTGTCCTTGGTAAATCCAGACAAGTGAGCCCACTGGGACTTGCACTGGACTGCCTCTGTGTGCCTGGCTTCCTGGATCCCAATTTCAGAGAGTTCCATCACCAAAGATGTGTGGTGAGGTCACTTCCTTTAGGAACTTTATGAGGTCACTGCCTTGGAAACCACTTTGTCCTAACTGTTGCTTCCAAGGGTGCCATGAGATGGAGGCTGCCCCTGCTTCCTGTGACACTTTCACAAGTTAGAATGGTATGTCAACCATAGGCACCCAGGAAAACCTCTGCACACAGGCCTGGTTTGGTCCATCTTGTCTACATTAAGAAGAGAGAGGCTCATTCAGACACATCCTTTCATCCTGACCAAGTTGTTTGCCACGGAAGATGATTTTGCTCCCTCAGGTCCTTCCTAGCCGCCTATATCTTCTCCAGGGATCATTTCTGCATGGACCTTTGAGGTTCTCAGCAGGTGGAAGATCTCCTACATGCCTGTACTGTAAGACCAACTCTGTCCCTGCTCTTCTCTAAAGTTAGATTGAGGGAACAGTGAATGCTTGGGGTTAAGAACATGTTCGATTTGGGTAGGAAATCATTCTGCTGGATGAAGAATGGTATTGGGAACCTGTGATATTTATAATAATATAGATGTGAAATATATGTATGATAACAGAAATAAGTAAGATTCGAAGGCCAGAAGGGCATTGGGCCCTTGATTGGGATACTTAGCTTTGAATTACATTCTGTACAGATGTCTCTGATGAATCCATATATGCTGGCATAGGAATTTGTACCTTGGATGACTGAATGTAGAAGAGAAGATCCAGTCAAAAAGGGATAGTAGGTAGGATTAGGAAGATAGTCAGTAGGTTTAGGAAGAAGAGTGAGTATAAAATTTAGACCAAAATTTTTTAGAAATAGGCTGTCTGTTAGAGAGTGAATGTAAATGTCAGCATATGTGAAGAATCAGTCACAATGATGAAGTGGGGAAGATATGTAGGAAAGCAGATATGAATATAGAGATTAGGAAATCAGGCAAAGTATAAAGTGAGTGATAGGATTAGACATTTTCAACAGGGTTGAGGTTGAATATATAATCTTAGGCAGAAACAAATATGTAGTCACCAATAGGATTGACATTTGAGAGCATTACGCAACCTAGACAAGTTTGGATTTAGTAATCCATGCTCACTTTCCAATTAGGCTTTGGTACAATCATAAGTGTGACCTTTGCATTTTGTGTCCAGAATATCACTGTGATAAAATATATATGTAGATCAGGTGACATGAGTATTTCTTCCACTATTTTGGGAAGCAATATGTTTAGGACCTATAAATTAGAATTCGGGGGTACAAATAGGTGTACCCTGGGTCTATGAGTATAGAGATAATGCATGAATAGACCATACTGTGAATAAAGAAAATAACTGGTTCCAATTTAAATAATGGATTGAATGGATATGGATATCTGAAAACATATAGGAAATCTTATATTGATACATGATCATTCATTCTATCCAGTTATACATCTAATGGTAATATTAGGGTGATGGTTTACCATGAGGAGTGTGTGAGTTTTGGTTCCAAAGTGATTGTGGAATTCCAAAATTATGTGTTTGGAAAGAAGTCTCATGAAAAGACCAGTCAAGAAACATGGAGGAATACATGTGTTCTCAAGCAGGATTTAATTGAAATTGAACCAAATGCCTAGAAATTTGTGAATTTGATGATGAAATATATATCCAATGATGTGCATCAACTGAAGAAATAGTAATGTAGCATTGTTGAATAAAAATAAATGTGAAAATACACATCCTGTCCCATAGGAGTCTACTTGCATTGATATGAAACAGGGTCAGTTACTGTAGTAATGTTAGGATTTTTATGCACCATTCCCTGAAGTTAGTTTTCAGTACTAGGAAACAAATATGTATTTCAGGTGGATGAATATTTCTGAGATCAATCTTGTGAAAAGTTGATTATAAATCCACATACATGAACATGAATTTAGGGAGTGTAAAATAAGACACATATATTTTATATTTTGAAAAATCTGGAGAGTGTGTGTGTGTATATATACATATGTATATACACACAAAACACACACAGAGAGACATTAAAAAGTAAAAATATATATGCCAATTGAAATTCATCATGAAATATATATCATCCAAAGATCCAAAAATATTTATTTTACTGAACATGGATGTATGTATCATGTTGTTCAAGTAGGAAGCTCACCCATAGGTTGATTTTCAGTTCCAACAGCATTTAGGAGGTGTGATTTCTTCTAACAGTTTGTATGTGCCAAGTCAGCCACCTCAAAAAAATGTAGCTGGGGAACCAGGTAGGAATCTATATGTGCATGTAAAAATACATGTGCTTAATAGGCTGCAGAGAAAGGGAGACAGGAATTCACATATTTGTTAAGTTTAAAAACACATGGAGAACTATTACATTGGACTAGATTCATAACATCTACCCTTTAGAATGCAAAAGGCCTGTCCAACTACACACCATGCCTCCTCTGAACTGCTTGTATTTCTATTTTGTTTGGGTTATTTTTCTCTATCATATTAGGATTCGTAGTCAGAGTCTAGTAGGGTATGGGTTAGTGTCAGGGATTCAGTATTCGGAATGGAAAAAAGAAAATGAATCCAATGTGTATGCAAATATGTGCTACACAAAATGCCCCACTGTCATCCAGAAAAATGCCTTGACAATACCCTTGCCCCAAGTAAGACGCAATTCGAGGAGAAGAGTTAGAAAATCTTTGAATACATATGTGGAATGAAAATTGCTCAGGAGTTCACAACTTTGGAGGTGGTAGAGGAGTTTCCATAAGTAAGGGACAGGATAAACTCTCCACAAACATGGAGCTCTGCTGACCTAAAGACTTCTTGAGAAACTGCCTCTGAGGTTGGGCTCTTGAAATATATGTTGTTGTCAGGAGCTTTAGCTTCCTTTGTAGTGAGACCATCAAAGCTGGGTCTGCATCTATGTGACCTGGAGGAAATGGTTTCTGATATTCCAATGAACATAAGGCAGAAGTGCTGAATTCTCTCTTTGTAGGTAAACTGTGTCCACTGGGGGCTAAGTGTCTCCCCTTGAGGACTGTGAAGCCATGTGGTCATCCTCCACTTTTCGTGGTGTTTCTTGCTGCTGCACTGGGAGTTTGGTATTTGCTTCAAGAAATACGAGGAGTTCAACTTGGACAAAGTTCTGGAGGGAGTTCTGTCACGTGTGGTGGGTCAAGGTCCTAGGAGAATGTACCAATTATGCTTCTATCCAACAGAGCTTAGCCCCTGGATTATAGCAACCTGATTCTGAAAATTGTTCTGAAACCTCTCCATATGACAAGGTGCCTTTACATATAAGGGTCTGCTGGCTGCACCATGTAAGTCACAAGACATTTGGAAGCCCATGGCAGATCCACATTGCCTCACCACAGATGTTTTATCACACACCTGCACACCACTGCTCTAGGCCCACTACTCAGCAGGCCCCACCTTACTGGCATCTCTGTTCTTCATCATTTTCATGAAACCCGTCAATCAAGGCACCTGTCTGGTATACTCATGATCAGCAACAAGACATCAAAAGCTTCTCCAGTGCCACCTGGCCATGGGAATTTCAAAGATTGCATGGTATTTATCTATCCATTTTTAAATGATTAAGTTGGAGGCACTGTGAGTTTCCATTCATTTTGGAACCATTAAATGGTGAAAAAGATCATTTCAATGAAAGCTCTGGAGAACTCTCACAAACAAGGCTTCCCAAATATTGGCCAAAACGTCACATGAAACCAGGCCCACTGAGGTCTACAATGTAAGGTCCAGGTGTGTTTTGACTCTCAACTATGGCTGCCAGGTCTTTAAGAATCAAATCATGTGATATCCTGGCTGAGATTCCCAGTGTTCTGTGGAAAGTCACCCTGGGCTTCGATCTCAGTTTCCAGGGGGGATTCTCATGCGTGGCCTTGGAAAATCCCCACTCAATTCTTGGCAATACTTCTCTGAGGTCAGTTCCAGAACTCAGTCTCCAAGGGGAATCACACCAGAGTTCAAGCCCAGGCGGACCCAGTCATCTCTTCCACCGCCACACAAATGACCACAATTCAAACCAAAACACTGCCACAAGGCCCTTATCTTCTTCCATATAGACACTCCTCATAACCTCTGGCTGGAGGTTTCCATGAGGGGCGCAGACTAAGACAGTGTCCACAATAAGCTCCCTTGCCTCTAATTTGCCTAATGTCAGGGTGGCCTGGACACCGTTCCTTTGAACCAGGATTGATCAAATAGGCCTACCTTTAATACTGTTCAGCTTCTCCACTTGGAGGCCTGCTGATGGTATGGTATAGATTCTTTGTGTGAATTGGAGTCATGAGATAACCCAAGCATATAATGGCTAGCCTCTGCAGGGCTTTCAAAAACTCATTTGACCCAAAGGATCCCTATTTTAACTTGATGGAGGTCAGGAAACTTACAGAGGAAGGCGAGAGACTTCATCCACAATGACTGCTTTGTTGCCATATTGGCTTTGGATGCACATATGGGATCTTTCTTGAGATCCATCAGGTGCTGACAATCTAAGCCACAGCCTCACACAGGGCCAAGAGGCTGATTCAGACACATCCCTTTGCAAAGCAAATAAGAGCCCCAAGTGATGCCTGTTTGTTTGCAATTGAAAATTATTTTCTTCAGGCCTCACAAAGGGATGTCCTGAGGCAAAGACCTTGCTGACATCCAGGGAAACAGAACAATAGGTAAGCAAAAGGCCCTAAGCAGGGTTTCTCCACTGAGACTTTACTGGGCCAACTGATATCTGAGTTTACTGAGATGCTCGCCATTCCTTTCAGCTTTCTAGTACATGGCCATATCACCAAGCTTGGAGGTGGTACATATCTTAAACACAAAACCATGAACCTATTCTGAAGAGTGGCCCGAATTCAGGAAGAAAACAGGAATTTAGGAAGATAGTCGGTTTTGCCCATGGATAAGGCAAGCCGCAGTCCATTCATAAATTAAGCAGGATGAATGCTGGAAGCTTTCTACTAGACAGGACACATCCATTGATGCATTCTCTTTTCTAATGTCTACAACCACGGACACAGTGCGATACACAGACATAGCAACACTAGCTTAGTCAAACGACTTGCTAGAAACAGTCCACTACAAACCAAACAAACCGCCTTTCCTAGCTCTTCTCCGAACATGAGACCAAACCACAAACTCACACCCACACCCACAAAGCCACCTCCTTCCCTCAAAGAGGTCTGTGACTACCCGCAGTGTCCTCTGACTTTGGGGCATAATATGTGCCCCCAAAATGGCCTGTACTGTCTCAGATCTGGCCTCCTTGGCCAATTCTGTGAAGTTGTCAGGAGCCAGGGGTGAGCCACTACCTGCTTTCTCAGGAAAGACCGCCTTCAGAGCTTTCCTAGCAATTTGCCATTTTCACATCTGTAGGTACCAAGAAAAACTGACTCTGTCCTTGGTAAATCCAGACAAGTGTGCCCACTGGGACTTGCACTGGGACTGCCTCTGTGTGCCTGGCTTCCTGGATCCCAAGTTCAGAGAGTTCCATCACCAAGGAAGTGTTGTGAGGTCACTTCCTTTAGAAACTTTATGAGGTCACTTCCTTGGAAACCACTTTGTCCTAAATGTTGCTTCCAAGGGTGCCATGAGATGGAGGCTGCCCCTGCTTCCTGTGACACTTTCACAAGTTAGAATGGTATATCAACCATAGGCACCCAGGAAAAGCTCTCCACACAGGCCTGGTTTGGTCCATCTTGTCTACATTAAGAAGAGAGAGGCTCATTCAGACACATCCTTTCATCCTGACCAAGTTGTTTGCCAGGGAAGATGACTTTTGCTCCCTCAGGTCCTACCTAGCCGCCTATATCTTCTCCAGGGATCATTTCTGCATGGACCTTTGAGGTTCTCAGCAGGTGGAAGATCTCCTACATGCCTGTATTTTAAGACCAACTCTGTCCCTGCTCTTCTCTAAAGTTAGATTGAGGGAACAGTGAATGCTTGGGGTTAAGAACATGTTCGATTTGGGTAGGAAATCATTCTGCTGGATAAAGAAAGGTATTGGGACCTGTGATATTTATAATAATATGGATGTGAAATATATGTGTGATAACAGAAATCTAAGTAAGATTTGAAGGCCAGAAGGGCATTGGGCCCTTGATTGGGATACTTAGCTTTGAATTACATTCTGTACAGATGTCTCTGATAAATCCATATACGCTGGCATAGGACCTTGTACCTTGGATGACTGAATGTAGAAGAGAAGATCCAGTCAAAAAGGGATAGTAGGTAGGATTAGGAAGATAGTTAGTAGGTTTAGGAAGAAGAGTGAGTATAAAATTTGGACCAAAAGTTCTTTAGCAATAGGCTGTCTGTTAGAGAGTGAATGTAAATGTCAGCACATGTGAAGAGTCAGTCACAATGATGAAGTGGGGAAGATATGTAGGAAAGCAGATATGAATATAGACATTAGGAAATCAGGCAAAGTATAAAGTGAGTGATAGGATTAGACATTTTCAACAGCGTTGAGGTTGAATATATAATCTTAGGCAGAAACAAATGTGTAGTCACCAATAGGATTGACATTTGAGAGCATTAGGCAACCTAGACAAGTTTGGTTTTAGTAATCCATGCTCAGTTTCCAATTAGGCTTAGGTACAATCATAAGTGTGACCTTTGTATTTTGTGTCCAGAATATCACTGTGATAAAATATATATGTAGATCAGGTGACATGAGTATTTCTTCCAGTATTTTGGGAAGCATTATGTTGAAGACGTATAAATTAGAATTCGGGTGTACAAATAGGTATACCCTGGGTCTATGAGTATAGAGATAATGCATGAATAAAGAGTATAACTTGTTCCAATTTAAATAATGGATTGAATTGATATCTGAAAACATATAGGAAATCTTATATTGATACAGGATCATTCATTCCAACCAGTTATACATCTAATGGTAATATTAGGGTGATGGTTTACCATGACGGGTGTGTGAGTTTTGGTTCCAAAGTGATTATGGAAATCCAAAATAATGTGTTTGGAAAGAAGTCTCATGAAAAGTCCAGTAAAGAAACATGGAGGAATACATGTGTTCTGAAGCAGGATTTGATTGAAAGTGAACCAAATGCCTAGAAATTTGTGAATTTGAGGATGAAATATATATCCTATGATGTGCATCAACTTAAGAAATAGTAATGTACCAGTGTTGAATAAAAATGAATGTCAAAATACACATCATGTCCATTGGAGTCTACTTGCATTAATGTTAAACAAGGTCAGTTACTGTAGAAATGTTAGGATTTCTATGCAACATTCACTTAAGTTAGTTTTCAGTACTAGAAAACAATATGTATTTCAGGTGGATGAATATTTCTGAGAATAATCTTGTGAAAAGTTGATTATAAATCCACATACATGAAAAAAAATTTAGGGAGTGTTAAATAAGACACATATATTGTATATTTTGAAAAATCTGGAGAGTGTGTGTGTGTATATATACATATACACAAAACACACACACAGAGATATTAAAAAGTAAAAATATATATGCCAATTGAAGTTCATCATGAAATATATATCATCCAAAGATCCAAAAATATTTAATTTACTAAACATGGATATATGTATCATGTTGTTCAAGTAGGAAGCTCACCCATAGGTTGATTTTCAGTTCCAACAGCATTTACTAGAAGTGATTTCTTCTCACAGTTTGTATCTGCCAAGGCAGCCAACTCAAAAGAAGTTAGCTGGGAAAACAGGTAGGATTCTATATGTGCATGTAAAAATACTTGTCCTGAATACTCTTCAGAGAAAGAGAGACAGGAATTCACATATTTTTAAGTTTAAAAACACATGGAGAACTATTACATTGGACTAAATTCATAACATCTACCCTTTATAATGCAAAAGGCCTTTCCAAATACACACCATGCCTCCTCTGAACTGCTTGTATTTCTATTCTGTTTGGGTTAATTTTCTTTATCATATTAGGATTTGTAGTCAGAGTCTAGTAGGTTATGGGTTAGTGTCAGGGATTCAGTATTTGGAATGGAAAATAAGAAAATGAATCCAATGTGTATGCAAATATGTGCTACACAAAATGCCCCACTGTCATCCAGAAAAATGCCTTGACAATACCCTTGCCCCAAGTAAGACGCAATTCAAAGAGAAGAGTTAGAAAATTTTTGAATACATATGTGGAATGAAAAATGACCAGGAGTTTACAACTTTGGAGGTGGTAGAGGAGTTTCCATAAGTAAGGGACAAGATAAACAGTTCACAAACATGGAGCTCTGCTGGCTTAAAGACTTCTTGAGAAACTGCCTCTGAGGTTGGGCTCTTGAAATATACATTGTTTTCAGGAGCTTTAGCTTTTTTTGTAGTGAGACCATCAAAGTCGGGTCTGCATCTATGTGACCTGGAGGACATGGTTTCTGATTTTCCAATGAACATGAGGCAGAAGTGCTGAATTCTCTCTTTGTAGGTAAACTGTGGCCACTGGGGGTTAAGTGTCTTCCCATGGGGACTGTGAAGCCATTTGATCATCCTCCACTTTTAGTAGTGTTTCTCGCTGCTGCACTGGGAGTTTGGTATTTGCTTCACAAAATACAAAGAGTTCAACTGGGACACAGTGCTGGAGGGAGTTCTGTCACGTGTGGTGGGTCAGGGTCTTAGAATAAGGCACCAAGCATGCTTCTATCCCACAGAGCTCGGCCCCTTGAGCATAGCAACCTAATTCTGAACATTGTTCTGAAACCTCTCCATATAACAAGATGCCTTTACATATAAGGGTCTGCTGGCTGCACCATGTCAGTCACAAGACATTTGAAAGCCCATGGCAGATCCACATGGCCCCACCACAGATGTTTTATCACACACCTGCACACCACTGCTCTAGGCCAACTACTCAGCAGGCCCCACCTTACTGGCATCTCTGTTCTTCAACATTTTCATTAAACCCGTCAATCAAGGCACCTGTCTGGTACCCTCATGATCAGCAACAGGACATCCAAAGGTTCACCAGTGCCACATGGTAATGGGAATTTCAAAGATTGCATGGTATTTATCTAGCCATTTTTAAAGGATGAATTTGGAGGCACTGTGGGTTTCCATTCATTCCAAAATAATTTAATGGTGAGAAAGATCATTTCAATGAAAGCTCTGGAGAACTCTCACAAACAAGGCTTTCCAAAGAGTGGCCAAAACATCACATGAAACCAGGCTCACTGAGGTCTACAATGTGAGGTCCATGTGTGTTTTGACTCTCAACTATGGCTGCCAGGTCTTTAAGAAGAAAATCATGTGATATCCTGGCTGAGATTCCCAGTGTTTTATGAAAAGTCATTTTGGGCTTCGATCTCAGTTTCCAGGGGGGACTCTCATGCGTGGCCTCAGAAAATCCCAACTCAATTCATGGCAATACTTCTCTGAGGTCAGTTCCAGTACTCAGTCTCCAAGGGGAATCACACCAGAGTTCAAGCCCTGGCAGACCCAGTCATCTCTTCCACCGCCACACAAATGACCACAATTCAAACCAAAACATTGCCACAAGGCCCTCATCTTCTTCCATATAGACAATCCTCATAACCTCTGGCTGGAGGTTTCCATAAGTGGCACAGCCTAAGACAATGTCCACAATAAGCTCCCTTGCCCCTCATTTGCCTAATGTCAGGGTGGCCTGGACACCACTCCTTTGAACCAGGTGTGATCAAATAGGCCTGCCTTTAATACTCCTCAGCTTCTCTACTTGAAGGCCTGCTGATGGGGGGGGGTATAGATTCTTTGTGTGAATTGGAGTCATGAGTAAACCCAAACACATAATGGCTTGCCTCTGCATGGCTTTGAATAACTCATTTGACCAAAAAATCCCTATTCTCAATTGATGAATTACAGGAACATTACAGAGGAAGGGGACAGACTTCATCCACAATGACTGCTTTTTTGCCATATTGGCTTTGGATGCACATATAGGATCTTTCTGGAGATCCATCAGGTGCTGACAGTCTAAGCCACAGCCTCACATAGGGCCAAGAGGCTGAATCAAACACATCCTTTTGCAAATCAATTAAGCAAAGAGCCACAAGTGATGCCTATTCTTTTGCATTTGAAAACTGTTTTCTTCAGGCTTCACAAAGAAGTGTCCTGAGGCAAAGACCTTGCTGACATCCAGGGAAACAGAAAATAGGTAAGCAAAAGGCCCAAAGCAGGGTTTCTCCACTGACACTTAACTGGGCCCACTGATATCTGAGTTTTCTAAGATGCTCGCCATTCCTTTCAGCTATCTAGTACATGGCCATGTCACCAAGCTTCGAGGTGGTATATATCTTGGGCACAAATCCATGAGCCTATTCTGAAGAGTGGAGAGAATTAAGGAAGAAAACAAAAATTTAGGATGATAGTAGGTTTTGCCCATGGATAAGGCAAACCGCAGTCCGCTCATAAATTGGGCAGAATGAATGCAGGAAGCTTTCTACTAGACAGGATACATCCATTGATGAATTCTCTTTTCTAATGTCCACAACTATGGAAACAGTGCAATACACAGACATAGCAACACTCGCCTTGTCAAAAGACTTGCTAGAAACAGTCCACTCCAAACCAAACAAACCGCCTTTCCTAGCTCTTCTCCGAACATGAGACCAAACCACAAACTCACACCCACACCCACAAAGCCACCTCCTTCCCCCAAAGAGGTCTGTGACTACTCACAGTGTCCTCTGACTGGTGGGCCATACTATGTGCCCTCAAAATGGCCTGTCCTGTCTCAGATCTGGCCTCCTTGGCCAATTCTGTGAAGTTGTCAGGAGCCAGGCGTGAGCCACTACCTGCTTTCTCAGGAAAGACCCCTTTCAGATCTGTCCTGGCAATTGGCCATCCTCACATCTGTAGGTACCAAGAAAGACTGACTCTGTTTTTAGTAAATCTAAACAAGTGAGCCCACTGGGACTGGCATTGGGACTGCCTCTGGGTGCCTGGCTTCCTGGATCCCAAGTTCAGAGAGTTCCATCACCAAGAAGTGTGGTGAGGTCACTTCTTTCAGGAACTTAATAAGGTCACTGCCTTGGAAACCACTTTGTCCTAACTGTTGCTTCCAAGGGTGCCATGAGATGGAGGCTGCCCCTGCTTCCTGTGACACTTTCACAAGTTAGACTGGTATATCAACCACAGGCACCCAGGAAAAGCTCTCCACACAGGCCTGATTTGGTCCATCTTGTCTACATTAAGAAGAGAGAGGCTCATTCAGACACATCCCTTCATGCTGACCAGGCTGTTTGCCACAAAAGATGACTTTTGCTCCCTCTGGTCCTTCCAAACTGCCTAAATCATCTCCAGGGATCATTTCTGCATGGACCTTTGAGGTTCTCAGCAGGTGGAAGATCCCCTACAGTCCTGTATTATAAGATGAACTCTGACCCTGCTCTTTTGTACAGTTAGATTGAGGGAACAGTGAATGCTTGGGGTTAAGAACATGTTCAATTTGGGTTAGAAATCATTCTGCTGGATGAAGAGTGGTATTGAGAACCTGTGATATTTATATTAATATAAAGGTGAAACATATGTATGAAAACAGAAATCTAAGTAAGATTTGAAGGCCAGAAGGGCATTGGGCCATTGATTGGGATACCTAGCTTTGAATTACATTCTGTACAGATGTCTCTGATAAATCCATATACACTGGCATTGGACCTTGTACCTTGGATGATTGAATGTAGAAAAGAAGATCCAGTCAAAAAGGGATAGTAGGTAGGATTAGGAAGATAGTCAGTAGGTTTAGGAAGAAGAGTGAGTATAGTATTTGGACCAAAAGTTCTTTAGAAAAAGGGTGTCTGTTAGAGAGTTCATGTAAATGTCAGCACATGTGAAGAGTCAGTCACAATGAGGAAGTGGGGAAGATATGTAGGAAAGCAGATATGAATATATACATTAGGAAATCAGGCAATGTAAAAAAGTGAGTGATAGGATTAAACATTTTCAACAGGGTTGAGGTTGAATATATAATCTTAGGCAGAAACAAATGTGTAGTCACCAATAGGATTGACATTTGAGAGCATTAGGCAACTGAGACAAGGATGGTTTTAGTAATCCTTGCTCAACTTCCAATTAGGCTTTGGTACAATCATAAGTGTGACCTTTGCATTTTGTGTCCAGAATATCACTGTGATAAAATATATATATAGATCAGGTGACATGAGTATTTCTTCCACACTTTTTGGGAGCAATATGTTGAAGACATATAAATTAGAATTCGGGGGTACAAATAGGTGTACCCTGGGTTTATGAGTATAGAGATAATGCATGAATAGACCGTACTGTAAATAAAGAATATAACTGTTTCCAATTTAAATAATGGATTGAATAGATATCTTAAAACATATAGAAAATCTTATATTGATACACGATCATTCATTCCAACCAGTTATACAACTAATGGTAATATTAGGGTGATGGTTTACCATGATGGGTGTGTGAGTTTTGGTTCCAAAGTGATTATGGAAATCCAAAATAATGTGTTTGGAAAGAAGTCTCATGAAAAGGGCAGTCAAGAATCATGGAGGAATACATGGGTTCTGAATCAGGATTTAATTGAAATTGAACCAAATGCCTAGAAATTTGTGAATTTGAGGATGAAATATATATCCTATGATGTGCATCAACTGAAGAAATAGTAATGTAGCATTGTTGAATAAAAACAAATGTGAAAATACACATCATGTCCCATAGGAATCTACTTGCATTGATATTAAACAGGGTCAGTTACTGTAGTAATGTTACATTTTTATGCACCATTCACTGAAGTTAGTTTTCAGTACTAGGAAACAATATGTATTTCAGGTGGATGAATATTTCTGAGAATAATCTTGTGAAAAGTTGATTATAAATCCACATACATGAACATGAATTTAGGGAGTGTAAAATAACACACATATATTTTATATTTTGAAAAATCTGGAGAGTGTGTGTGTGTATATATACATATATATATATATACACACACAAAACACACACTCACAGAGACATTAAAAAGTAAAAATATATATGCCAATTGAAATTCATCATGAAATATATATCATCCAAAGATCCAAAAATATTTATTTTACTGAACATGGATGTATGAATCATGTTGTTCAAGTAGAAAGCTCACCCATAGTTTGACTTTCAGTTCCAACAGCATTTAGGAGGAGTGATTCCTTCTCACAGTTTGTATCTGCCAAGACAGCCACCTCACAAGAATGTAGCTGGGAAACCAGGTAGGATTCTATGTGTGCATGTAAAAATACATGTGCTGAATAGGCTGCAGAGAAAAGGAGAAAGAAATTCACATATTTGTTAAGTTTAAAAACACATGGAGAACTATTACATTGGACTAGATACATAACATCTACCCTTTAAAATTCAAAATTCTGTCCAACTACACACCATGCCTTCAGTGAACTGCTTGTATTTCTATTCTGTTTGGGTTATCTTTCTCTATCAAATTAGTATTCGTAGTCAGAGTCGAGTAGGTTATGTGTTAGTGTCAGGGATTCAGTATTTGGAATGGAAAATAGAAAAATGAATCCAATGTGTATGCAAATATGTGCTACACAATATCTTCACACTGTCATCCAGAAAAATGCCTTGACAATACCCTTGCCCCTAGTAAGACGCCATTCGAGGAGAAGAGTTAGAAAATCTTTGAATACATATGTGGAATGAAAAATGCTCAGGATTTCAAAACTTTGGAAGTTGTAGAGGAGTTTCCATAAGTAACGGACAGGATAAACACTCCACAAACATGGAGCTCTGCTGGCCTAAAGACTTCTTGAGAAACTGCCTCTGAGGTTGGGCTATTAAAATATATGTTGTTGTCAGGAGCTTTAGCTTCCTTTGTAGTGAGACCATCAAAGTTGGGTCTGCATCTATGTGACCTGAAGGACATTGTTTCTGATTTTACAATGAACATGAGGCAGAAGTGCTGAATTCTCTCTTTGTAGGTAAACTGTGTCCACTGGGGGCTAAGTGTCTCCCCTTGGGGACTGTGAAGCCATTTGGTCATCCTCCACTTTTCGTGGTGTTTCTTGCTGCTGCACTGGGAGTTTGGTATTTGCTTCACGAAATACGAGGAGTTCAACTGGGACACAGTGCTGGAGAGAGTTCTGTCACGTGTGGTGTGTCAGGATCCTAGGAGAATGCACTAACCATGATCTATCCCACAGAGCTTGGCCCCTTGTCCATAGCAACCTGATTCTGAACATTGTTTTGAAAACTCTCCATATAACAAGATGCCTTTACATATAAGGGTCTGCTGGCTGCACCATGTCAGTCTCAAGTCATTTGGAAGCCCATGGCAGATCCACATTGCCTCACCACAGATGTTTTATCACACACCTGCACACCACTGCTCTAGGCCCACTACTCAGCAGGCCCCACCTTACTGGCATCTCTGTTCTTCATTATTTTCATGAAACGTGTCAATCAAGGCACCTGTCTGGTACACTCAAGATCAGCAACAGGACATCCAAAGGTTCTCCATTTCACCTGGTCATGGGAATTTTAATGATTGCATGGTATTTATCTAGCCGTTTTTAAAGGATAAAGATGGAGGTACTGTGGGTTTCCATTCATTCAGGAACCATTAAATGGTGAGAACGATCATTTCAATGAAAGCTCTGGAGAACTCTCACAAACAAGTCTTCCCAAAAGTGGCAAAAACTTCACATGAAACAAGGCTCACTGAGGTCTACAATGTGAGGTCCATGTGTGTTTTGACTCTCAACTATTTCTTCCAGGTCTCTAAGAGTAAAATCATGTGATATCCTGGATGAGATTCCCAGTGTACTGTGGAATGTCACCCTGGGCTTCGATCTCAGTTTCCAAAAGGGACTCTTTATGCATGGCCTCAGAAAATCCCAACTCAATTCATGGCAATACTTCTCTGAGGTCAGTTCCAGAACTCAGTCTCCAAGGGAAATCACACCTGAGTTAGAGCCCAGGTGGACCCAGTCATCTCTTCCACCGCCACACAAATGACCACAATTCAAAGCAAAACACAGCCACAAGGCCCTCATCTTCTTCCATATAGACAATCCTCATAACCTCTGGCTGGAGGATTCCATGAGGAGCGCAGCCTAAGACAGTGTCCACAATAAGCTCCCTTGCCCCTCATTTGCCTAATGTCAGTGTGGTCTGGACACCCTTTCTTTGAACCAGGATTGATCAAATAGGCCTGCCTTTAATACTGCTCAGCTTCTCCACTTGGACGCCTGCTGATGGTGGGGTATAGATTCTTTGTGTGCATTGGAGTCATGAGAAAACCCAAACACATAATGGCTAGCCTCTGCAGGGCTTTCAAAAACTCATTTGACCCAAAGGATCCCTGTCCTCACTTGATGGAGGTCAGGAAACTAACAGAGGAAGGCGAGAGACTTCATCCACAATGACTGCTTTCTTGCCATATTGGCTTTGGATGCACATATGGGATCTTTCTTGAGATCCATCAGGTGCTGACAATCTGAGCCACAGCCTCACATAGGGCCAAGAGGCTGAATCAGACACATCCTTTTGCAAAGCAATTAAGCAAAGAGCCACAAGTGATGCCCATTCGTTTGCATTTGAAAACTGTTTTCTTCAGGCTTCACAAAGAAGTGTCCTGAGGCAAAGACCTTGCTGACATCCAGGGAAACAGAAAATAGATAAGCAAAAGGCTCAAAGCAGGGTTTCTCCACTGACACTTAACTGGGCCCACTGATATCTGAGTTTTCTGAGATGCTCGCCATTCCTTTCAGCTATCTAGTACATGGTCATGTCACCAAGCTTCGAGGTGGTATATATCATGGACACGAAACCATGAGCCTATTCTGAAGAGTGGAGAGAATTCAGGAAGAAAACAAAAATTTAGGATGATAGTAGGTTTTGCCCATAGATAAGGCAAGCCACAGTCCATTCATAAATTAAGCAGGATGAATGGAGGAAGCTTTCTACTAGACAGGACACATCCATTGATGAATTCTCTTTTCTAATGTCCACAACCATGGACACAGTGCAATATACACACATAGTAACACTCGCCTTGTCAAAAGACTTGGTAGAAAAAGTCCACTCCAATCGAAACAAACCACCTTTCCTAGCTCTTCTCAGAATATGAGACCAAACCACAAACTCACACCCACAGCTACAAAGCCACCTCCTTCCCCCAAGGAGGTCTGTGACTACCCGCAGTGTCCTCTGACTAGTGGGCCATACTATATTCCCCCGAAATGGCCTGTCCTCTCTCAGATCTAGCCTTTTTGGCCAATTCTGTGAAGTTGTCAGGAGCCAGGGGTGAGCCACTACCTGCTTTCTCAGGAAAGACCACCTTCAGAGCTTTCCTAGCAATTTGCCATTTTCACATCTGTAGGTACCAAGAAAGACTGACTCTGTCCTTGGTAAATCCAAACAAATGAGTCCACTGAGACTGGCACTGGGACTTCGTCTGGGAGCCTGGCTTCCTGGATCCCACGTTCAGAGAGTTCCATCACCAAAGAAGTGTGGTAAGTTCACTTCCTTCAGGAACTGAATGAGGTCACTGCCTTGGAAACCACTTTGTCCTAACTGTTGCTTTTAAGGGTCCCATCAGATGGAGGCTACCCCTGCTTCCTGTGACACTTTCACAAGTTAGAATGGTATATCAACCATAGGCACCCAGGAAAAGCTCTCCACACAGGCCGGGTTTGGTCCATCTTGTCTACATTAAGAAGAGAGAGGCTCATTCAGACACATCCCTTCATCCTGACCAGGTTGTTTGCCACGGAAGATGACTTTTGCTCTCTCAGGTCCTTCCTAGCTGCCTACATCTTCTCCAGGGATCATTTCTGCATGGACCTTTGAGGTTCTCAGCTGGTGGAAGATCCCCTACATTCCTGTATTGTAAAACCAACTCTGTCCCTGCTCTTCTGTAAAGTTACATTAAGGGAACAGTGAATGCTTGGGGTTAAGAACATGTTCGATTTGGGTTAGAAATTATTCTGCTGGATGAAGAATGGTATTGGGAACCTGTGATATTTATAATAATATAGAGGCGAAATATATGTATGAAAACAGAAATCTAAGAAAGATTTGAAGGCCAGAAGGGCATTGGGCCCTTGATTGGGATACTTAGCTTTGAATTACAATCTGTACAGATGTCTCTGATAAATCCATATACAATGGCATAGGACCTTGTACCTTGGATGACTAAATGTAGAAGAGAATATCCAGTCAAAAGAGATAGTAGGTAGGATTAGGAAGATAGTCAGTAGGTTTAGGAAGAAGAGTGAGTATAATATTTGGACAAAATGTTCTTTAGCAATAGGGTGTCTGTTAGAGAGTTCATGTAAATGTCAGCACATGTGAAGAGTCAGTCACAATGATGAAGTGGGGAAGATATGTAGGAAAGCAGATATGAATATAGACATTAGGAAATCAGGCAAAGTATAAAGGAAGTGATAGGATTAGACATTTTCAAAAGGGTTGAGGTTGAATATATAATCGTAGGCAGAAACAAATATGTAGTCACCAATAGGATTGACATTTGAGAGCATTAGACAACCTGGACAAAGATGGTTTTAGTAATCCATGCTCATTTTGCAATTAGGCTTAGGTACAATCATAAGTCTGACCTTTGCATTTTGTGTCCAGAATATCACTGTGATAAAGTATATATGTAGATCAGGTGACATGAGTATTTCTTACAATATTTTTGGGAGAAATATGTTGAAGACATATAAATTAGCATTCGAGGTAGAAATAGGTGTACCCTGAGTCTATGAGTATAAAGATAATGCATGAATAGGCCATACTGTGAATAGAGAATATAACTTGTTCCAATTTAAATAATGGATTGAATTGATATCTGAAAACATATAGGAAATCTTATATTGATACACGATCATTCATCCCAACCAGTTATACATCTAATGGTAATATTTGGGTGATGGTTTACCATTAGGAGTGTGTGAGTTTTGGTTCCATAGTGATTATGAAAATCCAAAATAATGTGTTTTTTTAAAGAAGTCTCATGAAAATACCAGTCAAGAAACATGGAGAAATGCATGTGTTCTGAAGCAGGATTTGATTGAAAGTGAACCAAATGCCTAGAAATTTGTGAACTTGAGGATGAAATATACATCCTATGATGTGCATCAACTGAAGAAATAGTAATGTACCAGTGTTGAATAAAAATAAATGTCAAAATACACATTATGTCCCATAGGTGTCTACTTCCATTGATGTTAAACTTGGTCAGTTACTGTAGAAATGTTAGGATTTCTAGGAACCATTCACTGAAGTTAGTTTTCAGTACTAGGAAACAAATATGAATTTCAGGTGGATGAATATTTCTGAGAATAATCTTGTGAAAAGTTGATTATAAATCCACATACATGAACATGAATTTAGGGAGTGTAAAATAAGACACATATATTTTATATTTTGAAAAATCTGGAGAGTGTGTGTGTGTGTATATACATATGTATATACACACAAAACACACACACAGAGACATTAAAAAGTAAAAATGTATATGCCAATTGAAATTCATCATGAAATATATATCATCCAAAGATCCAAAAATATTTATTTTACTGAACATGGATGTATGTATCATGTTGTTCAAGTAGGAAGCTCACCCATAGGTTGATTTTCAGTTCCAACAGCATTTAGGAAGAGTGATTTCTTCTTACAGTTTGTATCTGCCAAGTCAGCCACCTCACAAGAATGTAGCTGGGAAACGAGGTAGGAATCTATATGTGCATGTAAAAATACATGTGCTTAATAGGCTGCAGAGAAAGGGAGACAGGAATTCACATATTTGTTCAGTTTAAAAACACATGGAGAACTATTACATTGGACTAGATTCATAACATCTACCCTTTAGAATGCAAAAGGCCTGTCCAACTACACACCATGCCTCCTCTGAACTGCTTGTATTTCTATTTTGTTTGGGTTATTTTTCACTATCATATTAGGATTCGTAGTCAGAGTCTAGTAGGGTATGGGTTACTGTCAGGGATTCAGTATTCGGAATGGAAAAAAGGAAAATTAATCCAATGTGTATGCAAATATGTGCTACACAAAATGCCCCACTGTCATCCAGAAAAATGCCTTGACAATACCCTTGCCCCAAGTAAGACGCAATTCGACGAGAAGAGTTAGAAAATCTTTGAATACATATGTGGAATGAAAAATGCTCAGGAGTTCACAACTTTGGAGGTGGTAGAGGAGTTTCCATAAGTAAGGGACAGGATAAACACTCCACAAACATGGAGCTCTGCTGAGCTAAAGACTTCTTGAGAAACTGCCTCTGAGGTTGGGCTCTTGAAATATATGTTGTTGTCAGGAGCTTTAGCTTCCTTTGTAGTGAGACCATCAAAGCTGGGTCTGCATCTATGTGACCTGGAGGACATGGTTTCTGATTTTCCAATGAACATGAGGCAGAAGTGATGAATTCTCTCTTTGTAGGTAAACTGTGTCCACTGGGGGCTAAGTGTCTCCCCTTGGGGACTGTGAAGCCATTTGGTCATCCTCCACTTTTCGTGGTGTTTCTTGCTGCTGCACTGAGAGTTTGGTATTTCCTTCACGAAATACAAGGAATTCAACTGGGACACAGTGCTGGAGGGAGTTCTGTCACGTGTGGTGGGTCAGGGTCCTAGGAGAATGCACCAATTATGCTTCTATCCAACAGAGTTTAGCTTCTTGATTATAGCAACCTGATTCTGAAAATTGTTCTGAAACCTCTCCATATAACAAGATGCCTTTACATATAAGGGTCTGTTGACTGCACAATGTAAGTCACAAGACATTTGGAAGCCCATGGCAGATCCACATTGCCTCACCACAGATGTTTTATCACACACCTGCACACCACTGCTCTAGGCCCACTACTCAGCAGGCCCCACCTTACTATCATCTCGGTTCTTCATCAATTTCATGAAACCCGTCAATCAAGGCACCTGTCTGGTATACTCATGATCAGCAACAGGACATCAAACGCTTCTCCAGTGCCACCTGGTCATGGGAATTTCAAAGATTGCATGGTATTTATCTATCCATTTTTAAAGGATTAAGTTGGAGGCACTGTGGGTTTCCATTCATTTTGGAACCATTAAATGGTGAAAAAGATCATTTCAATGAAAGCTCTGGAGAACTCTCACAAACAAGGCTTCCCAAAGAGTGGCCAAAACGTCATATGAAACCAGGCCCACTGAGGTCTACAATGTAAGGTCCATGTGTGTTTTGACTCTCAACTATGGCTGCCAGGTCTTTACGAATCAAATCATGTGATATCCTGGCTTAGATTCCCAGTGTTCTGTGGAAAGTCACCCTGAGCTTCGATCTCAGTTTCCAGGGGGGATTCTCATGCGCGGCCTTGGAAAATCCCAACTCAATTCTTGGCAATACTTCTCTGAGGTCAGTTCCAGAACTCAGTCTCCAAGGGGAATCACACCAGAGTTCAAGCCCAGGCGGACCCAGTCATCTCTTCCACCGCCACACAAATGACCACAATTCAAACCAAAACACTGCCACAAGGCCCTCATCTTCTTCCATATAGACACTCCTCATAACCTCTGGCTGGAGGTTTCCATGAGGGGCACAGCCTAAGACAGTGTCCACAATAAGCTCCCTTGCCCCTCATTTGCCTAATGTCAGGGTGGCCTGGACACCCTTCCTTTGAACCAGGATTGATCAAATAGGCCTACCTTTAATACTGCTCAGCTTCTCCACTTGGAGTCCTGCTGATCCTGGGGTATAGATTCTTTGTGTGAATTGGAGTCATGAGAAAACCCAAGCACATAATGGCTAGCCTCTGCAGGGCTTTCAAAAACTCATTTGACCCAAAGGATCCCTATTCTCACTTGATGGAGGTCAGGAAACTTACAGAGGAAGGCGAGAGACTTCATCCACAATGACTGCTTTGTTGCCATATTGGCTTTGGATGCACATATGGGATCTTTCTTGAGATCCATCAGGTGCTGACAATCTAAGCCACAGCCTCACACAGGGCAAGAGGCTGATTCAGACACATCCCTTTGCAAAGCAATTAAGCAAATGGCCACAAGTGATGCCTGTTTGTTTGCATTTGAAAACTGTTTTCTTCAGGCTTCACAAAGGGATGTCCTGAGGCAAAGACCTTGCTGACATCCAGGGAAACAGAACAATAGGTAAGCAAAAGGCCCTAAGCAGGGTTTCTCCACTGAGACTTTACTGGGCCCACTGATATCTGAGTTTACTGAGATGCTCGCCATTTCCTTCAGCTATCTAGTACATGGCCATATCACCAAGCTTGGAGGTGGTACATATCTTAAACACAAAACCATGAACCTATTCTGAAAAGTGGCCAGAATTCAGGAAGAAAACAGGAATTTAGGAAGATAGTAGGTTTTGCCTATGAATAAGGCAAGCCGCAGTCCATTCATACATTAAGCAGGATGAATGCTGGAAGCTTTCTACTAGACAGGACACATCCATTGATGCATTCTGTTTTCTAATGTCTACAACCACAGACACAGTGCGATACACAGACATAGCAACACTAGCCTAGTCAAACGACTTGCTAGAAACAGTCCACTCCAAACCAAACAAACCGCCTTTCCTAGCTCTTCTCCGAACATGAGACCAAACCACAAAATCACACCCACACCCACAAAGCCACCTCCTTCCCCCAAAGATGTCTGTGACTACCCACAGTGTCCTCTGACTGGTGGGCCATACTATGTGCCCCAAAAATGGCCTGTCCTGTCTCAGATCTGGCCTCCTTGGCTAATTCTGTAAAGTTGTCAGGAGCCAGGGGTGAGCCACTACCTGCTTTCTCAGGAAAGACCCCTTTCAGATCTGTCCTGGCAATTGGCCATCCTCACATCTGTAGGTACCAAGAAAGACTGACTCTGTCCTTGGTAAATCCAAACAAGTGAGCCCACTGGGACTTGCACTGGGACTGCCTCTGTGTGCCTGGCTTCCTGGATCCCAAGTTCAGAGCGTTCCATCACCAAGAAATTGTGGTGAGGTCACTTCCTTCAGGAACTGAATGAGGTCACTGCCTTGGAAACCACTTTGTCCTAACTGTTGCTTCAAAGGGTGCCATGAGATGGAGGCTGCCCCTGCTTCCTGTGACACTTTCACAAGTTAGAATGGTATATCAACCATAGGCACCCAGGAAAAGCTCTCCACACAGGCCTGGTTTGGTCCATCTTGTCTACATTAAGTAGAGAGAGGCTCATTCAGACACATCCTTTCATCCTGACCAAGTTGTTTGCCACGGAAGATGACATTTGCTCTCTCAGGTCCTTCTTAGCCGCCTATATCTTCTCCAGGGATCATTTCTGCATGGACATTTGAGGTTCTCAGCAGGTGGAAGATCTCCTACATGCCAGTATTGTAAGACCAACTCTGTCCCTGCTCTTCTCTAAAGTTAGATTGAGGGAACAGTGAATGCTTGGGGTTAAGAACATGTTCGATTTGGGTAGTAAATCATTCTGCTGGATGAAGAATGGTATTGGGAACCTGTGATATTTATAATAATATAGAGGTGAAATATATGTATGAAAACAGAAATCTAAGTAAGATTTTAAGGCCAGAAGGGAATTGAGCCCTTGATTGGGATACTTAGCTTCGAATTACATTCTGTACAGATGTCTCTGATAAATCCATATACGATGGCATAGGACCTTATACCTTGGATGACTGAATGTAGAAGAGAAGATCCAGTCAAAAAGGGATAGTAGGTAGGATTAGGAAGATAGTCAGTAGGTTTAGGAAGAAGAGTGAGTATAAAATTTGGATCAAAAGTTCTTTAGCAATAGGCTCTCTGTTAGAGAGTGAATGTAAATGTCAGCACATGTGAAGAGTCAGTCACAATGATGAAGTGGGGAAGATATGTAGGAAAGCAGATATGAATATAGACATTAGGAAATCAGGCAAAGTATCAAGTGAGTGATAGGATTAGATATTTTCAACAGCGTTGAGGTTGAATATATAATCTTAGGCAGAAAAAAATGTGTAGTCACCAATAGGATTGAAATTTGAGAGCATAATGCAACCTAGACAAGGATGGTTTTAGTAATCCTTGCTCACTTTCCAATTAGGCTTAGGTACAATCATAAGTGTGACCTTTGCATTTTGTGTTCAGAATATCACTGTGATAAAATATATATGTAGATCAGGTGACATGAGTATTTCTTCCACAATTTTTGCGAGCAATATGTTTAAGACATATAAATTAGAATTCTGGGGTACAAATAGGTGTACCCTGGGTCTATGAGTATAGAGATAATGCATGAATAGACCGTACTGTGAATAAAGAATATAACTGGTTCCAATTTAAATGATGGATTGAATTGATATCTAAAAACATATAGGAAATCTTATATTGATCCACGATCATTCATTCCAACCAGTTAGAGCTTTCCTGGCAATTGGCCATCCTCACATCTGTAGGTACCTGTGGTGAGCCTTTCCTGCGGACTGTGGTTGTTATTACATGATGGCGCTGTCTCCGCTGTGGTCTGTGAAGGACAACTCCATATCAGAGAGAGTTGGCGTGTTGTCAACTCCTTATCAGAGAGAGTTGGCGTGTTGTTTTCTAGCACCATGTGAGAAGGGTCCACGTGTCAGCTTCACATTGGGGTTCGCGTTGCTTTATTAAGGCTGAGAGGGGCATCCGAGAATTATTAGAAGAATTATTAGAAGTTTATCAAGGGCCTGAATAAACTGCTGAAATAAGATTCCTGAGTTGCGTCTTCCTTGCAGGCAAGGGGGTCCTGACAAGTGGTGCCGAAACCCGGGAGAAATAAAAAAAAAGAAAAACCCAGGAACCACAACTTTCAGCAACCAGGGAGGCACGCCAGTAAGTCCCAGGTAAAGTGGGACCTGCTGTTAAAAAGCGGGATGCTCCTCTGTCAATAAAGAGGGAGCGTTAAAAGGTAATTGCTCCTCTGTAAATAAAGAGAGGGCGTTACATCTCATAGCAATTGCACTCTGTATTTTCGTTTTTGTTTTCTGTGTATTTTCGTTTTTTTTGTGTGTATTTTCACTTTCGTTTTCTGTGTTTTCTTGTGTTGCGTCATAGGTGCCGTGACTTCAATTCCACTTCTTCTGTCCTTAGATGGCCTTTTACGTTCCAAGGGACTGGAGGTGAAACATAGTACCTTATAGTAATTTTTACAGCGGGTTGATACTGCCACACCATGGTTCGTATTTTTGGGCAGCCTCACTACACCCAGCTGGGATAAATTAGGCAAAGGTCTTGATTTTGCTCGTGAGCAGGGCATGTGAGAGGGTGGGATGATAACCCCTGGATGATGGTCTGTAGTTGCCTTACAGATGGCAGATGCCAAGAAGCGCTTGTTAAAGGGCAGGAAGTTTTAGAACAATTGCATGAAGAAAAGTCAGAAACGACAGAGAGCGAAGTGTCTCAAGAGGAGGGGAGTGTGCGGGGCATGGAGAACGGGAAGAGACGACTGTATCCAGATCTCAGTGTGCTGCGCACGCCCCCATGCGAAAGTGGGTCAGAGGTAGAAGACAATGAGGAGCTGAGGACGCTGTCTCGACAGCTAGGGAGTCTAGATAAAGGGAACAGAGATAAGCAAGGGCTCAAGAAAGGACGGCCTCCCGATCCGCCTCCATATGCCGGGGGTGGTTCGGGACGAAGTTTCCACGCCCAAACATGGAGGGCTGTTAACGTTGAGATGGGTCTTGCTTATCCAGTTTTTCAGGATGATAATAGGGGAAGATTTCATGAGCCTTTGGATTTCAAAATGGTAATGACCCTGGCGGAGTCTGTGCGCACTTATGGGGTCGATGCCGCTTTTACACTAACTCAGGTAGAGAATCTGTCTAGATACTGCATGACTCCCTCTGATTGGGCTAGCCTCGTTCGGGCTTGCGTCTCCCCAGGCAAATATTTGGACTGGAGAGCATTTGTGCTAGAGGGCGCAGCAGAGCAGGCCGCCCAAAATCATGCAGCGGGACACCCCCATTGGGACAAAGACATGCTTTTGGGACAAGGGAGATTTGCTAATCAACAGACAGGATTTCCTCTTGAAGCATATGACCAGATTAATAATATTTGCATTCGGGCATGGAAATCACTTCCAAATAGTGGAGAGGTGTCTGGTAACCTGACTAAAATTATACAAGGCCCTACAGAACCCTTTTCAGATTTTGTAGCAAGGATGGTGGATGCCACTGGAAAGATTTCTGGAGATCCTGATAGAGCCATGCCCCTTATCAAGCAATTGGTTTTTGAGCAATGCACCAAAGAATGTAAAACAGCGATTACTCCTTATAAAAATAAAGGCATAGAAGCATGGATGAAGGTGTGTAGAGAGCTTGGAGGACCTTTAACTAATGCAGGTCTTGCAGCTGCTGTCCTTTGGATTACAAAAAGGGGAGGTTCTGGTGCCGGAACATGCTTCCGTTGTGGTCAGCCTGGTCATCTCAAGCGTGAATGTCCCAAAAAAGACAATTTCAATGGACCTCCCCATGGTGGCTTTTCCAATGGCCCTCGTTTACCGGGGTTGTGTCCAAGATGTAAAAAGGGGAAGCATTGGGCAAAAGAGTGTAGATCAGTGAGGGACATCCATGGGCAGCCTATTTTAACTGGGTCAAAAAACGGCCGGAGGGGCCCTCGAGCCCAGAGCCCACAAATATATGGGGCAATGGAGAATGTCACACCCGAACCCGAGACATGGCCATCTCTACGCCATCCCATGAGATGCGGAGAGCCACTACAGGTGCAGCGGGATTGGACCTCTGTTCCACCTCCAGACTCGTATTAACACCTAAGATGGGAGTCCAGTTGGTAGAAACTGAGTTCAAAGGGCCTTTACCACCTGGCACTGTGGGCTTATTGATTGGACGTGCTTCCTCTATTTTACAAGGTCTTCATGTTTTTCCCGGAGTCATAAGCCCTGATACTGTGGGGACAGTAAAAGTCATGGTGGAAGCTCCAAGAGGCATTGTGTCTATCTCCCCAGGGGATCGGATTGCTCAATTACTAATTTTGCCTAGTTTACATAACCACTTCCCAGCTGACTCACGGTCACGGATGGGAAGTGAGATTGGTAGCACTGGAGGGAATTGTGGGTATGAGCAACCGCCCCACTTTGGAATTAATCATAGAGGGTAAATCTATTGTGGGACTGCTGGATACAGGAGCAGATCGTAGTATTATAGCCCTTAAAGACTGGGCTAAGGGATGGCCAGTACAGACTTCTTATCAATCCTTAAGGGGACTTGGATATGCCCAAGCTCCTCAAATTAGCTGCAGACATCTATCCTGGAAGGACCCAGAGGGACACAGTGGTACCTTTCAACCTTATGTGCTTGATTTACCTATTTCTTTATGGGGCCGTGACCTGATGAAAGACATGGGGTTCACCCTTAGTAATGACTATTCCCTAATGTCTCAACAGATTATGCAAAATATGGGGTATAGGCCAGGTCTAGGACTAGGAAAACATCTGCAGGGGCGTAAACACCCTGTGCAAGGTCGTCAAAAACTTGACAGATTCGGTCTGGGTTTTCATAGGGGCCGCTGGGGCTCAAATACCCATAACTTGGCTCACCGAGGAGCCTGTTTGGGTGCCTCAGTGGCCCCTTCCCTCGGCTAAACTGGCAGCAGCCCATGACCTAGTTAAAGAACAACTTGACTTGGGCCACATTCAACATTCTACTTCTCCATGGAATACTCCCATATTTGTCATTAAGAAAAAATCAGGGAAGTGGCGCCTACTGCATGATTTACGAGCAGTTAATGCTCAAATGCAACTTATGGGGCCCATTCAAAGAGGGCTGCCGCTGCTTTCCTCTGTTCCTCAGGGCTGGCATATCATTGCTATTGACATTAAAGACTGTTTCTTTTCTATTCCTTTGCATCCTAAAGACTCACAGCGTTTTGCCTTCACCCTTCCCTCGTGTAATCACGAGGAACCAGATCAAAGGGTTGAGTGGGTTGTTTTACCACAGGGAATGTCTAACAGTCCCACGATTTGTCAGATGTATGTAGGGAAGGCACTCGCACCTCTCAGACAAAAATATCCTTCCATCAAGATTATTCATTATATGGATGATGTATTATTGGCAGCCAAATTAGAGAAGTCAGTTAATGAGGCCTATAAAGACCTGGTGAAGTTGTTAGCTCAATATTGATTACATATTGCACCTGAAAAGGTTCAAACAGGGGATTCTATTAAGTATTTGGGAGCGATGATTGGATATGACATATTAAAACCACAAAAAGTTACTATAAGAACTCAAGATCTCCAAACTCTAAATGATTTTCAAAAACTGTTGGGATATATTAATTGGATAAGAGGTTATTTACATATTCCTAATATCGTGCTCCAGCCTTTGTATGCTATTCTTAAGGGTGATCCAGATCTTACTTCCCCTCGTACCCTCACTAAAGAGGCCAGAGTGGCCCTTATAAAAGTAGAAGAAGCTATACAACATGCTTCTCTATACAGGCTTCAGAGTGATAAACCTTTCCAGTTATGTGTGCTTGCCACTATGCGGCAGCCTACTGGAGTATTGTGGCAAGATGGGCCTTTACTATGGATCCACCCACATGTATCCCCAGGAAAATCTTTAGAATACTATCCTGATGCTGTTGCAGCGTTAGCACTTAGAGGGATTCAACAGAGCATTCAATTTTTCGGACAAGCACCTTCTTCTCTTATCATACCCTATTCTAAAGTTCTAATTAATGTTTTGTGTGCTACTCTAGACAACTGGGCCATTCTATGTTGCTCGTTTCAAGGGGATATTGATAATCATTACCCTTCTCATCCATTACTCCATTTTGTTAAAGAACATCCCATCATTTTCCCTAAAGTAACTTCACCCACTCCAATTCCGGGGGCTGTTAACATTTTTACTGATGGCTCTAAGTCTGGAATGGGAGCTTATGTGATTAATGACTCTCCCCCTGTCCAGCATCAATTTGCTCCTGGAAATCCACAATGGGTAGAACTACAAATTGTCATTGAAATTTTTAAACAGTGTTCTTTTCCTTTCAATCTCATTTCGGACTCCATCTATGTGGTGCAGGCACTCAAAATTCTGGAGGCTGTAGGAGCTATTAGTGACACCCATAATGTATCTGCTTACTTTAGTCAGCTTCAGCAGCTTATCCATAGCCATAAGGCCTCTTTCTATCCAATGCACATTTGGGCTAACACCTCTCTTCCTGGCCCGTTATCACAGGGTAATGCCTGTGCTGACTCGGCAACTAGAAGCCAGTTGGTATGCTTGGCCTCCTCCTTAGAAGAAGCTAAATTGTTTCATCACAACTTTCATGTCAATGCTATGACAGTGCGCAGACGCTTTTCCATCTCAAGGGTGGAGGCTCGTCAGATAGTATTACAATGTCCCCGTTGTGTCACATTTCTTCATCCTTCTACTTATGGTGTAAACCCACGAGGATTGAAGCCATTGGTTGTCTGGCAAATGGACGTAACTCACGTGCCTGACTTTGGTAACCTCAAATATGTCCATGTTTCTATTGACACATACTCTGGAATTATTCATGCTTCTGCTTTATCGGGAGAAAAGGCAAGTAATGTCATTACTCATTGCTTAGAGGCATGGGCAGCATGGGGTGCACCTGCATCCCTTAAGACTGATAATGGACCTGCTTATACTGGCAGACAGTTTACATCTTTTTGTTCTACTATGGGAGTACACCTTGCTCATGGGTTGCCTTACAATCCTCAAGGGCAAGGCATTGTTGAACGTGCCCACCGCACCTTAAAAGAAACTTTGGAAAAACAAAAAGGGGGAATAGGAGTTGACCACACTCCTAAAGAACGCCTGTCCTTAGCTCTTTTTACCATTAATTTTTTGAATTTGGATATTCATGGCCGCTCTGTGGCCGATAGACATGTGTCCCCTCAGCCCTCTGTGACTGGCTATGTTAAGTGGAAGGATGTTCTTACGGGCCAATGGAACGGCCCTGACCCCGTGCTGACATGGGCACGAGGATCTGTATGTGTTTTTCCCCAGGATCGCATGGAGCCGCTGTGGATCCCTGAACGCCTGACAAGAAGAGTCTCGAGATCTACTAACCAGAAGCAGGAGGTGCCACAACAGTCCCATGATGAGGAGCTTCATTCTGATGAGTGCTCTGGCTCTGATGCTGGTGCCAACGGTACAGATGACACCAATGCAGTGGTGGGCAGTGGCACGGGCATGGCCAATGCCAATGCCAGTTCATAGTAATTCTAGCGTCTTCCCCAATCTTTTTTCTACCTCATGTGAGATGTCTGCTCCTTGTACCTCTCCTAGAGGGGACATGGAAAATATTTTTAATCAGTCTCAAGTTAATCTCACAGGAGTTTTTTGTTTCAGCCTTGGGAACACTAATTGTATTAGCCTTAAGACCAAAAATTTGACTAACTGGGAGGACCCATTGCGGTCCAGTCGAGTCTCAAGGAGTATTTTCAGTG
Organism: Ictidomys tridecemlineatus; assembly: GCF_052094955.1. Taxonomy (NCBI): domain Eukaryota; kingdom Metazoa; phylum Chordata; class Mammalia; order Rodentia; family Sciuridae; genus Ictidomys; species Ictidomys tridecemlineatus. The sequence goes on from NC_135489.1 coordinate 58,507,383, forward strand.
CTGTATTGAGCCAAGTAGTTTCAGGGAAGCAATCAGGCTCAGGGACCCCCGCAAATAGCTCTGTTTTAAACATAACTACTTTAGCTATTATCTCCGAGGTACTAATCCCAATGCCTCCTTCTTCTAATAGTACTTGCAATGTCACTCATTTCAAGGCCTCTCCTTACTGTACCCCTAATTTTGGTTTTCCCCCAACATTTACGCCTTGTCAGGATCATTCTTGGGAGAAACATCAAGTTGCTAAAGGTTTCTCCTTTTCCCCCCCTCTTAAGAGATATGTTTATAACTTTAACAACACTGCCAACTCCTCTACGGGAACAGGTTGGTCCTGGTTTCAATGGCTCATTTCCAATGAGAAGGGGGCTTCAGCCGATATTTCTGCATTGGCTCAATTACTAGAAGCCAAAAGTTGGCTGGCTAATGTTTCTGGCACTACTAAGGAGAGTGAACGAGGTAATAGGCTTACATCTGTTTTGTTCAACTCTCTGTTTAATTATGCCACATTGCCTCCTGCAATGGTCTGTATCCAATCCCCGTTCCTGTTCCTTTTAGCTAATGACACCTCCTCGGGGATGCTGGATTGTTCTAATATTATCTGTTTCTTATCTGAGTGTTGGAATGGTTCTTGGACTGTAGCAGTGATTATGAAAATTCCAACTTTTGTCCCAATCCCAGTCACTGCGGATCCAGATAAAGTTCCTATTGTAGAGCTACTTAGAGTCTGCAGAGATTTTGGAATCACAGCAGCTATAGTGACAGCCGTGGCGGCATCTTCTGCTGTAGCAGTTACGGCCGGAGTACCCATGGCCAGTCAAGTACAAACTGCTGCCACTATTAATCAAGATGTTCAACAAACGTCCACTATACTTGAATCACAAAATGCGATTAATCAACATATTTTGTCAGGGATTTTAGCTGCCAACCAAAGAATAGATTTTCTTCAAGCTCAGGTAGAGGAATTGGCTGACCTAGTACTTTTAGGCTGCATTGACCAACGTGCACATTTATGTGTAACCTCTGTCAGATATAATGATTCCAGGAATGCTTACCACATCATTGGTGGATATTTGGCCGGGAATTGGTCCATGGAAGCGGAAGACATGATCCAGTCTCAACTAACCCAGATAGCTGTCTTGAATAGTACCCGTGTCGATCCCGTGACTCTGGGTCAATTCACCAATTGGATATTTTCTGCCTTTTCCTTTTTTAAGGAGTGGGTGGGAGTAGGCATTTTTAGTGCACTGTGTTGTTTTGGTATGTTCCTCTGTTTGTGGTTTCTCTGTCGCCTTAAAGCTCGTAGTGCTCAAGATGAGGCTATGATCATACAAGCTCTTGCAGTGTCCTCTGACTGGTGGGCCATACTATGTGCCCCCAAAATGGCCTGTCCTGTCTCAGATCTGGCCTCCTTGGCCAATTCTTTGAAGTTTTCAGAAGCCAGGGGTGAGCCACTACCTGCTTTCTCAGGAAAGACCCCTTTCAGATCTGTCCTGGCAATTGGCCATCCTCACATCTGTAGGTACCAAGAAAGACTGACTCTGTCCTTGGTAAATCCAAACAAGTGAGCCCACTGGGACTTGCACTGGGACTGCCTCTGTGTGCCTGGCTTCCTGGATCCCAAGTTCAGAGAGTTCCATCACCAAGGAAGTGTGGTGAGGTCACTTCCTTCAGGAACTTTATGAGGTCACTGCCTTGGAAACCACTTTGTCCTAACTGTTGCTTCCAAGGGTCCCATGAGATGGAGGCTGCCCCTGCTTCCTGTGATGCTTTCACAAGTTAGAATGGTATATCATCCATAGGCACCCAGGAAAAGCTATCCACACAGGCCTGGTTTGGTCCATCTTGTCTACATTAAGAAGAGAGAGGCTCATTTAGACACATACCTTCATCCTGACCAGGCTGTTTGCCACGGAAGATGACTTTTGCTCTCTCACGTCCTTCCTAGCTGCCTAAATCTTCTCCAGGGATCATTTCTGCATGGAACTTTGAGGTTCTCAGCAGGTGGAAGATCCCCGACATTCCTGTATTGTAAGACCAAATCTGTCCCTGCTCTTCTGTAAAGTTAGATTGAGGGAACAGTGAATGCCTGGGGTTAAGAACATGTTCGATTTGGGTTAGAAATTATTCTGCTGGATGAAGAATGGTATTGGGAACCTGTGATATTTATAATAATATACAGGTGAAATATATGTATGAAAACAGAAATCTAAGTAAGATTTGAAGGCCAGAAGGGCATTGGGCATTGATTGGGATACTTAGATTTGAATTACATTCTGTACAGATGTCTCTGATAAATCCATATACAATAACATAGGACCTTGTACCTTGGATGACTGAAAGTAGAAGAGAAGATCCAGTCAAAAAGGGATAGTAGGTCGGATTAGGAAGATAGTCAGTAGGTTTAGGAAGAAGAGTGAGTATAAAATTTGGACCAAAAGTTCTTTAGCAATAGGCTGTCTGTTAGAGAGTGAATGTAAATGTTAGCACATGTGAAGAGTCAGTAACAATGATGAAGTGGGGAAGATATGTAGGAAAGCAGATTTGAATATAGACATTAGGAAATCAGGCAAAGTATAAAGTGAGTGATAGGATTAGACATTTTCAACAGGGTTGAGGTTGAATATATAATCTTAGGCAGAAACAAATGTGTAGTCACCAATAGGATTGACATTTGAGAGCATTCGGCAACCTAGACAAGTTTGGTTTTAGTAATCCATGCTCACTTTCCAATTAGACTTAGGTACAATCATAAGTGTGACCTTTGCATTTTGTGTCCAGAATATCCCTGTGATAAAATATATATGCAGATCAGGTGACATGAGTATTTCTTCCACTATTTTGGGAAGCAATATGTTGAAGACCTATAAATTAGAATTTGGGGGTACAAATAGGTGTACCCTGGGTCTATGAGTATAGGGATAATGCATGAATAGACCATACTGTGAATAAAGAAAATAACTGGTTCCAATTTAAATAATGGATTGAATGGATATGTGAAAACATATAGGAAATCTTATATTGATACACAATCATTCATTCCAACCAGTTATACATCTAATGGTAATATTAGGGTGATGGTTTACCATGAGGAGTGTGTGAGTTTTGGTTCCAAAGTGATTATGGAAATCCAAAATTATGTGTTTGAAAAGAAGTCTCATGAAAAGACCAGTCAAGAAACATGGAGGAATACATGTGTTCTGAAGCAGGATTTAATTGAAATTGAACCAAATGCCTAGAAATTTGTGAATTTGTAGATGAAACATATATCCTATGAGGTGCATCAACTGAAGAAATAGTAATGTAGCAGTGTTGAATAAAAATAAATGTGAAAATACACATCATGTCCCATAGGAGTCTACTTGCATTGATATTAAACAGGGTCAGTTACTGTAGTAATGTTAGGATTTTTATGCACCATTCACTGAAGTTAGTTTTCAGTACTAGGAAACAAATATGTATTTCAGGTGGATGAATATTTCTGAGAATAATCTTGTGAAAAGTTGATTATAAATCCACATACATGAACATGAATTTAGGGAGTGTAAAATAAGACATATATTTTATATTTTGAAAAATATGGAGAGTGTGTGTGTGTATATATACATATGTATATACACACAAAACACACACAGAGAGACATTAAAAAGTAAAAATATATATGCCAATTGAAATTCATCATGAAATATATATCATCCAAAGATCCAAAAATATTTATTTACTGAACATGGATGTATGTATAATGTTGTTCAAGTAGGAAGCTCAACCATAGGTTGATTTTCAGTTCCAACAGCATTTAGGAGGAGTAATTTCTTCTCACAGTTTGTATCTGCCAAGTCAGCCACCTCACAAGAAAGTAGCTGGGGAACCAGGTAGGAATCTATATGTACATGTAAAAATACATGTGCTTAATAGGCTGCAGAGAAAGGGAGACAGGAATTCACATATTTGTTAAGTTTAAAAACACATGGAGAACTATTACATTGGACTAGATTCATAACATCTACCCTTTAGAATGCAAAAGGCCTGTCCAACTACACACCATGCCTCCTCTGAACTGCTTGTATTTCTATTTTGTTTGGGTTATTTTTCTCTATCATATTAGGATTCGTAGTCAGAGTCTAGTAGGGTATGGGTTAGTGTCAGGGATTCAGTATTCGGAATGGAAAAAAGGAAAATTAATCCAATGTGTATGCAAATATGTGCTACACAAAATGCCCCACTGTCATCCAGAAAAATGCCTTGACAATACCCTTGCCCCAAGTAAGACTCAATTCGAGGAGAAGAGTTAGAAAATCTTTGAATGCATATGTGGAATGAAAAATGCTCAGGAGTTCACAACTTTGAAGGTGGTAGAGGAGTTTCCTTAAGTAAGGGACAGGATAAACACTCCACAAACATGGAGCTCTGCTGACCTAAAGACTTCTTGAGAAACTGCCTCTGAGTTTGGGCTCTTGAAATATATGTTGTTGTCAGGAGCTTTAGCTTCCTTTGTAGTGAGATCATCAAAGCTGGGTCTGCATCTATGTGACCTGGAGGACATGGTTTCTGATTTTCCAATGAACATGAGGCAGAAGTGCTGAATTCTCTCTTTGTAGGTAAACTGTGTCCACTGGGGGCGAAGTGTCTCCCCTTGGGGACTGTGAAGCCATTTGGTCATCCTCCACTTTTCGTGGTGTTTCTTGCTGCTGCACTGGGAGTTTGGTATTTGCTTCACGAAATACAAGGAATTCAAGTGGGACACAGTGCTGGAGGGAGTTCTGTCACGTGTGGTGGGTCAGGGTCCTAGGAGAATGCACCAATTATGCTTCTATCCAACAGAGCTTAGCCCCTTGATTATAGCATCCTGATTCTGAAAATTGTTCTGAAACCTCTCCATATAACAAGATGCCTTTACATATAAGGGTCTGCTGGCTGCACCATGTAAGTCACAAGACATTTGGAAGCCCATGGCAGATCCACATTGCCTCACCACAGATGTTTTATCACACACCTTCACACCACTGCTCTAGGCCCACTACACAGCAGGCCCCACCTTCCTGGCATCGATGTTCTTCATCATTTTCATGAAACCGGTCAATCAAGGCACCTGTCTGGTATACTCATGATCAGCAACAGAACATCAAAAGCTTCTCTAGTGCCACCTGGTCATGGGAATTTCAAAGATTGCATGGTATTTATCTATCCATTTTTAAAGGATTAAGTTGGAGTCACTGTGGGTTTCCATTCATTTTGGAACCATTAAAAGGTGAAAAAGATCATTTCAATGAAAGCTCTGGAGAACTCTCACAAACAAGGCTTCCCAAAGATTGGCCAAAACGTCACATGAAACCAGGCCCACTGAGGTCTACAATGTAAGGTCCATGTGTGTTTTGACTCTCAACTATGGCTGCCAGGTCTTTAAGAATCAAATCATGTGATATCCTGGCTGAGATTCCCAGTGTTCTGTGGAAAGTCACCCTGGGCTTCGATCTCAGTTTCCAGGGGGGATTCTCATGCGTGGCCTTGGAAAATCCCAACTCAATTCTTGGCAATACTTCTCTGAGGTCAGTTCCAGAACTCAGTCTCCAAGGGGAATCACACCAGAGTTCAAGCCCAGGTGGACCCAGTCATCTCTTCCACCGCCACACAAATGACCACAATTCAAACCAAAACACTGCCACAAGGCCCTCATCTTCTTCCATATAGACACTCCTCATAACTTCTGGCTGGAGGTTTCCATGAGGGGCGCAGCCTACGACAGTGTCCACAATAAGCTCCCTTTCCCCTCATTTGCCTAATGTCAGGGTGGCCTGGACACCCTTCCTTTGAACCAGGATTGATCAAATAGGCCTACATTTAACACTGCTCAGCTTCTCCACTTGGAGGCATGCTGATGGTGGGGTATAGATTCTTTGTGTGAATTGGAATCATGAGAAAACCCAAGCACATAATGGCTAGCCTCTGCAGGGCTTTCAAAAACACATTTGACCAAAAGGATCCCTATTTTAACTTGATGGAGGTCAGGAAACTTACAGAGGAAGGCGAGAGACTTCATCCACAATGACTGCTTTGTTGCCATATTGGCTTTGGATGCACATATGGGATCTTTCTTGAGATCCATCAGGTGCTGACAATCTAAGCCACAGCCTCACACCGGGCCAAGAGGCTGATTCAGACACATCCCTTTGCAAAGCAATTAAGCAAAGGGCCACAAGTGATGCCTGTTTGTTTGCATTTGAAAACTGTTTTCTTCAGGCTTCACAAAGGGATGTCCTGAGGCAAAGACCTTGCTGACATCCAGGGAAACAGAACAATAGGTAAGCAAAAGGCCCTAAGCAGGGTTTCTCCACTGAGACTTTACTGGGCCCACTGATATCTGAGTTTACTGAGATGCTCGCCATTCCTTTCAGCTATCTAGTACATGGCCATATCACCAAGCTTGGAGGTGGTACATATCTTAAACACAAAACCATGAACCTATTCTGAAGAGTGGCCAGAATTTAGGAAGAAAACAGGAATTTAGGAAGATAGTAGGTTTTGCCCATGGAGAAGGCAAGCCGCAGTCCATACATAAATTAAGCAGGATGAATGCTGGAAGCTTTCTACTACACAGGACACACCCATTGATGCATTCTCTTTTCTAATGTCTACAACCACGGACACAGTGCGATACACAGACATAGCAACACTCGCCTAGTCAGACGACTTGCTAGAAACAGTCCACTCCAAACCAAACAAACCGCCTTTCCTAGCTCTTCTCCGAACATGAGACCAAACCACAAACTCACACCCACACCCACAAAGCCACCTCCTTCCCCCAAATAGGTCTGTGACTACACGCAGTGTCCTCTGACTGGTGGGCCATACTATGTGCCCCCAAAATGGCCTGTCCTGTCTCAGATCTGGCCCCCTTGGCTAATTCTGTGAAGTTGTCAGGAGCCAGGGGTGAGCCACTACCTGCTTTCTCAGGAAAGACCCCTTTCAGATCTGTCCTGGCAATTGACCATCCTCACATCTGTAGGTACCAAGAAATACTGACTCTGTCCTTGGTATATCCAAACAAGTGAGCCCACTGGGACTTGCACTTGGACTGCCTCTGTGTGCCTGGCTTCCTGGATCCCAAGTTCAGAGAGTTCCATCACCAAGGAAGTGTGGTGAGGTCACTTCCATCAGGAACTGAATGAGGTCACTGCCTTGGAAACCACTTTGTCCTACCTGTAGCTTCCAAGGGTGCCATGAGATAAAGGCTGCCCCTGCTTCCTGTGACACTTTCACAAGTTAGAATGTTATATCAACCATAGGCACCCAGGAAAAGCTCTCCACACAGGCCTGGTATGGTCCATCTTGTCTACAAAAGAAGAGAGAAGCTCATTCAGACACATCCTTTCATCCTGACCAAGTTGTTTGCCATGGAAGATGACTTTTGCTCTCTCATGTCCTTCTTAGCCGCCTATATCTTCTCCAGGGATCATTTCTGCATGGACCTTTGAGGTTCACAGCAGGTGGAAGATCTCCTACATGCCTGTATTGTAAGACCAAGTCTGTCCCTTCTCTTCACTAAAGTTAGATTGAGGGAACAGTGAATGCTTGGGGTTAAGAACATGTTCGATTTGGGTAGGAAATCATTCTGCTGGATGAAGAATGGTATTGGGAACCTGTGATATTTATAATAATATAGAGGTGAAATATATATATGAAAACAGAAATCTAAGTAAGATTTGAAGGCCAGAAGGGCATTGGGCCCTTGACTGGGATACTTAGCTTTGAATTACATTCTGTACAGATTTCTCTGATAAGTACATATACAATGGCATAGGACATTGTACCTTGGATGACTGAATGTAGAAGAGAAGATCCAGTCAAAAAGGGATAGTAGGTAGGATTAGGAAGATAGTCAGTAGGTTTAGGAAGAAGAGAGATTATAAAATTTGGACCAAAAGTTCTTTAGCAATAGGCTGTCTGTTAGAGAGTGAATGTAAATGTCAGCACATGTGAAGAGTCAGTCACAATGATGAAGTGGGGAAGATATGTAGGAAAGCAGATATGAATATAGACATTAGGAAATCAGACAAAGTATAAAGTGAGTGATAAGATTAGACATTTCAACAGGGTTGAGTTTGAATATATAATCTTAGGCAGAAACAAATGTGTAGTCACCAATAGGATTGACATTTGAGAGCATTAGGCAACCTAGAAAAGTTTGGTTTTAGTAATCCATGCTCACTTTCCAATTAGGCTTAGGTACAATCATAAGTGTGACCTTTGCATTTTGTGTCCAGATTATCACTGTGATAAAATATATATATAGATCAGGTGACATGAGTATTTTTTCCACTATTTTCGGAAGCAATATGTGAAGACGTATAAATTAGAATTTGGGGGTACAAATAGGTGTACCCTGGGTCGATGAGTATAGAGATAATGCATGAATAGACCATACTGTGAATGAAGAAAATAACTGGTTCCAATTATAATAATGGATTTAATGGATATCTGAAAACATATAGGAAATCTTATATTGATACACGATCATTCATTCCAACCAGTTATACATCTAATACTAATATTAGGGTGATGGTTTACCATGAGGAGTGTGTGAGTTTTGGTTCCAAAGTGATTATGGAAATCCAAAATTATGTGTTTGGAAAGAAGTCTTTTGAAAAGACCAGTCAAGAAACATGGAGGAATACATGTGTTCTGAAGCAGGATTTAATTGAAATTGAACTAAATGCCTAGAAATTTGTGAATTTTGAGGATGAAATATATATCCTATGATGTGCATCAACTGAAGAAATAGTAATGTAGCAGTGTTGAATTAAAATAAATGTGAAAATACACATCATATCCCATAGGAGTCTACTTGCATTGATATTAAACAGGGTCAGTTACTGTAGTAATGTTAGGATTTTTATGCACCATTCACTGAAGTTAGTTTTCAGTACTAGGAAACAAATATGTATTTCAGGTGGATGAATATTTCTGAGAATAATCTTGTGAAAAGTTGATTATAAATGCACATACATGAACATGAATTTAGGGAGTGTAAAATAAGACACATATATTTTATATTTTGAAAAATCTGGAGAGTGTGTGTGTGTATATATACATATGTATATACACACAAAGCACACACACAGAGACATTAAAAAGTTAAAATATATATGCCAATTGAAATTCGTCATGAAATATATATCATCCAAAGATCCAAAAATATTTATTTTACTGAACATGGATGTATGTATCATGTTGTTCAAGTAGGAAGCTCACCCATAGGTTGATTTTAAGTTCCAACAGCATTTAGAAGGAGTGATTTCTTCTCACAATTTGTATCTGCCAAGTCAGCCACCTCACAAGAATGTAGCTGGGAAACCAGGTAGGAATCTATATGTGCATGTAAAAATACATGTGCTTAATAGGCTGCAGAGAAAGGGAGACAGGAATTCACATATTTGTTAAGTTTAAAAACACATGGAGAACTATTACATTGGACTAGATTCATAACATCTACCCTTTAGAATGCAAAAGGCCTGTCCAACTACACACCATGCCTCCTCTGAACTGCTTGTATTTCTATTTTGTTTGGGTTATTTTTCTCTATCATATTACGATTCGTAGTCAGAGTCTAGTAGAATATGGGTTAGTGTCAGGGATTCAGTATTCGGAATGGAAAAAAGGAAAATTAATCCAATGTGTATGCAAATATGTGCTACACAAAATGCCCCACTGTCATCCAGAAAAATGCCTTGACAATTCCCTTGCCCCAAGTAAGACGCAATTTGAGGAGAAGAGTTAGAATATCTTTGAATACATATGTGGAATGAAAAATGCTCAGGAGTTCACAACTTTGGAGGTGGTCGAGGAGTTTCCATAAGTAAGGGACAGGATAAACACTCCACAAACATGGAGCTCTGCTGACCTAAAGACTTCTTGAGAAACTGCCTCTGAGGTTGGGCTCTTGAAATATATGTTGTTGTCAGGAGCTTTAGCTTCCTTTGTAGTGAGACCATCAAAGCTGGGTCTGCATCTATGTGACCTGGAGGACATGGTTTCTGATTTTCCAATGAACATGAGGCAGAAGTGCTGAATTCTCTCTTTGTAGGTAAACTGTGTCCACTGGCGGCTAAGTGTCTCCCCTTGGGGACTGTGAAGCCATTTGGTCATCCTCCACTTTTCGTGGTGTTTCTTGCTGCTGCACTGGGAGTTTGGTATTTGGTTCACGAAATACAAGGAATTCAAGTGGGACACAGTGCTGGAGGGAGTTCTGTCACGTGTGGTGGGTCAGGGTCCTAGGAGAATGCACCAATTATGCTTCTATCCAACAGAGCTTAGCCCCTTGATTATAGCAACCTGATTCTGAAAATTGTTCTGAAACCTCTCCATATAACAAGATGCCTTTACATATAAGGGTCTGCTGGTTGCACCATGTAAGTCACAAGATATTTGGAAGCCCATGGCAGATCCACATTGCCTCACCACAGATGTTTTATCACACACCTGCACACCGCTGCTCTAGGCGCACTACTCAGCAGGCCCCACCTTACTGGCATCTCTGTTCTTCATCATTTTCATGAAACTCGTCAATCAAGGCACCTGTCTGGTATACTCATGATCAGCAACAGGACATCAAAAGCTTCTACAGTGCCACCTGGTCATAAGAATTTCAAAGATTGCATGGTATTTATCCATTTTTAAAGGATTAAGTTGGAGGCACTGTGGGTTTCCATTCATTTTGGAACCATTAAAAGGTGAAAAAGATCATTTCAATGAAAGCTCTGGAGAACTCTCACAAAAAAGGCTTCCCAAAGAGTGGCCAAAATGTCACATGAAACCAGGCCCACTGAGGTCTACAATGTAAGGTCCATGTGTGTTTTGACTCTCAACTATGGCTGCCAGGTCTTTAAGAATCAAATCATGTGATATCCTGGCTGAGATTCCCAGTGTTCTGTGGAAAGTCACCCTGGGCTTCGATCTCAGTTTCCAGGGGGGATTCTCATGCGTGGCCTTGGAAAATCCCCACTCAATTCTTGGCAATACTTCTCTGAGGTCAGTTCCAGAACTCAGTCTCCAAGGGGAATCACACCAGAGTTCAAGCCCAGGCGGACCCAGTCATCTCTTCCACCGCCACACAAATGACCACAATTCAAACCAAAACACTGCCACAAGGCCCTCATCTTCTTCCATATAGACACTCCTCATAACCTCTGGCTGGAGGTTTCCATGAGGGGTGCAGCCTAAGACAGTGTCCACAATAAGCTCCCTTGCCCCTCATTTGCCTAATGTCAGGGTGGCCTGGACACCCTTCCTTTGAACCAGGATTGATCAAATAGGCCTACCTTTAATTCTGCTCAGCTTCTCCACTTGGAGACATGCTGATGGTGGGGTATAGATTCTTTGTGTGAATTGGAGTCATGAGAAAACCCAAGCACATAATGGGTAGCCTCTGCAGGGCTTTTGAAAACTCATTTGAACCAAAGGATCCCTATTCTCACTTGATGGAGTTCTGGAAACTTACAGAGGAAGGCGAGAGACTTCATCCACAATGACTGCTTTGTTGCCATATTGGCTTTGGATGCACATATGGGATTTTTCTTGAGATCCATCAGGTGCTGACAATCTAAGCCACAGCCTCACACAGGGCCAAGAGGCTGAATCACACTCATCCCTTTGCAAAGCAATTAAGCAAAGAGCCACAAGTGATGCCTGTTTGTTTGCATTTGATAACTGTTTTCTTCAGGCTTCAAAAAGGGATGTCCTGAGGCAAAGACCTTGCTGACATCCAGGGAAACAGATCAATAGGTAAGCAAAAGGCCCTAAGCAGGGTTTCTCCACTGAGACTTTACTGGGCCCACTGATATCTGAGTTTACTGAGATGCTCGCCATTCCTTTCAGCTATCTAGTACATGGCCATATCACCAAGCATGGAGGTGGTACATATCTTAAACACAAAACCATGAACCTATTCTGAAAAGTGGCCAGAATTCAGGAAGAAAACAGGAATTTAGGAAGATAGTATAGGTTTTGCAAATGGATAATGCAAGCAGCAGTCCATTCATAAATTAAGCAAGATGAATGCTGGAAGCTTTCTACTAGACAGGACACATCCATTGATGCATTCTCTTTTCTAATGTCCACAACCACGGACACAGTGGGATACACAGACATAGCAACACTCGCCTAGTCAAACGACTTGCTAGAAACAGTCCACTCCAAACCAAACAAACCGCCTTTCCTAGCTCTTCTCCGAACATGAGACCAAACCACAAACTCACACCCACACCCACAAAGCCACCTCCTTCCCCCAAATAGGTCTGTGACTACCCGCAGTGTCCTCTGACTGGTGGGCCATACTATGTGCCCCCAAAATGGCCTGTCCTGTCTCAGATCTGGCCTCTTTGGCCAATTCTGTGAAGTTGTCAGGAGCCAGGGGTGAGCCACTACCTGCTTTCTCAGGAAAGACCCCTTTCAGATCTGTCCTGGCAATTGGCCATCCTCACATCTGTAGGTACCAAGAAAGACTGACTCTGTCCTTGGTAAATCCAAACAAGTGAGCCCACTGGGACTTGCACTGGGACTGCCTCTGTGTGCCTGGCTTCCTGGATCCCAAGTTCAGAGAGTTCCATCACCAAGGAAGTGTGGTGAGGTCACTTCCTTCAGGAACTGAATGAGGTCACTGCCTTGGAAACCACTTTGTCCTAACTGTTGCTTCCAAGGGTGCCATGAGATGGAGGCTGCCCCTGCTTCCTGTGACACTTTCACAAGTTAGAATGGTATATCAACCATAGGCACCCCGGAAAAGCTCTCCACACAGGCCTGGTATACTCCATCTTGTATACATTAAGAAGAGAGAGGCTCATTCAGACACATCCTTTCATCCTGACCAAGTTGTTTGCCACGGAAGATGACTTTTGCTCTCTCAGGTCCTTCTTAGCAGCCTTTATCTTCTCCAGGGATCATTTCTGCATGGACCTTTGAGGTTCTCAGCAGGTGGAAGATCTCCTACATGCCTGTATTGTAAGACTAAATCTGTCCCTGCTCTTCTCTAAAGTTAGATTGAGGGAACAGTGAATGCTTGGGGTTAAGAACATGTTCGATTTGGGTAGGAAATCATTCTGCTGGATGAAGAATGGTATTGGAAACCTGTGATATTTATAATAATATGAAGGTGAAACATAAGTATAAAAACAGAAATCTAAGTAGGATTTGAAGTCCACAAGGGCATTGGGCCCTTGATTGGGATACTTAGCTTTGAATTACATTCTGTACAGATGTCTCTGATGAATCCATATACGATGGCATAGGACCTTGTACCTTGGAAGACTGAATGTAGAAGAGAAGATCCAGTCAAAAAGGGATAGTAGGTAGGATTAGGAAGATAGTCAGTAGGTTTAGGAAGAAGAGTGAGTATAAAATTTGGACCAAAAGTTCTTTAGCAATAGGCTGTCTGTTAGAGAGTGAATGTAAATGTCAGCACATGTGAAGAGTCAGTCACAATGATGAAGTGGGGAAGATATGTAGGAAAGCAGATATGAATATAGACATTGGGAAATCAGGCAAAGTATAAAGTGAGTGATAGGATTAGATATTTTCAACAGGGTTGAGGTTCAATATATAATCTTAGGCAGAAACAAATGTGCAGTCACCAATAGGATTGACATTTGAGAGCATTAGGTAACCTAGACAAGTTTGGATTTAGTAATCCATGCTCACTTTCCAATTAGGCTTAGGTACAATCATAAGTATGACCTTTGCATTTTGTGTCCAGAATATCACTGTGATAAAATATATATGTAGATCAGGTGACATGAGCATTTCTTCCACTATTTTGAAAAGCCATATGTTGAATTCATATAAATTAGAATTCGGGGGTACAAATAGGTGTACCCCGGGTCTATGAGTATAGAGATAATGCATGAATAGACCATACTGTGAATAAAATATAACTGGTTCCAATTTAAATAATGGATTGAATGGATATCTGAAAACATATAGGAAATCTTATATTGATACACGATCATTCATTCCAACCAGTTATACATCTAATGGTAATATTAGGGTGATGGTTTACCATGAGGAGTGTGTGAGTTTTGGTTCCAAAGTGATTATGGAAATCCAAAATTATGTGTTTGGAAAGAAGTCTCATGAAAAGACCAGTCAAGAAACATGGAGGAATACATATGTTCTGAAGCAGGATTTAATTGAAAATGAACCAAATTCCTAGAAATTTGTGAATTTTGAGGATGAAACATATATCCTATGATGTGCATCAACTGAAGAAATAGTAATGTAGCAGTGTTGAATAAAAATAAATGTGAAAATACACATCATGTCCCATAGGAGTCTACTTGCATTGATATTAAACAGGGTCAGTTACTGTAGTAATGTTAGGATTTTTATGCACCATTCCCTGAAGTTAGTTTTCAGTACTAGGAAACAAATATGTATTTCAGGTGGATGAATATTTCTGAGAATAATCTTGTGAAAAGTTGATTATAAATCCACATACATGAACATGAATTTAGGGAGTGTAAAATAAGACACATATATTTTATATTTTGAAAAATCTGGAGAGTGTGTGTGTATATATACATATGTATATACACACAAAACACACACACAGAGACATTAAAAAGTAAAAATATATATGCCAATTGAAATTCATCATGAAATATATATCATCCAAAGATCCAAAAATATTTATTTTACTGAACATGGATGTATGTATCATGTTGTTCAAGTAGGAAGCTCACCCATAGGTTGATTTTCAGTTCCAACAGCATTTAGGAGGAGTGATTTCTTCTCACAGTTTGTATCTGCCAAGTCAGCCACCTCACAAGAATGTAGCTGGGAAACCAGGTAGGAATCTATATGTGCATGTAAAAATACATGTGCTGAATAGGCTGCAGAGAAAGGGAGACAAGAATTCACATATTTGTTCAGTTTAAAAACACATGGAGAACTATTACATTGGACTAGATTCATAACATCTACCCTTTAGAATGCAAAAGGCCTGTCCAACTACACACCATGCCTCCTCTGAACTGCTTGTATTTCTATTTTGTTTGGGTTGTTTTTCTCTATCATATTAGGATTCGTAGTCAGAGTCTAGTAGGTTATGGGTTAGTGTCAGAGATTCAGTATTCAGAATGGAAAAAAGGAAAATGAATCCAATGTGTATGCAAATATGTGCTACACAAAATGCCCCACTGTCATCCAGAAAAATGCCTTGACAATACCCTTGCCCCAAGTAAGACGCAATTCGAGGAGAAGAGTTAGAATATCTTTGAATACATATGTGGAATGAAAAATGCTCAGGAGTTCACAACTTTGGAGGTGGTCGAGGAGTTTCCATAAGTAAGGGACAGGATAAACACTCCACAAACATGGAGCTCTGCTGACCTAAAGACTTCTTGAGAAACTGCCTCTGAGGTTGGGCTCTTGAAATATATGTTGTTGTCAGGAGCTTTAGCTTCCTTTGTAGTGAGACCATCAAAGATGGGTCTGCATCTATGTGACCTGGAGGACATGGTTTCTGATTTTCCAATGAACATGAGGCAGAAGTGCTGAATTCTCTCTTTGTAGGTAAACTGTGTCCACTGGGGGCTAAGTGTCTCCAATTGGGGACTGTGAAGCCATTTGGTCATCCTCCACTTTTCGTGGTGTTTCTTGCTGCTGCACTGGGAGTTTGGTATTTGCTTCACGAAATGCAAGGAATTCAACTGGGACACAGTGCTGGAGGGAGTTCTGTCACGTGTGGTGGGTCAGGGTCCTAGGAGAATGCACCAATTATGCTTCTATCCAACAGAGATTAGCCCCTTGATTATAGCAACCTGATTCTGAAAATTGTTCTGAAACCTCTCCATATAACAAGATGCCTTTACATATAAGGGTCTGCTGGCTGCACCATGTAAGTCACAAGACATTTGGAAGCCCATGGCAGATCCACATTGCCTCACCACAGATGTTTTATCACACACCTGCACACCACTGCTCTAGGCCCACTACTCAGCAGGCCCCACCTGACTGGAATCTCTGTTCTTCATCATTTTCATGAATCCCGTCAATCAAGGCACCTGTCTGGTATACTCATGATCAGCAACAGGACATCAAAAGCTTCTCCAGTGCCACCTGGTCATGGGAATTTCAAAGATTGCATGGTATTTATCTATCCATTTTAAAGGATTAAGTTGGAGGCACTGTGGGTTTCCATTCATTTTGGAACCATAAAATGGTGAAAAAGATCATTTCAATGAAAGCTCTGGAGAACTCTCACAAAAAAGGCTTCCCAAAGAGTGGCCAAAATGTCACATGAAACCAGGCCCACTGAGGTCTACAATGTTTAGTCCATGTGTGTTTTGACTCTCAACTATGGCTGCCAGGTCTTTAAGAATAAAATCATGTGATATCCTGGCTGAGATTCCCAGTGTTCTGTGGAAAGTCACCCTGGGCTTCGATCTCAGTTTCCAGGGGGGATTCTCATGCGTGGCCTTGGAAAAGCCCCACTCAATTCTTGGCAATACTTCTCTGAGGTCAGATTCAGAACTCATTCTCCAAGGGGTATCACACCAGAGTTCAAGCCCAGGCGGACCCAGTCGTCTCTTCCACCGCCACACAAATGACCACAATTCAAACCAAAACACTGCCACAAGGCCCTCATCTTCTTCCATATAGACACTCCTCATAACCTCTGGCTGGAGGTTTCCATGCGGGGCGCAGCCAAAGACAGTGTCCACAATAAGCTCCCTTGCCCCTCATTTGCCTAATGTCAGGGTGGCCTGGACACCCTTCCTTTGAACCAGGATTGATCAAATAGGCCTACCTTTAATACTGCTCAGCTTCTCCACTTGGAGGCCTCCTGATGGTGGGGTTTAGATTCTTTGTGTGAATTGGAGTCATGAGAAAACCCAAGCACATAATGGCTAGCCTCTGCAGGGCTTTCAAAAACTCATTTGACCCAAAGGATCCCTATTCTCACTTGGTGGAGGTCAAGAAACTTACAGAGGAAGGCGAGAGACTTCATCCACAATGACTGCTTTGTTGCCATATTGGCTTTGGATGCACATATGGGATCTTTCTTGAGATCCATCAGGTGCTGACAATCTAAGCCACAGCGTCACACAGGGCCAAGAGGCTGATTCAGACACATCCCTTTGCAAAGCAATTAAGCAAAGGGCCACAAGTGATGCCTGTTTGTTTGCATTTGAAAACTGTTTTCTTCAGGCTTCACAAAGGGATGTCCTGAGGCAAAGACCTTGCTGACATCCAGGGAAACAGAACAATAGGTAAGCAAAAGGCCCTAAGCAGGGTTTCTCCACTGAGACTTTACTGGGCTCAATGATATCTGAGTTTACTGAGATGCTCGCCATTCCTTTCAGCTTTCTAGTACATGGCCATATCACCAAGCTTGGAGGTGGTACATATCTTAAACACAAAACCATGAACCTATTTTGAAGAGTGGCCAGAATTCAGGAAGAAAACAGGAATTTAGGAAGATAGTAGGTTTTGCCCATGGATAAGGCAAGCCGCAGTCCATTCATAAATTAAGCAGGATGAATGCTGGAAGCTTTCTACTAGACAGGACACATCCATTGATGCATTCTCTTTTCTAATGTCTACAACCACGGACACAGTGCAATACACAGACATAGCAACACTCGCCTAGTCAAACGACTTGCTAGAAACAGTCCACTCCAAACCAAACAAACCGCCTTTCCTAGCTCTTCTCCGAACATGAGACCAAACCACAAACTCACACCCACACCCACAAAGCCACCTCCTTCCCCCAAAGAGGTCTGTGACTACCCGCAGTGTCCTCTGACTGGTGGGCCATACTATGTGCCCCCAAAATGGCCTGTCCTGTCTCAGATCTGGCCTCCTTGGCCAATTCTGTGAAGTTGTCAGGAGCCAGGGGTGAGCCACTACCTGCTTTCTCAGGAAAGACCCCTTTCAGATCTGTCCTGGCAATTGACCATCCTCACATCAGTAGGTACCAAGAAAGACTGACTCTGTCCTTGGTAAATCCAAACAAGTGAGCCCACTGGGACTTGCACTGGGACTGCCTCTGTGTGCCTGGCTTCCTGGATCCCAAGTTCAGAGAGTTCCATCACCAAGGAAGTGTGGTGAGGTCACTTCCTTCAGGAACTGAATGAGGTCACTGCCTTGGAAACCACTTTGTCCTAACTGTTGCTTCCAAGGGTGCCATGAGATGGAGGCTGCCCCTGCTTCCTGTGACACTTTCACAAGTTAGAATGGTATATCAACCATAGGCACCCCGGAAAAGCTCTCCACACAGGCCTGGTTTGGTCCATCTTGTCTACGTTAAGAATAGAGAGGCTCATTCAGGCACATCCTTTCATCCTGACCAAGTTGTTTGCCACGGAAGATGACTTTTGCTCCCTCAGGTCCTTCCTAGCCGCCTATATCTTCTCCAGGGATCATTTCTGCATGGACCTTTGAGGTTCTCAGCAGGTGGAAGATCTCCTACATGCCTGTATTGTAAGACCAACTCTGTCCCTGCTCTTCTCTAAAGTTAGATTGAGGGAACAGTGAATGCTTGGGGTTAAGAACATGTTCGATTTGGGTAGGAAATCATTCTGCTGGATGAAGAATGGTATTGGGAACCTGTGATATTTATAATAATATAGATGTGAAAGATATGTATGATAACAGAAATCTAAGTAAGATTCGAAGGCCACAAGGACATTGGGCCCTTGATTGGGATACTTAGCTTCGAATTACATTCTGTACAGATGTCTCTGATAAATCCATATACGCTGGCATAGGACCTTGTACCTTGGATGACTGAATGTAAAAGAGAAGATCCAGTCAAAAAGGGATAGTAGGTAGTATTAGGAAGATAGTCAGTAGGTTTAGGAAGAAGAGTGAGTATAAAATTTGGACCAAAAGTTCTTTAGCAATAGGCTGTCTGTTAGAGAGTGAATGTAAATGTCAGCACATGTGAAGAGTCAGTCACAATGATGAAGTGGGGAAGATATGTAGGAAAGCAGATATGAATATAGACATTAGGAAATCAGGCAAAGTATAAATTGAGTGATAGGATTAGACATTTTCAACAGGGTTGAGGTTGAATATATAATCTTAGGCAGAAACAAATGTGTAGTCACCAATAGGATTGACATTTGAGAGCATTAGGCAACCTAGACAAGTTTGGTTTTAGTAATCCATGCTCACTTTCCAATTAGGCTTAGGTACAATCATAAGTGTGACCTTTGCATTTTGTGTCCAGAATATCACTGTGATAAAATATATATGTAGATCAGGTGACATGAGTATTTCTTCCACTATTTTGGGAAGCAATATGTTGAAGACCTATAAATTAGAATTCGGGGGTACAAATAGGTGTACCCTGGGTCTATGAGTATAGAGATAATGCATGAATAGACCATACTGTGAATAAAGAAAATAACTGGTTCCAATTTAAATAATGGACTGAATAAATATCTGAAAACATATAGGAAATCTTATATTGATACAGGATCATTCATTCCAACCAGTTATACATCTAATGGTAATATTAGGGTGATGGTTTACCATGAGTAGTGTGTTGAGTTTTGGTTCCAAAGTGATTATGGAAATCCAAAATTAGGTGTTTGGAAAGAAGTCTCATGAAAAGACCAGTCAAGAAACATGGAGGAATACATGTGTTCTGAAGCAGGATTTTATTGAAGTTGAACCAAATGCCTAGAAATTTGTGAATTTGAGGATGAAATATATATCCTATGATGTGCATCAACTGAAGAAATAGTAATGTAGCAGTGTTGAATAAAAATAAATGTGAAAATACACATCATGTCCCATAGGAGTCTACTTGCATTGATATTAAACAGGGTCAGTTACTGTAGTAATGTTAGGATTTTTATGCACCATTCACTGAAGTTAGTTTTCAGTACTAGGAAACAAATATGTATTTCAGGTGGATGAATATTTCTGAGAATAATCTTCTGAAAAGTTGATTATAATTCCACATACATGAACATGAATTTAGGGAGTGAAAAATAAGACACATAGATTTTATATTTTGAAAAATCTGGAGAGAGTGTGTGTGTATATATACATACGTATATACACACAAAACACACACAGAGACATTAAAAAGTAAAAATATATATGCCAATTGAAATTCATCATGAAATATATATCATCAAAAAATCCAAAAATATTTATTTTACTGAACATGGATATATGTATCATGTTGTTCAAGTAGGAAGCTCACCCATAGGTTGATTTTCAGTTCCAACAGCATTTAGGAGGAGTGATTTCTTCTCACAGTTTGTATCTGCCAAGTCAGCCACCTCACAAGAATGTAGCTGGGGAACCAGGTAGGAATCTATATGTGCATGTAAAAATACATGTGCTTAATAGGCTGCAGAGAAAGGGAGACAGGAATTCACATATTAAGTTGAAAAACACATGGAGAACTATTACATTGGACTAGATTCATAACATCTACCCTTTAGAATGCAAAAGCGCTGTCCAACTACACACCATGCCTCCTCTGAACTGCTTGTATTTCTATTTTGTTTGGGTTATTTTTCTCTATCATATTAGGATTCGTAGTCAGAGCCTTGTAGGGTATGGGTTAGTGTCAGGGATTCAGTATTCGGAATGGAAAAAAGGAAAATAAATCCAATGTGTATGCAAATATGTGCTACACAAAATGCCCCACTGTCATCCAGAAAAATGCCTTGACAATACCCTTGCCCCAAGTAAGACGCAATTCGAGGAGAAGAGTTAGAAAATCTTTGAATGCATATGTGGAATGAAAAATGCTCAGGAGTTCACAACTTTGGAGGTGGTAGAGGAGTTTCCATAAGTAAGGGACAGGATAAACACTCCACAAACATGGAGCTCTGCTGACCTAAAGACTTCTTGAGAAACTGCCTCTGAGGTTGGGCTCTTGAAATATATGTTGTTGTCAGGAGCTTTAGCTTCCTTTGTAGTGAGATCATCAAAGCTGGGTCTGCATCTATGTGACCTGGAGGACATGGTTTCTGATTTTCCAATGAACATGAGGCAGAAGTGCTGAATTCTCTCTTTGTAGGTAAACTGTGTCCATTGGGGGCTAAGTGTCTCCCCTTGGGGACTGTGAAGCCATTTGGTCATCCTCCACTTTTCGTGGTGTTTCTTGCTGCTGCACTGGGAGTTTGGTATTTGCTTCACGAAATACAAGGAATTCAAGTGGGACACAGTGCTGGAGGGAGTTCTGTCACGTGTGGTGGGTCAGGGTCCTAGGAGAATGCACCAATTATGCTTCTATCCAACAGAGCTTAGCCCCTTGATTATAGCAACCTGATTCTGAAAATTGTTCTGAAACCTCTCCATATAACAAGATGCCTTTACATATAAGGGTCTGCTGGCTGCACCATGTAAGTCACAAGACATTTGGAAGCCCATGGCAGA
Organism: Ictidomys tridecemlineatus; assembly: GCF_052094955.1. Lineage (NCBI taxonomy): Eukaryota > Metazoa > Chordata > Mammalia > Rodentia > Sciuridae > Ictidomys > Ictidomys tridecemlineatus. The sequence continues at coordinate 58,528,776 of NC_135489.1, forward strand.
TCCACATTGCCTCACCACAGATGTTTTATCACACACCTGCACACCACTGCTCTAGGCCCACTACTCAGCAGGCCCCACCTTACTGGCATCTCTGTTCTTCATCATTTTCATGAAACCCGCCAATCAAGGCACCTGTCTGGTATACTCATGATCAACAACAGGACATCAAAAGCTTCTCCAGTGCCACCTGGTCATGGGAATTTCAAAGATTGCATGGTATTTATCTATCCATTTTTAAAGGATTAAGTTGGAGGCACTGTGGGTTTCCATTCATTTTGGAACCATTAAATGGTGAAAAAGATCATTTCAATGAAATCTCTGGAGAACACTCACAAACAAGTCTTCCCAAAGAGTGGCTAAAATGTCACATGAAACCAGGCCCACTGAGGTCTACAATGTGAGGTCCATGTGTGTTTTGACTCTCAACTATGGCTGCCAGGTCTTTAAGAATAAAACCATGTGATATCCTGGCTGAGATTCCCAGTGTTCTGTGGAAAGTCACCCTGGGCTTCGATCTCAGTTTCCAGGGGGGATTCTCATGCGTGGCCTTGGAAAATCCCCACTCAATTCTTGGCAATACTTCTCTGAGGTCAGTTCCAGAACTCAGTCTCCAAGGGGTATCACACCAGAGTTCAAGCCCAGGCGGACCCAGTCATCTCTTCCACCGCCACACAAATGACCACAATTCAAACCAAAACACTGCCACAAGGCCCTCATCTTCTTCCATATAGACACTCCTCATAACCTCTGGCTGGAAGTTTCCATGAGGGGCGCAGCCTAAGACAGTGTCCACAATAAGCTCCCTTGCCCCTCATTTGCCTAATGTCAGGGTGGCCTGGACACCCTTCCTTTGAACCAGGATTGATCAAATAGGCCTACCTTTAAAACTGCTCAGCTTCTCCACTTGGACGCCTTCTGATGGTGGGGTATAGATTCTTTGTGTGAATTGGAGTCATGAGAAAACTCAAGCACATAATGGCTAGCTTCTGCAGGGCTTTCAAAAACTCATTTGACCCAAAGGATCCCTGTCCTCTCTTGATGGAGGTCAGGAAAGTTACAGAGGAAGGCGAGAAACTTCATCCACAATGACTGCTTTGTTGCCATATTGGCTTTGCATGCACATATGGGATCTTTCTTGAGATCCATCAGGTGCTGACAATCTAAGCCACAGCTTCACACAGGGCCAAGAGGCTGATTCAGACACATCCCTTTGCAAAGCAATTAAGCAAAGAGCCACAAGAGATGCCTGTTTGTTTGCATTTGAAAACTGTTTTCTTCAGGCTTCACAAAGGGATGTCCTGAGGCAAAGACCTTGCTGACATCCAGGGAAACAGAACAATAGGTAAGCAAAAGGCCCTAAGCAGGGTTTCTACACTGAGACTTTTCAGGGCCCACTGATATCTGAGTTTACTGAGATGCTCACCATTCCTTTCAGCTATCTAGTACATGGCCATATCACCAAGCTTGGAGGTGGTACATATCTTAAACACAAAACCATGAACCTATTCTGAAGAGTGGCCAGAATTCAGGAAGAAAACAGGAATTTAGGAAGATAGTAGGTTTTGCCCATGAATAAGGCAAGCCGCAGTCCATTCATAAATTAAGCAGGATGAATGCTGGAAGCTTTCTACTAGACAGGACACATCCATTGATGCATTCTCTTTAGTTATGTCTACAACCACGGACACAGTGTGATACACAGACATAGCAACACTCGCCTACTCAAACGACTTGCTAGAAACAGTCCACTCCAAACCAAACAAACCGCCTTTCCTAGCTCTTCTCCGAACATGAGACCAAACCACAAACTCACACCCACACACACAAAGCCACCTCCTTCCCCCAAAGAGGTCTGTGACTACCCGCAGTGTCCTCTGACTGGTGGGCCATACTATGTGACCCCAAAATGGCCTGTCCTGTCTCAGATCTGGCCTTCTTGGCCAATTCTGTGAAGTTGTCAGGAGCCAGGGGTGAGCCACTACCTGCTTTCTCAGGAAAGACTTCTTTCAGATCTGTACTGGCAATTGGCCATCCTCACATTTGTAGTTACCAAGAAAGACTGACTCTGTCCTGGGTAAATCCAGACAAGTGAGCCCACTGGCACTTGCACTGGGACTGCCTCTGTGTACCTGGCTTCCTGGATCCCAAGTTCAGAGAGTTCCATCACCAAGGAAGTGTGGTGAGGTCACTTCCTTTAGGAACTTTATGAGGTCACTGCCTTGGAAACCACTTTGTCCTAACTGTTGCTTTCAAGGGTGCCATGAGATGGAGGCTGCCCCTGCTTCCTGTGACACTTTCACAAGTTAGAATGGTATATCAACCATAGGCACCCAGGAAAAGCTCCCCACACAGGCCTGGTTTGGTCCATCTTGTCTACATTAAGAAGAGAGAGGCTCATTCAGACACATCCTTTCATCCTGACCAAGTTGTTTGCCACGGAAGATGACTTTTGCTCCCTCAGGTCCTTCCTAGCCGCCTATATCTTCTCCAGGGATCATTTCTGCATGGGCCTTTGAGGTTCTCAGCAGGTGGAAGATCTCCTACATGCCTGGATTGTAAGACCAACTCTGTCCCTGCTCTTCTCTTAAGTTAGATTGAGGGAACAGTGAATGCTTGGGGTTAAGAACATGTTCGATTTGGGTAGGAAATCATTCTGCTGGATGAAGAATGGTATTGGGAACCTGTGATATTTATAATAATATAGATGTGAAATATATGTATGATAACAGAAATCCACGTAAGATTTGAAGGCCAGAAGGGCATTGGGCCCTTGATTGGGATACTTAGCTTTGAATTACATTCTGTACAGATGTCTCTGATAAATCCATATACGCTGGCATAGGACCTTGTACCTTGGATGAATGAATGTAAAAGAGAAGATCCTGTCAAAAAGGGATAGTAGGTAGGATTAGGAAGATAGTCAGTAGGTTTAGGAAGAAGAATGAGTATAAAATTTGGACCTAAAGTTCTTTAGCAATACGCTGTCTGTTAGAGACTGAATGTAAATGTCAGCATATGTGAAGAGTCAGTCACAATGATGAAGTGGGGAAGATATGTAGGAAAGCAGATATGAATATAGACATTAGGAAATCAGGAAAAGTATAAAGTGAGTGATAGGATTAGACATTTTCAACAGCGTTGAGGTTGAATATATAATCTTAGGCAGAAACAAATGTGTAGTCACCAATAGGATTGACATTTGAGAGCATTAGGCAACCTAGACAAGTTTGGTTTTAGTAATCCATGCTCACTTTCCAATTAGGCTTAGGTACAATCATAAGTGTGACCTTTGCATTTTGTGTCCAGAATATCACTGTGATAAAATATATATGTAGATCAGGTGACATGAGTATTACTTCCACTATTTTGGGATCAATATGTTGAAGACGTATAAATTAGAATTCAGGGGTACAAATAGGTGTACCCTGGGTCTATGAGTATAGAGATAATGCATGAATAGACCATACTGTGAATAAAGAAAATAACTGGTTCCAATTGAAATAATGGATTGAATGGATATGGATATCTGAAAACATATAGGAAATCTTATATTGATACATGATCATTCATTCCAACCAGTTATTCATCTAATGGTAATATTAGGGTGATTGTTTACCATGAGGAGTGTGTGAGTTTTGGTTCCAAAGTGATTATGGAAATCCAAAATTATGTGTTTGGAAAGAAGTCTCATGAAAAGACCAGTCAAAAAACATGGAGGAATACATGTGTTCTGAAGCAGGATTTAATTGAAATTGAAGCAAATGCCTAGAAATTTGTGAATTTGAGGATGAAATATATATCCTATGATGTGCATCAACTGAAGAAATAGTAATGTAGCAGTGTTGAATAAAAATAAATGTGAAAATACACATCATGTCCCATAGGAGTCTACTTGCACTGATATTAAATAGGGTCAGTTACTGTAGTAATGTTAGGATTTTTATGCACCATTCCCTGAAGTTAGTTTTCAGTACTAGGAAACAAATATGTATTTCAGGTGGATGAATATTTCTGAGAATAACCTTGTGAAAAGTTGATTATAAATCCACATACATGAACATGATTTTAGAGAGTGTAAAATAAGACACATATATTTTATATTTTGAAAAATCTGGAGAGTGTGTGTGTGTATATATACATATGTATATACACACAAAACACACACACAGAGACATTAAAAAGTAAAAATATATATGCCAATTGAAATTCATCATGAAATATATATCATCCAATGATCCAAAAATATTTATTTTACTGAACATTAATGTATGTATCATGTTGTTCAAGTAGGAAGCTCACGCATAGGTTGATTTTCAGTTCCAACAGCATGTAGGAGGAGTGATTTCTTCTCACAGTTTGTATCTGCCAAGTCAGCCACCTCACAAGAATGTACCTGGGAAACCATGTAGGAATCTATATGTGCATGTAAAAATACATGTGCTGAATAGGCTGCAGAGAAAGGGAGACAGGAATTCACATATTTGTTAAGTTGAAAAACACATGGAGAACTATTACATTGGACTAGATTCATAACATCTACCCTTTAGAATGCAAAAGGCCTGTCCAACTACACACCATGCCTCCTCTGAACTGCTTGTATTTCTATTTTGTTTGGGTTATTTTTCTCTATCATATTAGGATTCGTAGTCAGAGTCTAGTAGGGTATGGGTTAGTGTCAGGGATTCAGTATTCGGAATGGAAAAAAGGAAAATGAATCCAATGTGTATGCAAATATGTGCTACACAAAATGCCCCACTGTCATCCAGAAAAATGCCTTGACAATACCCTTGCCCCAAGTAAGACACAATTCGAGGAGAAGAGTTAGAAAATCTTTGAATACATATGTGGAATGAAAAATGCTCAGGAGTTCACAACTTTGGAGGTGGTAGAGGAGTTTCCATAAGTAAGGGACAGGATAAACACTCCACAAACATGGAGCTCTGCTGACCTAAAGACTTCTTGAGAAACTGCCTCTAAGGTTGGGCTCTTGAAATATATGTTGTTGTCAGGAGCTTTAGCTTTTTTTGTAGTGAGACCATCAAAGCTGGGTCTGCATCTATGTGACCTGGAGGACATGGTTTTTGATTTTCCAATAAACATGAGGCAGAAGTGCTGAATTCTCTCTTTGTAGGTAAACTGTGTCCACTGGGGGGCTAAGTGTCTCCCCTTGGGGACTGTGAAGCCATTTGGTCATCCTCCACTTTTCGTGGTGTTTTTTGCTGCTGCACTGGGAGTTTGGTATTTGCTTCACGAAATACAAGGAATTCAACTGGGACACAGTGCTGGAGGGAGTTCTGTCATGTGTGGTGAGTCAGGCTCCTAGGAGAATGCACCAATTATGCTTCTATCCAACAGAGCTTAGCCCCTTGATTATAGCAACCTGATTCTGAAAATTGTTCTGAAACCTCTCCATATAACCAGGTGCCTTTACATATAAGGGTCTGCTGGCTGCACCATGTAAGTCACAAGACATTTGGAAGCCCATGGCAGATCCACATTGCCTCACCACAGATGTTTTATCACACACCTGCACACCACTGCTCTAGGCCCACTACTCAGCAGGCCCCACCTTACTGGCATCTCTGTTCTTCATCATTTTCATGAAACCCGTCAATCAAGGCACCTGTCTGGTATACTCATGATCAGCAACAGGACATCAAAAGCTTCTCCAGTGCCACCTGGTCATGGGAATTTCAAAGATTGCATGGTATTTATCTATCCATTTTTAAAGGATTAAGTTGGAGGCACTGTGGGTTTCCATTCATTTTGGAACCATTAAATGGTGAAAAAGATCATTTCAATGAAAGCTCTGGAGAACTCTCACAAACAAGGCTTCCCAAAGAGTGGCCAAAATGTCACATTAAACCAGGCCCACTGAGGTCTACAATGTGAGGTCCATGTGTGTTTTGACTCTCAACTATGGCTGCCAGGACTTTAAGAATAAAACCATGTGATATCCTGGCTGAGATTCCCAGTGTTCTGTGGAAAGTCACCCTGGGCTTCGATCTCAGTTTCCAGGGGGGATTCTCATGCATGGCCTTGGAAAATCCCCACTCAATTCTTGGCAATACTTCTCTGAGGTCAGTTCCAGAACTCAGTTTCCAAGGGGTATCACACCAGAGTTCAAGCCCAGGCGGACCCAGTCATCTCTTCCACCGCCACACAAATGACCACAATTCAAACCAAAACACTGCCACAAGGCCCTCATCTTCTTCCATATAGACACTCCTCATAACCTCTGGCTGGAGGTTTCCATGAGGGGCTTAGCCTAAGACAGTGTCCACAATAAGCTCCCTTGCCCCTCATTTGCCTAATGTCAGGGTGGCCTGGACACCCTTCCTTTGAACCAGGATTGATCAAATAGGCCTACCTTTAAAACTGCTCAGCTTCTCCACTTGGACGCCTGCTGATGGTGGGGTATAGATTCTTTGTGTGAATTGGAGTCATGACAAAACCCAAGCACATAATGGCTAGCCTCTGCAGGGCTTTCAAAAACTCATTTGACCCAAAGGATCCCTGTCCTCACTTGATGGAGGTCAGGAAACTTACAGAGGAAGGCGAGAGACTTCATCCACAATGACTGCTTTGTTGCCATATTGGCTTTGCATGCACATATGGGATCTTTCTTGAGATCCATCAGGTGCTGACAATCTAAGCCACAGCCTCACACAGGGCCAGGAGGCTGATTCAGACACATCCCTTTGCAAAGCAATTAAGCAAAGAGCCACAAGTGATGCCTGTTTGTTTGCATTTGAAAACTGTTTTCTTCAGGCTTCACAAAGGGATGTCCTGAGGCAAAGACCTTGCTGACATCCAGGGAAACAGAACAATAGTTAAGCAAAAGGCCCTAAGCAGGGTTTCTCCACTGAGACTTTACTGGGCCCACTGATATCTGAGTTTACTGAGATGCTCGCCATTCCTTTCAGCTATCTAGTACATGGCCATATCACCAGGCTTGGAGGTGGTACATATCTTAAACACAAAACCATGAACCTATTCTGAAGAGTGGCCAGAATTCAGGAAGAAAACAGGAATTTAGGAAGATAGTAGGTTTTGCCCATGGATAAGGCAAGCCGCAGTCCATTCATAAATTAAGCTGGATGAATGCTGGAAGCTTTCTACTAGACAGGACACATCCATTGATGCATTCTCTTTCCTTATGTCTACAACCACGGACACAGTGTGATACACAGACATAGCAACACTCGCCTAGTCAAACGACTTGCTAGAAACAGTCCACTCCAAACCAAACAAACTGCCTTTCCTAGCTCTTCTCCGAACAGGAGACCAAACCACAAACTCACACCCACACCCACAAAGCCACCTCCTTCCCCCAAAGAGGTCTGTGACTACACGCAGTGTCCTCTGACTGGTGGGCCATACTATGTGCCCCCAAAATGGCCTGTCCTGTCTCAGATCTGGCCTTCTTGGCCAATTCTGTGAAGTTGTCAGGAGCCAGTGGTGAGCCACTACCTGCTTTCTCAGGAAAGACTTCTTTCAGATCTGTACTGGCAATTGGCCATCCTCACATCAGTAGGTACCAAGAAAGACTGACTCTGTCCTTGGTAAATCCAGACAAGTGAGCCCACTGGGACTTGCACTGGGACTGCCTCTGTGTGCCTGGCTTCCTGGATCCCAAGTTCAGAGAGTTCCATCACCAAGGAAGTGTGGTGAGGTCACTTCCTTTAGGAACTTTATGAGGTCACTGCCTTGGAAACCACTTTGTCCTAACTGTTGCTTTCAAGGGTGCCATGAGATGGAGGCTGCCCCTGCTTCCTGTGACACTTTCACAAGTTAGAATGGTATATCAACCATAGGCACCCAGGAAAAGCTCTCCACACAGGCCTGGTTTGGTCCATCTTGTCTACATTAAGAAGAGAGAGGCTCATTCAGACACATCCTTTCATCCTGACCAAGTTGTTTGCCATGGAAGATGACTTTTGCTCCCTCAGGTCCTTCCTAGCCGCCTATATTTTCTCCAGGGATCATTTCTGCATGGACCTTTGAGGTTCTCATCAGGTGGAAGATCTCCTACATGCCTGTATTGTAAGACCAACTCTGTCCCTGCTCTTCTCTAAAGTTAGATTGAGGGAACAGTGAATGCTTGGGGTTAAGAACATGTTCGATTTGGGTAGGAAATCATTCTGCTGGATGAAGAATGGTATTGGGAACCTGTGATATTTATAATAATATAGATGTGAAAGATATGTATGATAACAGAAATCTAAGTAAGATTTGAAGGCCAGGAGGACATTGGGCCCTTGATTGGGATACTTAGCTTCGAATTACATTCTGTACAGATGTCTCTGATAAATCCATATACGCTGGCATAGGACCTTGTACCTTGGATGACTGAATGTAAAAGAGAAGATCCAGTCAAAAAGGGATAGTAGGTAGTATTAGGAAGATAGTCAGTCGGTTTAGGAAGAAGAGTGAGTATAAAATTTGGACCAAAAGTTCTTTAGCAATAGGCTCTCGGTTAGAGAGTGAATGTAAATGTCAGCACATGTGAAGAGTCAGTCACAATGATGAAGTGGGGAAGATATGTAGGAAAGCAGATATGAATATAGACATTAGGAAATCTGGCAAAGTATAAAGTGAGTGATAGGATTAGACATTTTCAACAGGGTTGAGGTTGAATATATAATCTTAGGCAGAAACAAATGTGTAGTCACCAATAGGATTGACATTTGAGAGCATTAGGCAACCTAGACAAGTTTGGTTTTAGTAATCCATGCTCACTTTCCAATTAGGCTTAGGTACAATCATAAGTGTGACCTTTGCATTTTGTGTCCAGAATATCACTGTGATAAAATATATATGTAGATCAGGTGACATGAGTATTTTTTCCACTATTTTGGGAAGCAATATGTTGAAGACCTATAAATTAGAATTCGGGGGTACAAATAGCTGTACCCTGGGTCTATGAGTATAGAGATAATGCATGAATAGACCATACTGTGAATAAAGAAAATAACTGGTTCCAACTGAAATAATGGATTGAATGGATATGGATATCTGAAAACATATAGGAAATCTTATATTGATACATGATCATTCATTCCAACCAGTTATTCATCTAATGGTAATATTAGGGTGATGGTTTACCATGAGGAGTGTGTGAGTTTTGGTTCCAAAGTGATTATGGAAATCCAAAATTATGTGTTTGGAAAGAAGTCTCATGAAAAGACCAGTCAAAAAACATGGAGGAATACATGTGTTCTGAAGCAGGATTTAATTGAAATTGAAGCAAATGCCTAGAAATTTGTGAATTTGAGGATGAAATATATATCCTATGATGTGCATCAACTGAAGAAATAGTAATGTAGCAGTGTTGAATAAAAATAAATTTGAAAATACACATCATGTCCCATAGGAATCTACTTGCACTGATATTAAACAGGGTCAGTTACTGTAGTAATGTTAGGATTTTTATGCACCATTCCCTGAAGTTAGTTTTAAGTACTAGGAAACAAATATGTATTTCAGGTGGATGAATATTTCTGAGAATAATCTTGTGAAAAGTTGATTATAAATCCACATACATGAACATGAATTTAGAGAGTGTAAAATAAGACACATATATTTTATATTTTGAAAAATCTGGAGAGTGTGTGTGTGTATATATACATATGTATATACACACAAAACACACACACAGAGACATTAAAAAGAAAAAATATATATGCCAATTGAAATTCATCATGAAATATATATCATCCAAAGATCCAAAAATATTTATTTTACTGAACATGAATGTATGTATCATGTTGTTCAAGTAGGAAGCTCACCCATAGGTTGATTTTCAGTTCCAACAGCATTTAGGAGGTGTGATTTCTTCTCACAGTTTGTATCTGCCAAGTCAGCCACCTCACAAGAATGTAGCTGGGAAACCATGTAGGAATCTATTTGTGCATGTAAAAATACATGTGCTTAATAGGCTGCAGAGAAAGGGAGACAGGAATTCACATATTTGTTCAGTTTAAAAACACATGGAGAACTATTACATTGGACTAGATTCATAACATCTACCCTTTAGAATGCAAAAGGCCTGTCCAACTACACACCATGCCTCCTCTGAACTGCTTGTATTTCTATTTTGTTTGGGTTATTTTTCTCTATCATATTAGGATTCGTAGTCAGAGTCTAGTAGGGTATGGGTTAGTGTCAGGGATTCAGTATTCGGAATGGAAAAAAGGAAAATGAATCCAATGTGTATGCAAATATGTGCTACACAAAATGCCCCACTGTCATCCAGAAAAATGCCTTGACAATACCCTTGCCCCAAGTAAGACACAATTCGAGGAGAAGAGTTAGAAAATCTTTGAATACATATGTGGAATGAAAAATGCTCAGGAGTTCACAACTTTGGAGGTGGTAGAGGAGTTTCCATAAGTTAGGGACAGGATAAACACTCCACAAACATGGAGCTCTGCTGACCTAAAGACTTCTTGAGAAACTGCCTCTGAGGTTGGGCTCTTGAAATATATGTTGTTGTCAGGAGCTTTAGCTTTTTTTGTAGTGAGACCATCAAAGCTGGGTCTGCATCTATGTGACCTGGAGGACATGGTTTCTGATTTTCCAATAAACATGAGGCAGAAGTGCTGAATTCTCTCTTTGTAGGTAAACTGTGTCCACTGGGGGCTAAGTGTCTCCCCTTGGGGACTGTGAAGCCATTTGGTCATCCTCCACTTTTCGTGGTGTTTTTTGCTGCTGCACTGGGAGTTTGGTATTTGCTTCACGAAATACAAGGAATTCAACTGGGACACAGTGCTGGAGGGAGTTCTGTCACGTGTGGTGAGTCAGGCTCCTAGGAGAATGCACCAATTATGCTTCTATCCAACAGAGCTTAGCCCCTTGATTATAGCAACCTGATTCTGAAAATTGTTCTGAAACCTCTCCATATAACAAGGTGCCTTTACATATAAGGGTCTGCTGGCTGCACCATGTAAGTCACAAGACATTTGGAAGCCCATGGCAGATCCACATTGCCTCACCACAGATGTTTTATCACACACCTGCACACCACTGCTCTAGGCCCACTACTCAGCAGGCTCCACCTTACTGGCATCTCTGTTCTTCATCATTTTCATGAAACCCGTCAATCAAGGCACCTGTCTGGTATACTCATGATCAGCAACAGGACATCAAAAGCTTCTCCAGTGCCACCTGGTCATGGGAATTTCAAAGATTGCATGGTATTTATCTATCCATTTTTAAAGGATTAAGTTGGAGGCACTGTGGGTTTCCATTCATTTTGGAACCATTAAATGGTGAAAAAGATCATTTCAATGAAAGCTCTGGAGAACACTCACAAACAAGGCTTCCCAAAGATTGGCCAAAACGTCACATGAAACCAGGCCCACTGAGGTCTACAATGTAAGGTCCATGTGTGTTTTGACTCTCAACTATGGCTGCCAGGTCTTTAAGAATCAAATCATGTGATATCCTGGCTGAGATTCCCAGTGTTCTGTGGAAAGTCACCCTGGGCTTCGATCTCAGTTTCCAGGGGGGATTCTCATGCGTGGCCTTGGAAAATCCCCACTCAATTCTTGGCAATACTTCTCTGAGGTCAGTTCCAGAACTCAGTCTCCAAGGGGAATCACACCAGAGTTCAAGCCCAGGCGAACCCAGTCATCTCTTACACCGCCACACATATGACCACAATTCAAACCAAAACACTGCCACAAGGCCCTCATCTTCTTCCATATAGACACTCCTCATAACCTCTGGCTGGAGGTTTCAATGAGGGGCGCAGCCTAAGACAGTGTCCATAATAAGCTCCCTTGTTCGTCATTTGCCTAATGTCAGTGTGGCCTGGACACCCTTCCTTTGAACCAGGATTGATCAAATAGGCCTACCTTTAATACTGCTCAGCTTCTCCACTTGGAGGCCTGCTGATGGTGGGGTTTAGATTCTTTGTGTGAATTGGAGTCATGAGAAAACCCAAGCACATAATGGCTAGCCTCTGCAGGGCTTTCAAAAACTCATTTGACCCAAACAATCCCTATTCTCACTTGATGGAGGTCAGGAAACTTACAGAGGAAGGCGAGAGTCTTCATCCACAATGACTGCTTTGTTGCCATATTGGCTTTGGATGCACATATGGGATCTTTCTTGAGATCCATCAGGTGCTGACAATCTAAGCCACAGCCTCACACAGGGCCAAGAGGCTGATTCAGACACATCCCTTTGCAAAGCAATTAAGCAAAGGGCCACAAGTGATGCCTGTTTGTTTGCATTTGAAAACTGTTTTCTTCAGGCTTCACAGAGGGATGTCCTGAGGCAAAGACCTTGCTGACATCCAGGGAAACAGAACAATAGGTAAGCAAAAGGCCCTAAGCAGGGTTTCTCCACTGAGACTTTACTGGGCCCACTGATATCTGAGTTTACTGAGATGCTCGCCATTCCTTTCAGCTATCTAGTACATGGCCATATCACCAAGCTTGGAGGTGGTACATATCTTAAACACAAAACCATGAACCTATTCTGAAGAGTGGCCAGAATTCAGGAAGAAAACAGGAATTTAGGAAGATAGTAGGTTTTGCCCATGGATAAGGCAAGCCGCAGTCCATTCATAAACTAAGCAGGATGAATGCTGGAAGCTTTCTACAAGACAGGACATATCCATTGATGCATTCTCTTTTCTAATGTCTACAACCACGGACACAGTGCAATACACAGACATAGCAACACTCGCCTTGTCAAAACACTTGATAGAAACAGTCCACTCCAAACCAAACAAACCGCCTTTCCTAGCTCTTATAAGAACATGAGACCAAACCACAAACTCACATCCACACCCACAAAGCCACCTCCTTCCCCCAAGGAGGTCTCTGACTACCCGCAGTGTCCTCTGTCTGGTGGGCCATACAATGTTTCCCTGAAATAGCCTGTTCTGTCTCAGATCTGGCCTCCTTGGCCAATTCTGTGAAGTTGTCAGGAGCCAGGGGTGAGCCACTACCTGCTTTCTTAGGAGAGACTTCTTTCAGATCTGTCCTGGCAATTGGCCATCCTCACATCTGTAGGTATCAAGAAAGACTGACTCTGTCCTTGGTAAATCCAGACAAGTGAGCCCACTGGGACTTGCACTGGGACTGCCTCTGTGTGCCTGGCTTCCTGGATCCCAAGTTCAGAGAGTTCCATCACCAAGGAAGTGTGGTGAGGTCACTTCCTTTAGAAAATTTATGAGGTCACTTCCTTGGAAACCACTTTGTCCTAACTGTTGCTTCCAAGGGTGCCATGAGATGGAGGCTGCCCCTGCTTCCTGTGACACTTTCACAAGTTAGAATGGTATATCAACCATAGGCACCCAGGAAAAGCTCTACACACAGGCCGGGTTGGGTCCATCTTGTCTACATTAAGAAGAGAGTGGCTCATTCAGACACATCCCTTCATTTTGACCAGGTTGTTTGCCACGGAAGATGACTTTTGCTCTCTCAGGTACTTTCTAGTTGCCTACATCTTCTCCATGGATCATTTCTGCATGGACTTTTGAGGCTCTCAGCAGGTAGAAGATCCCATACATCCCTGTATTGTAAGACCAACTCTGTACCTGCTCTTCTGTAAAGTTAGATTGAGGGAACAATGAATGCTTGCAATTAAGAACATGTCCGATTTTGGAAGAAAATCATTCTGCTGGATGAAGAATGGTATTGAGAACCTGTGATATTTATAATAATATAGAGGTGAAATATATCTATGAAAACAGAAATCTAAGTAATATTTGAAGGCCAGAAGGGCATTGGGCCCTTGATTGGGATACTTAGCTTTGAATTACATTCTGTACAGATGTCTCTGATAAATCCATATACAATGGCATAGGATCTTGTACCTTGGATGACTGAATGTAGAAGAGAAGATCCAGTCAAATGGGAATAGTGGGTAGGATTAGGAAGATAGTAAGTAGGTTTAGGAAAAAGAGTGAGTATAATATTTGGACCAAATGTTCTTTAGCAATAGGGTGTCTGTTAGGTAGTGAGTGTAAATGTCAGCACATGTGAAGAGTCAGTCACAATGATGAACTGGAGAAGATATGTAAAAAAGCAGATATGTAAATAGACATTAGGAAATCAGGCAAACAATAGAGTGAGTGATAGGATTAGACATTTTCAACAGGGTTGAATTTGAATATATAATCTTAGGCAGAAACAAATATGTAGTCACAAATAGGATTGACATTTGAGAGCATTAGGCAACCTAGACAAGGATGGCTTTAGTAATCCATGCTCACTTTTCAATTAGGCTTAGGTACAATCATAAGTGTGACCTTTGCATTTTGTGTCCAGAATATCACTGTGATAAAATATATATGTAGATCAGGTGACATGAGTATTTCTTCCACTATTTTAGGGAGCAATATGTTGAAGACCTATAAATTAGAATTCAGGGGTACAAATAGGTGTACCCTGGGTCTATGATTATAGAGATAATGCATGAATAGACCATACTGTGAATAAAGAATATAACTGGTTCCAATTTAAATAATGGATTGAATTGATATCTGAAAACATATAGGAAATCTTATATTGATACATGATCATTCAAACCAACCAGTTATACATCTAATTGTAATATTATGGTAATGGATTACCATGAGGGGTGTGTGAGTTTTGGTTCCAAAGTGATTATGGAAATCCAAATAATGTATTTGGAAAGAAGTCTCATGAAAAGACCAGTCAAGAATCATGGAGGAATACATGTGTTCTGAAGCAGGATTTGATTGAAAGTGAACCAAATGCCTAGAAATTTCTGAACTTGAGGATGAAATATAAATCATATGATGTGTATCAACTGAAGAAATAGTAATGTCCCATTGTTGAATAAAAATGAATGTCAAAATACATATCATGTCCCATAGGAGTCTACTTGCATTGATGTGAAACAGGGTCGGTTACTGTAGAAATGTTAGGATATCTATCCACCATTCATTGAAGTTAGTTTTCAGTACTAGAAAACAAATATGTATTTCAGGTGGATGAATATTTCTGAGAATAATCTTGTGAAAAGTTGATTATAAATCCACATACATGAACATGAATTCAGGGAGTGGAAAATAAGACACATATATTTTATATTTTGAAAAATCTGGAGTGTGTGTTTGTGTATATATACATAGATATATATACACAAAACACACACAAGAGACATTAAAAAGTAACAATGTATATGCCAATTGAAATTCATCATGAAATATATATCATCCAAAGATCCAAAAATATTTATTTTACTAAACATAGATGTATGTATACTGTTGTTCAAGTAGGAAGCTCACCCATAGGATGATTTTCAGTTCCAACAGCATGTAGGAGGAGTGATTTCTTCTCACAGTTTGTATCTGCCAAGTCAGCCACCTCACAAGAATGTAGCTGGGAAACCAGGTAGGATTCTATATGTGCATGTAAAAATACATGTGCTGAATAGGCTGCAGAGAAAGGGAGACAGGAATTCACATATTTGTTAAGTTTAAAAACACATGGAGAACTATTACATTGGACTAGATTCATAACATCTACCCTTTATAATGCAAAAGGCCTGTCCAACTACACACCATGCCTCCTCTGAACTGCTTGTATTTCTATTTTGTTTGGGTTACTTTTCTCTATCATATTAGGATTCGTAGTCAGAGTCTAGTAGGGTATGTTTAGTGACAGGAATTCAGTATTTGGAATGGAAAATAGGAAAATGAATCCAATGTGTATGCAAAAATGTGCTGCACAAAATCTTTTTACTGTCATCCAGAAAAATGCCTTGACAATACCCCTGCAAAAGTCAGACGCAATTCGAGTAGAAGAGTTAGAAAATCTTTGAATACATATGTGGAATCAAAAATGCTCAGGAGTTCACAATTTTGGAGGTGGTAGAGGAGTTTCCATAAGTAAGGGAAAGGATAAACACTCCACAAACATGGAGCTCTGCTGGCCTAAAGACTTCTTGAGAAATTGCCCCTGAGGTTGGGATCTTGAAATATATGTTGTTGTCAGGAGATTTAGCTTTCTTTGTAGTGAGACCATCAAAGTTGTGTCTGCATCTATGTGACCTGGAGGACATGGTTTCTGATTTTCCAAAGAACATGAGGCAGAAGTGCTGAATTCTCTCTTTGTAGGTAAACTGTGTCCACTGGGGGCTAAGTGTCTCCCCGTGGGGACTGTGAAGGCATTTGGTCATCCTCCACTTTTCATGGTGTTTCTTGCTGCTAAACTGGGAGTTTGGTATTTGCTTCACGAAATACAAGTTCAACTGGGATACAGTGTTGGAGGGAGTTCTGTCACCTGTGGTGGTTCAGGGTTTTAGGAGAATGCACCAACTATGCTTCTATTCCACAGAGCTTGGCCCCTTGACCATAGCATCCTGATTCTGAACATTGTTCTGAAACCTCACCATATAACAAGATGCCTTTACATATAAGGGTCTGCTGGCTGCACCATGTCAGTCACAAGCCATTTGGAAGCCCATGGCATATCCACATGGCACCACCACAGATGTTTTATCACACACCTGCACACCACTGCTCTAGGCCCACTACTCAGCACGCCCCACCTTACTGGCATCTTTGTTCTTCATCATTTACATGAAACCCGTCAATCAAGACACCTGTCTGGTACACTCATGATCAGCAACAGGACATCCAAAGGTTCTCCAGTGCCACTTGGTCATTAGAATATTAGATTGCATGGTATTCATCTATCCATTTTTAAAGGATGAAGTTTTAGGCACTGTGGGTTTCCATTCATTCAGGAACCATTAAATGGTAGAAAGATCATTTCAATGAAAGCTTTGGAGTACACTCACAAACAAGACTTCCCAAAAAGTGGCCAAAACGTTACATGAAACCAGGCCCACTGAGGTCTACAATGTAAGGTCCATGTGTGTTTTGACTCTCAACTATGGTTGCCAGGTCTTTAAGAATTAAATCATGTGATATCCTGGCTGAGATTCCAAGTGTTCTGTGGACAGTCACCCTGGGCTTCGATCTCAGTTTTCAGGGGGGACTCTCATGCGTGGCCTCAGAAAATTCCAACTCAATTCATGGCAATACTTCTCTGAGGTCAGTTCCAGTACTCAGTCTCCAAGGGGAATCACACCAGAGTTCAAGCCCAGGCGGACCCAGTCATCTCTTCCACCGCCACACAAATGACCACAATTCAAATCAAAACACTGCCACAAGGGCCTCATCTTCTTCCATATAGACAATCCTCATAACCTCTGGCTGGAGGTTTCCATACGTGGCTCAGCCTAAGACAGTGTCCACAATAAGCTCCCTTGCTTCTCATTTACCTAATGTCAGGGTGGCCTGGACACCCTTCCTTTGAACGAGGAGTGATCAAATAGGCCTGCCTTGAATACTGCTCAGCTTCTTCACTTGGAGGCCTCCTAATGGTGGGGTATAGATTCTTTGTGTGAATTGGAGTCATGAGATAACCCAAGCACATAATGGCTAGCCTCTGCAGGGCTTTGAAGAACTTATTTGACCCAAAGGATTCCTATTCTCACTTGATGGAAGTCAGGAACCTTACAGAGGTAGGCAAGAGACATCATCCACAATGACTGCCTTTTTGCCATATTGTCTTTGGATGCACATATGGGATCTTTCTTGAGATCCATCAGGTGCTGACAATCTAAGCCATAGCCTGACAATGGGCCAAGAGGCTGATTCAGACATGTCATTTTGCAAAGCAATTAATCAAAGAGCCACAAGTGATTCCCATTCGTTTGCATTTGTAAACTGTTTTTTTCAGGCTTCACAAAGGGGTGTCCTGAGGCAAAGACCTTGCTGACATCCAGGGAAACAGAACAATAGGTAAGCAAAAGGCCCAAAGCAGGGTTTCTCCACTGAGATTTTACAGGGCCCACTGATATCTGAGTATTCGGAGATGCTCGCTATTCCTTTCAGATATCTAGTACATGGCCATGTCACCAAGCTTGGAGGTGGTACATATCTTGGACACAAAACCATGAGCCTATTCTAAATAGTGGCCAGGATTTAGGAAAAAACAGGAATTTAGGAGGATAGTAGGTTTTGCCCATAAACAATGCAAGCCACAGTCCATTCATAAATTAAGCAGTATGAATGCTGGAAGCTTTCTACTAGACAGGACACATCCATTGATGCATTCTCTTTTCTAATGTCTATAACCACGGACACAGTGCGATACACAGACATAGCAACAATCCTCTTGTAAAAAGACTTGCTAGAAACAGTCCACTCCAAACCAAACAAACCGCCTTTTTTAGCTCTTCTCAGAACATGAGACCAAACCACACACTCACACCCACACCCACAAAGCCACCTTCTTCCCCGAAGAAGGTCTGTGACTACCCGCAGTGTCCTCTGACTTGTGAGCCATACTATGTTCCCCTGAAATGGCCTATCCTGTCTCACATCTGGACTCCTTGGCAAATTCTGTGAAGTTGTCAGGAGCTAGGTGTGAGCCACTACCTGCTTTCTCAAGAAAGACCCCATTCAGAGCTTTCCTGGCAATTGGCCATTTTCACATCTGTAGGTACCAAGAAAGACTGACTCTGTCCTTGGTAAATAAAAACACGTGAGCCCACTGGAACTGGCTCTGGGACTGCCTCTGTGTGCCTGGCTTCCTGGATCCCACGTTCAGATATTTTCATCACCAAGGAAGTGTTGTAAGCTCACTTTCTTCAGTAACTGAATGAGGTCACTGCCTTGGAAACCACTTTGTCCTAACTGTTGCTTCCAAGGGTCCCATGAGATGGAGGCTGCCCCTGTTTCCTGTGACACTTTCACAAGTTAGAATGGTATATCAACCATAGGCACCCAGGAAAAGCTCTTCACACAGGCCTGGTTTGGTCCATCTTGTCTACATTAAGAAGAAAGAGTCTCATTCAGGCACATTCCTTCATCCTGACCAGGTTGTTTGCCACAAAAAATGAATTTTGCTCTCTCAGGTCCTTCCTAGCTGCCTACATCTTCTCCAGGGATCATTTCTGCATGGACCTTTAAGGTTCTTAGCAGGTGGAAGATCCCCTACATTCCTGTATTGTAAGACCAACTCTGTCCCTGCTCTTCTCTAAAGTTAGATTGAGAGAACAGTGAATGCTTGGGGTTAAGAACATGTTCGATTTGTGTTAGAAATCATTCTGCTGGATGAAGAATGGTATTGGGAACCTGTGATATTTATTAATAATATAGAGGTGAAATATATGTATGATAACAGAAATCTAAGTAAGATTTGAATGCCAGAAGGGCATTGGGCCCTTGATTGGGATACTTAGCTTTGAATTAAATTCTGTACAGATGTCTCTGATAAATCCATAGACAATGGCATAGGACCTTGTACCTTAAATGATTGAATGTAGAAGAGAAGATCCAGTCAAAAAGGGATAGTAGGTAGAATTAGGAAGATAGTCAGTAGGTTTAGGAAGAAGAGTGAGTATAACATTTGGACAAATCTTCTTAAGCAATAGGGTGTCTGTTAGAGAGTGAATGTAAATGTCAGCACAGGTGAAGAGTCAGTCACAATGTTGAACTGGGGAAAATATGTAAAAAAGCAGATATGAATATAGACATTAGGAAATCAGGCAAAGTATAAAGTGAGTGATAGGATTAGACATTTTCAACAGGGTTGAGTTGAATATATAATCTTAGGCAGAAACAAATGTGTAGTCACCAATAGGATTGACATTTGAGAGCATTAGGCATCCTAGACAAGGATAGTTTTAGTAATGGATGCTCACTTTCCAATTAGGCTTAGGTACATTCATAAGTGTGACCTTTGCATTTTGTGTCCAGAATATCACTGTGATAAAATATACATGTAGATCAGGTGACATGAGTATGTCTTCCACTCTTTTTAGGAGCAATATGTGGAAGACGTATAAATTAGAATTCGGGGGTACAAATAGGTGTACCCTGGGTCTATGAGTATAGAGATAATGCATGAATAGACCATACTGTGAATAAAGAATATAACTGGTTCCAATTTAAATAGTGGATTGAATTGATATCTGACAACATATAGGAAATCTTATATTGATACAGGATCATTCATTCCAACCAGTTATACATCTAATGGTAATATTAGGGTGATGGTTTACCATGAGGGGTGTGTGAGTTTTGGTACCAAAGTGATTATGGAAATCCAAAATAATGTGTTTGGAAAGAAGTCTCATGAAAAGACCAGTAAAGAAACATGGAGGAATACATGTGTTCTGAAGCAGGATTTGATTGAAAGTGAACCAAATGCCTAGAAATTTGTGAATTTGAGGATGAAATATATATCCTATGATGTGCATCAACTGAAGAAATAGTAACATACCAGTGTTGAATAAAAATAAATGTCAAAATACACATCATGTCCCATAGGAGTCTACTTGCATTGATGTTAAACAGGGTCACTTACTGTAAAAATGTTAGGATTTCTGGGCAGCATTCACTGAAATTAGTTTTCAGTACTAGGAAATAAATATGTATTTCAGGTGGATGAATATTTCTGAGAATAATCTTGTGAAAAGTTGATTATAAATCCATATACATGAACATGAATTTAGTGAGTGTAAAATAAGACACATATATTTTATATTTTGAAAATCTGGAGAGTGTTTGTGTGTATATATACATACATACATATATATATATATATACATATATATACATACATACTATATATATATATATACATATATATATATATATAAAATAAAAACACACACAGAGAGACATTAAAAAGTAAAAATATATATGGCAATTGAAATTAATCATGAAATATATATCATCCAAAGAACCAAAAATGTTTCTTTTAGTTAACATGGATGTATGTATCATGTTGTTCAAGTAAGAAGCAAACCATAGGTTGATTTTCAGTTCCAAGAGCATTTAGGAGGAGTGATTTCTTCTCACAATTTGTATCTGCCAAGTCAGCCACCTCACAAGACTGTAGCTGGAAAACCAGGTAGGATTTTATATGTGCATGCAAAAATCCATGTGGTGAATAGGCTGCAGAGAAAGGGAGACAGGAATTCACATATTTGTTAAGTTTAAAAACACATGGAGAACTATTACATTAAACTAGATTCATAACATCTACCCTTAGAATGCAAAAGGCCTGTCCAACTACACACCATGCCTCCTCTGAACTGCTTGTATTTCTATTTTGTTTGGGTTATTTTTCTCTATCATATTAGGATTCGTAGTCAGAGTCTAGTAGGTTATGGGTTAGTGTCAGGATTCAGTATTCTGAATGGAAAAAAGGAAAATGAATCCAATGTGTATGCAAATATGTGCTACACAAAATTCCCCACTGTCATCCAGAAAAATGCCTTGACAATACCCGTGCCCCAAGTAAGACGCAATTCGACGAGAAGAGTTAGAAAATCTTTGAATACATATGTGGAATGAAAAATGCTCAGGAGTTCACAACTTTAGAGGTGGTAGACAAGTTTCCTTAAGTAAGGGACAGGATAAACACTCCACAAACATGGAGCTCTGCTGACCTAAAGATTTCTTGAGAAACTGCCTCTGAGGTTGGGCTCTTGAAATATATGTTGTTGTCAGGAGCTTTAGCTTCCTTTGTAGTGAGACCATCAAAGCTGGGTCTGCATCTATGTGACCTGGAGGACATGGTTTCTGATTTTCCAATGAACATGAGGCAGAAGTGCTGAATTCTCTCTTTGTAGGTAAACTGTGTCCACTGGGGGCTAAGTGTCTCCCCTTGGCGACTGTTAAACCATTTGGTCATCCTCCACTTTTCGTGGTGTTTCTTGCTGCTGCACTGGGAGTTTGGTATTTGCTTCACGATATACAAGGAATTCAACTGGGACACAGTGCTGGAGGGAGTTCTGTCACGTGTGGTGGGTCAGGGTCCTAGGAGAATGCACCAATTATGCTTCTATCCAACAGAGCTTAGCCCCTTGATTATAGCAACCTGATTCTGAAAATTGTTCTGAAACCTCTCCATATAACAAGATGCCTTTACATATAAGGGTCTGCAGGCTGCACCATGTAAGTCACAAGACATTTGGAAGCCCATGGCAGATCCACAGTGCCTCACCACAGATGTTTTATCACACACCTGCACACCACTGCTCTAGGCCCACTACTCAGCAGGCCCCACCTTACTGGCATCTCTGTTCTTCATCATTTTCATGAAACCCGTCAAACAAGGCACCTGTCTGGTATACTCATGATCAGCAACAGGACATCAAAAGCTTCTCCAGTGCCACCTGGTCATGGGAATTTCAAAGATTGCATGGTATTTATCTATCCATTTTTAAATGATTAAGTTGGAGGCACTGTGGGTTTCCATTCATTTTGGAACCATTAAATGGTGAAAAAGATCATTTCAATGAAAGCTCTGGAGAACTCTCACAAACAAGGCTTCCCAAAGAGTGGCCAAAACGTCACATGAAACCAGGCCCACTGAGGTCTACAATGTAAGGTACATGTGTGTTTTGACTCTCAACTATGGCTGCCAGGTCTTTAAGAATAAAATCATGTGATATCCTGGCTGAGATTCCCAGTGTTCTCTGGAAAGTCACCCTGGGCTTGGATCTCAGTTTCCAGGGGGGATTGTCATGCGTGGCCTTGGAAAATCCCAACTCAATTCTTGGCAATACTTCTCTGAGGTCAGTTCCAGAACTCAGTCTCCAAGGGGAATCACACCAGAGTTCAAGCCCAGGCGGACCCAGTCATCTCTTCCACCGCCACACAAATGACCACAATTCAAACCAAAACACTGCCACAAGGCCCTCATCTTCTTCCATATAGACACTCCTCATAACCTCTGGCTGGAGGTTTCCATGAGGGGCGCAGCCTAAGACAGTGTCCACAATAAGCTCCCTTGCCCCTCATTTGCCTAATGTCAGGGTGGCCTGGACACCCTTCCTTTGAACCAGGATTGATCAAATAGGCCTACCTTTAATACTGCTCAGCTTCTCCACTTGGAGGCCTGCTGATGGTGGGGTATAGATTCTTTGTGGAATTGGAGTCATGAGATAACCCAAGCACATAATGGCTAGCCTCTGCAGGGCTTTCAAAAACTCATTTGACCCAAAAGATCCCTATTCTCACGTGATGGAGGTCAAGAAACTTACAGAGGAAGGCGAGAGACTTCATCCACAATGACTGCTTTGTTGCCATATTGGCTTTGGATGCACATATGGGATCTTTCTTGAGATCCATCAGGTGCTGACAATCTAAGCCACAGCCTCACACAGGGCCAAGAGGCTGATTCAGACACATCCCTTTGCAAAGCAATTAAGCAAAGGGCCACAAGTGATGCCTGTTTGTTTGCATTTGAAAACTGTTTTCTTCAGGCTTCACAAAGGGATGTCCTGAGGCAAAGACCTTGCTGACATCCAGGGAAACAGAACAATAGGTAAGCAAAAGGGCCTAAGCAGGGTTTCTGCACTGAGACTTTACTGGGCCCACTGATATCTGAGTTTACTGAGATGCTCACCATTCCTTTCAGCTATCTAGTACATGGCCATATCACCATGCTTGGAGGTGGTACATATCTTAAACACAAAACCATGAACGTATTCTGAAGAGTGGCCAGAATTCAGGAAGAAAACAGGAATTTAGGAAGATAGTAGGTTTTGCCCATGGATAAGGCAAGCCGCAGTGCATTCATAGATTATGCAGGATTAATGCTGGAAGCTTTCTACTAGACAGGACACATCCATTGATGTGTCTAATGTATACAACCAAGGACACAGTGCGATACACAGACATAGCAACACTTGCCTAGTCAAATGACTTGCTAGAAACAGTCCACTCCAAACCAAACAAACCGCCTTTCCTAGCTCTTCTCCGAACATGAGACCAAACCACAAATTCACGCCCACACCCACAAAGCCACCTCCTTCCAGCAAAGAGGACTGTGATTACCCGCAGTGTCCTCTGACTTGTGGGGCATAGTATGTGCCCCCAAAATGGCCTGTCCTGTCTCAGATCTGGCCTCCTTGGCCAATTCTCTGAAGTTGTCAGGAGCCAGGGGTGAGCCACTACCTGCTTTCTCAGGAAAGACCCCTTTCAGATCTGTCCTGGCAATTGGCCATCCTCACATCTGTAGGTACCAAGATAGACTGACTCTGTCCTTGGTAAATCCAAACAAGTGAGCCCACTGGGACTTGCACTGGGACTGCCTCTGTGTGCCTGGCTTCCTGGATCCCAAGTTCAGAGAGTTCCATCACCAAGGAAGTGTGGTGAGTTCACTTCCTTCAGGAACTGAATGAGGTCACTTCCTTGGAAACCACTTTGTCCTAACTGTTGCTTCCAAGGGTGCCATGAGATGGAGGCTGCCCCTGCTTCCTGTGACACTTTCACAAGTTAGAATGGTATATCAACCATAGGCACCCAGGAAAAGCTCTCCACACAGGCCTGGTTTGGTCCATCTTGTCTACATTAAGAAGAGAGAGGCTCATTCAGACACATCCTTTCATCCTGACCTAGTTGTTTGCCACGGAAGATGACTTTTGCTCTCTCAGGTCCTTCTTAGCCGCCTATATCTTCTCCAGGGATCATTTCTGCATGGACCTTTGAGGTTCTCAGCAGGTGGAAGATCTCCTACATGCCTGTATTGTAAGACCAACTCTGTCCCTGCTCTTCTCTAAAGTTAGATTGAGGGAACAGTGAATGCTTGGGGTTAAGAACATGTTCGATTTGGGTAGGAAATCATTCTGCTGGATGAAGAATGGTATTGGGAACCTGTGATATTTATAATAATATAGAGGTGAAATATATGTATGAAAACAGAAATCTAAGTAAGATTTGAAGGCCAGAAGGGCATTGGGCCGTTGCTTGGGATACTTAGTTTTGAATTACATTCTGTACAGATGTCTCTGATAAATCCATATACAATGGCATAGGACCTGGTACCTTGGATGACTGAATGTAGAAGAGAAGATCCAGTCAAAAAGGGATAGTAGGTAGGATTAGGAAGATAGTCAGTAGGTTTAGGAAGAAGAGTGAGTATAAAATTTGGACCAAAAGTTCTTTAGCAATAGGCTGTCTGTTAGAGAGTGAATGTAAATGTCAGCACATGTGAAGAGTCAGTCACAATGATGAAGTGGGGAAGATATGTAGGAAAGCAGATATGAATATAGACATTAGGAAATCAGGCAAAGTATAAAGTGAGTGATAGGATTAGACATTTTCAACAGGGTTGAGGTTGAATATATAATCTTAGGCAGAAACAGATGTGTAGTCACCAATAGGATTGAGATTTGAGAGCATTAGGCAACCTAGACAAGTTTGGTTTTAGTAATCCATGCTCACTTTCCAATTAGGCTTAGGTACAATCATAAGTGTGACCTTTGCATTTGTGTCCAGAATATCACTGTGATAAAATATATATGTAGATCAGGTGACATGAGTATTTCTTCCACTATTTTTGGGAGCAATATGTTGAAGACCTATAAATTAGAATTCAGGGGTGCAAATAGGTGTACCCTGGGACTATGAGTATAGAGATAATGCATGAATAGACCATACTGTGAATAAAGAATATAACTGGTTCCAATTTAAATAATGGATTGAATTGATATCTGAAAACATATAGGAAATCTTATATTGATACAGGATCATTCAAACCAACCAGTTATACATCTAATTGTAATATTATGGTAATGGATTACCATGAGGGGTGTGTGAGTTTTGGTTCCAAAGTGATTATGGAAATCCAAAATAATGTATTTGGAAAGAAGTCTCATGAAAAGACCAGTCAAGAAACATGGAAGAATACATGTGTTCTGAAGCAGGATTTGATTGAAAGTGAACCAAATGCCTAGAAATTTCTGAACTTGAGGATGAAATATAAATCGTATGATGTGTATCAACTGAAGAAATAATAATGTCCCATTGTTGAATAAAAATGAATGTCAAAATACACATCATGTCCCATAGGAGTCTACTTGCATTGATGTGAAACAGGGTCAGTTACTGTAGAAATGTTAGGATATCTATCCACCATTCATTGAAGTTAGTTTTCAGTACTAGAAAACAAATATGTATTTCAGGTGGATGAATATTTCTGAGAATAATCTTGTGAAAAGTTGATTATAAATCCACATACATGAACATGAATTCAGGGAGTGGAAAATAAGACACATATATTTTATATTTTGAAAAATCTGGAGTGTGTGTGTGTGTGTATATATACATAGATATATATACACAAAACACACACAAGAGACATTAAAAAGTAACAATATATATGCCAATTGAAATTCATCATGAAATATATATCATCCAAAGATCCAAAAATATTTATTTTACTGAACATAGATGTATGTATACTGTTGTTCAAGTAGGAAGCTCACCCATAGGATGATTTTCAGTTCCAACAGCATGTAGGAGGAGTGATTTCTTCTCACAGTTTGTATCTGCCAAGTCAGCCACCTCACAAGAATGTAGCTGGGAAACCAGGTAGGATTCTATATGTGCATGTAAAAATACATGTGCTGAATAGGCTGCAGAGAAAGGGAGACAGGAATTCACATATTTGTTAAGTTTAAAAACACATGGAGAACTATTACATTGGACTAGATTCATAACATCTACCCTTTATAATGCAAAAGGCCTGTCCAACTACACACCATGCCTCCTCTGAACTGCTTGTATTTCTATTTTGTTTGGGTTACTTTTCTCTATCATATTAGGATTCGTAGTCAGAGTCTAGTAGGGTATGTTTAGTGACAGGGATTCAGTATTTGGAATGGAAAATAGGAAAATGAATCCAAAGTGTATGCAAAAATGTGCTGCACAAAATCTTTCCACTGTCATCCAGAAAAATGCCTTGACAATACCCCTGCAAAAGTCAGACGCAATTCGAGTAGAAGAGTTAGAAAATCTTTGAATACATATGTGGAATCAAAAATGCTCAGGAGTTCACAATTTTGGAGGTGGTAGAGTAGTTTCCATAAGTAAGGGAAAGGATAAACACTCCACAAACATGGAGCTCTGCTGGCCTAAAGACTTCTTGAGAAATTGCCCCTGAGGTTGGGATCTTGAAATATATGTTGTTGTCAGGAGATTTAGCTTTCTTTGTAGTGAGACCATCAAAGTTGTGTCTGCATCTATGTGACCTGGAGGACATGGTTTCTGATTTTCCAATGAACATGAGGCAGAAGTGCTGAATTCTCTCTTTGTAGGTAAACTGTGGCCACTGAAGGCTAAGTGTCTCCCCGTGGGGACTGTGAAGGCATTTGGTCATCCTCCACTTTTCATGGTGTTTCTTGCTGCTAAACTGGGAGTTTGGTATTTGCTTCACGAAATACAAGTTCAACTGGGATACAGTGTTGGAGGGAGTTCTGTCACCTGTGGTGGTTCAGGGTTTTAGGAGAATGCACCAACTATGCTTCTATTCCACAGAGCTTGGCCCCTTGACCATAGCAACCTGATTCTGAACATTGTTCTGAAACCTCACCATATAACAAATGCCTTTACATATAAGGGTCTGCTGGCTGCACCATGTCAGTCACAAGCCATTTGGAAGCCCATGGCATATCCACATGGCACCACCACAGATGTTTTATCACACACCTGCACACCACTGCTCTAGGCCCACTACTCAGCTCGCCCCACCTTACTGGCATCTTTGTTCTTCATCATTTACATGAAACCCGTCAATCAAGACACCTGTCTGGTACACTCATGATCAGCAACAGGACATCCAAAGGTTCTCCAGTGCCACTTGGTCATTAGAATATTAGATTGCATGGTATTCATCTATCCATTTTTAAAGGATGAAGTTTTAGGCACTGTGGGTTTCCATTCATTCAGGAACCATTAAATGGTAGAAAGATCATTTCAATGAAAGCTTTGGAGTACACTCACAAACAAGACTTCCCAAAAAGTGGCCAAAACGTTACATGAAACCAGGCCCACTGAGGTCTACAATGTAAGGTCCATGTGTGTTTTGACTCTCAACTATGGTTGCCAGGTCTTTAAGAATTAAATCATGTGATATCCTGGCTGAGATTCCAAGTGTTCTGTGGAAAGTCACCCTGGGCTTCGATCTCAGTTTTCAGGGGGGACTCTCATGCGTGGCCTCAGAAAATTCCAACTCAATTCATGGCAATACTTCTCTGAGGTCAGTTCCAGTACTCAGTCTCCAAGGGGAATCACACCAGAGTTCAAGCCCAGGCGGACCCAGTCATCTCTTCCACCGCCACACAAATGACCACAATTCAAATCAAAACACTGCCACAAGGGCCTCATCTTCTTCCATATAGACAATCCTCATAACCTCTGGCTGGAGGTTTCCATACGTGGCTCAGCCTAAGACAGTGTCCACAATAAACTCCCTTGCTTCTCATTTACCTAATGTCAGGGTGGCCTGGACACCCTTCCTTTGAACGAGGAGTGATCAAATAGGCCTGCCTTGAATACTGCTCAGCTTCTTCACTTGGAGGCCTCCTAATGGTGGGGTATAGATTCTTTGTGTGAATTGGAGTCATGAGAAAACCCAAGCACATAATGGCTAGCCTCTGCAGGGCTTTGAAGAACTTATTTGACCCAAAGGATTCCTATTCTCACTTGATGGAAGTCAGGAACCTTACAGAGGTAGGCAAGAGACATCATCCACAATGACTGCCTTTTTGCCATATTGTCTTTGGATGCACATATGGGATCTTTCTTGAGATCCATCAGGTGCTGACAATCTAAGCCATAGCCTGACAATGGGCCAAGAGGCTGATTCAGACATGTCATTTTGCAAAGCAATTAAGCAAAGAGCCACAAGTGATTCCCATTCGTTTGCATTTGTAAATTGTTTTTTTCAGGCTTCACAAAGGGGTGTCCTGAGGCAAAGACCTTGCTGACATCCAGGGAAACAGAACTATAGGTAAGCAAAAGGCCCAAAGCAGGGTTTCTCCACTGAGATTTTACAGGGCCCACTGATATCTGAGTATTCGGAGATGCTCGCTATTCCTTTCAGATATCTAGTACATGGCCATGTCACCAAGCTTGGAGGTGGTACATATATTGGACACAAAACCATGAGCCTATTCTAAATAGTGGCCAGGATTTAGGAAAAAAACAGGAATTTAGGAAGATAGTAGGTTTTGCCCATAAACAATGCAAGCCACAGTCCATTCATAAATTAAGCAGTATGAATGCTGGAAGCTTTCTACTAGACAGGACACATCCATTGATGCATTCTCTTTTCTAATGTCTATAACCACGGACACAGTGCGATACACAGACATAGCAACAATCGTCTTGTAAAAAGACTTGCTAGAAACAGTCCACTCCAAACCAAACAAACCGCCTTTTTTAGCTCTTCTCAGAACATGAGACCAAACCACACACTCACACCCACACCCACAAAGCCACCTTCTTCCCCGAAGAAGGTCTGTGACTACCCGCAGTGTCCTCTGACTGGTGAGCCATACTATGTTCCCCTGAAATGGCCTATCCTGTCTCAGATCTGGACTCCTTGGCAAATTCTGTGAAGTTGTCAGGAGCTAGGTGTGAGCCACTACCTGCTTTCTCAAGAAAGACCCCATTCAGAGCTTTCCTGGCAATTGGCCATTTTCACATCTGTAGGTACCAAGAAAGACTGACTCTGTCCTTGGTAAATCCAAACACGTGAGCCCACTGGGACTGGCTCTGGGACTGCCTCTGTGTGCCTGGCTTCCTGGATCCCAAGTTCAGATATTTCCATCACCAAGGAAGTGTTGTAAGGTCACTTCCTTCAGGAACTGAATGAGGTCACTGCCTTGGAAACCACTTTGTCCTAACTGTTGCTTCCAAGGGTCCCATGAGATGGAGGCTGCCCCTGTTTCCTGTGACACTTTCACAAGTTAGAATGGTATATCAACCATAGGCACCCAGGAAAAGCTCTTCACACAGGCCTGGTTTGGTCCATCTTGTCTACATTAAGAAGAAAGAGTCTCATTCAGACACATTCCTTCATCCTGACCAGGTTGTTTGCCACAAAAAATGAATTTTGCTCTCTCAGGTCCTTCCTAGCTGCCTACATCTTCTCCAGGGATCATTTCTGCATGGACCTTTAAGGTTCTTAGCAGGTGGAAGATCCCCTACATTCCTGTATTGTAAGACCAACTCTGTCCCTGCTCTTCTCTAAAGTTAGATTGAGAGAACAGTGAATGCTTGGGGTTAAGAACATGTTCGATTTGTGTTAGAAATCATTCTGCTGGATGAAGAATGGTATTGGGAACCTGTGATATTTATTAATAATATAGAGGTGAAATATATGTATGATAACAGAAATCTAAGTAAGATTTGAATGCCAGAAGGGCATTGGGCCCTTGATTGGGATACTTAGCTTTGAATTAAATTCTGTACAGATGTCTCTGATAAATCCATAGACAATGGCATAGGACCTTGTACCTTAAATGATTGAATGTAGAAGAGAAGATCCAGTCAAAAAGGGATAGTAGGTAGAATTAGGAAGATAGTCAGTAGGTTTAGGAAGAAGAGTGAGTATAACATTTGGACAAATCTTCTTAAGCAATAGGGTGTCTGTTAGAGAGTGAATGTAAATGTCAGCACAGGTGAAGAGTCAGTCACAATGTTGAACTGGGGAAAATATGTAAAAAAGCAGATATGAATATAGACATTAGGAAATCAGGCAAAGTATAAAGTGAGTGATAGGATTAGACATTTTCAACAGGGTTGAGTTGAATATATAATCTTAGGCAGAAACAAATGTGTAGTCACAAATAGGATTGACATTTGAGAGCATTAGGCATCCTAGACAAGGATAGTTTTAGTAATGGATGCTCACTTTCCAATTAGGCTTAGGTACATTCATAAGTGTGACCTTTGCATTTTGTGTCCAGAATATCACTGTGATAAAATATACATGTAGATCAGGTGACATGAGTATGTCTTCCACTCTTTTTGGGAGCAATATGTGGAAGACGTATAAATTAGAATTCGGGGGTACAAATAGGTGTACCCTGGGTCTATGAGTATAGAGATAATGCATGAATAGACCATACTGTGAATAAAGAATATAACTGGTTCCAATTTAAATAGTGGATTGAATTGATATCTGACAACATATAGGAAATCTTATATTGATACAGGATCATTCATTCCAACCAGTTATACATCTAATGGTAATATTAGGGTGATGGTTTACCATGAGGGGTGTGTGAGTTTTGGTACCAAAGTGATTATGGAAATCCAAAATAATGTGTTTGGAAAGAAGTCTCATGAAAAGACCAGTAAAGAAACATGGAGGAATACATGTGTTCTGAAGCAGGATTTGATTGAAAGTGAACCAAATGCCTAGAAATTTGTGAATTTGAGGATGAAATATATATCCTATGATGTGCATCAACTGAAGAAATAGTAACATACCAGTGTTGAATAAAAATAAATGTGAAAATACACATCATGTCTCATAGGAGTCTACTTGCATTGATGTTAAACAGGGTCAGTTACTGTAAAAATGTTAGGATTTCTGGGCAGCATTCACTGAAATTAGTTTTCAGTACTAGGAAATAAATATGTATTTCAGGTGGATGAATATTTCTGAGAATAATCTTGTGAAAAGTTGATTATAAATCCATATACATGAACATGAATTTAGTGAGTGTAAAATAAGACACATATATTTTATATTTTGAAAAATCTGGAGAGTGTTTGTGTGTATATATACATACATACATATATATATATATATACATATATATACATACATATATATATATATATACATATATATATATATACAATAAAAACACACACAGAGAGATATTAAAAAGTAAAAATATATATGGCAATTGAAATTAATCATGAAATATATATCATCCAAAGATCCAAAAATGTTTCTTTTAGTTAACATGGATGTATGTATCATGTTGTTCAAGTAAGAAGCAAACCCATAGGTTGATTTTCAGTTCCAAGAGCATTTAGGAGGAGTGATTTCTTCTCACAATTTTTATCTGCCAAGTCAGCCACCTCACAAGACTGTAGCTGGAAAACCAGGTAGGATTTTATATGTGCATGCAAAAATCCATGTGGTGAATAGGCTGCAGAGAAAGGGAAAAAGGAATTCACATATTTGTTAAGTTTAAAAACACATGGAGAACTATTACATTAAACTAGATTCATAACATCTACACTTTAGAATGCAAAAGGCCTGTCCAACTACACACCATGCCTCCTCTGAACTGCTTGTATTTCTATTTTGTTTGGGTTATTTTTCTCTATCATATTAGGATTCGTAGTCAGAGTCTAGTAGGGTATGGGTTAGTGTCAGGGATTCAGTATTCGGAATGGAAAAAAGAAAATGAATCCAATGTGTATGCAAATATGTGCTACACAAAATGCCCCACTGTCATCCAGAAAAATGCCTTGACAATTCCCTTGCCCCAAGTAAGATGCAATTCGAGGAGAAGAGTTAGAAAATCTTTGAATACATATGTGGAATGAAAAATGCTCAGGAGTTCACAACTTTAGAGGTGGTAGACAAGTTTCCTTAAGTAAAGGACAGGATAAACACTCCACAAACATGGAGCTCTGCTGACCTAAAGATTTCTTGAGAAACTGCCTCTGAGGTTGGGCTCTTGAAATATATGTTGTTGTCAGGAGCTTTAGCTTCCTTTGTAGTGAGACCATCAAAGCTGGGTCTGCATTTATGTGACCTGGAGGACATGGTTTCTGATTTTCCAATGAACATGAGGCAGAAGTGCTGAATTCTCTTTTTGTAGGTAAACTGTGTCCACTGGGGGCTAAGTGTCTCCCCTTGGGGACTGTGAATCCATTTGGTCATCCTCCACTTTTCGTGGTGTTTCTTGCTGCTGCACTGGGAGTTTGGTATTTGCTTCACGAAATACAAGGAATTCAACTGGGACACAGTGCTGGAGGGAGTTCTGTCACGTGTGGTGGGTCAGGGTCCTAGGAGAATGCACCAATTATGCTTCTATCCAACAGAGCTTAGCCCCTTGATTATAGCAACCTGATTCTGAAAATTGTTCTGAAACCTCTCCATATAACAAGATGCCTTTACATATAAGGGTCTGCTGGCTGCACCATGTAAGTCACAAGACATTTGGAAGCTTATGGCAGATCCACATTGCCTCACCACAGATGTTTTATCACACACCTGCACACCACTGCTCTAGGCCCACTACTCAGCAGGCCCCACCTTACTGGCATCTCTGTTCTTCATCATTTTCATGAAACCCGTCAATCAAGGCACCTGTCTGGTATACTCATGATCAGCAACAGGACATCAAAAGCTTCTCCAGTGTAACCTGGTCATGGGAAGTTCAAAGATTGCATGGTATTTATCTATCCATTTTTAAAGGATTAATTTGGAGGCACTGTGGGTTTCCATTCATTTTGGAACCATTAAATGGTGAAAAAGATCATTTCAATGAAAGCTCTGGAGAACTCTCACAAACAAGGCTTCCCAAAGAGTGGCCAGAATGTCACATGAAACCAGGTTGACTGAGGTCTACAATGTGAGGTCCATGTGTGTTTTGACGCTCAACTATGGCTGCCAGGTCTTTAAGAATAAAATCATGTGATATCCTGGCTGAGATTCCCAGTGTTCTGTGGAAAGTCACCCTGGGCTTCAATCTCAGTTTCCAGGGTATATTCTCATGCGTGGCCTTGGAAAATCCCCACTCAATTCTTGGCAATACTTCTCTGAGGTCAGTTCCAGACTCAGTCTCCAAGGGGTATCACACCAGAGTTCAATCCCAGGCGGACCCATTCATCTCTTCCACCGCCACACAAATGACCACAATTCAAACCAAAACACTGCCACAAGGCCCTCATCTTCTTCCATATAGACACTCCTCATAACCTCTGGCTGGAAGTTTCCATGAGGGGCGCAGACTAAGACAGTGTCCACAATAAGCTCCCTTGCCCCTCATTTGCCTAATGTCAGGTTGGCCTGGACACCCTTCCTTTGAACCAGGATTTATCAAATAGGCCTACCTTTAAAGCTGCTCAGCTTCTCCACTTGGAGGCCTGCTGATGGTGGGGTATAGATTCTTTGTGTGAATTGGAGTCATGAGAAAACCCAAGCACATAATGGCTAGCCTCTGCAGGGCTTTCAAAAACTCATTTGACCCAAAGGATCCCTGTTCTCACTTGATGGAGGTCAGGAAACTTACAGAGGAAGGCGAGAGACTTCATCCACAATGACTGCTTTGTTGCCATATTGGCTTTGGATGCACATATGGGATATTTCTTGAGATCCATCAGGTGCTGACAGTCTAAGCCACAGCCTCACACAGGGCTAAGAGGCTGATTCAGACACATCCCTTTGCAAAGCAATTAAGCAAAGAGCCACAAGTGATGCCTGTTTTTTTGCATTTGAAAACTGTTTTCTTCAGGCTTCACAAAGGGATGTCCTGAGGCAAAGACCTTGGTGACATCCAGGGAAACAGAACAATAGTTAAGCAAAAGGCCCTAAGCAGGGTTTCTCCACTGAGACTTTACTGGGCCCACTGATATCTGAGTTTACTGAGATGCTCGCCATTCCTTTCAGCTAACTAGTACATGGCCATATCCCCAAGCTTGGAGGTGGTACATATCTTAAACACAAAACCATGAACCTATTCTGAAGAGTGGCCAGAATTCAGGAAGAAAACAGGAATTTAGGAAGATAGTAGGTTTTGCCCATGGATAAGGCAAGCCACAGTCCATTCATAATTTAAGCAGGATGAATGCTGGAAGCTTTCTACTAGACAGGACACATCCATTGATGCATTCTCTTTCCTTATGTCTACAACCACGGACACAGTGCGATACACAGACATAGCAACACTCGCCTAGTCAAACGACTTGCTAGAAACGGTCCACTTTAAACCAAACAAACCGCCTTTCCTAGCTCTTCTCCGAACATGAGACCAAACCACAAACTCACACCCACACCCACAAAGCCACCTCCTTCCCCCAAAGAGGTCTGTGACTACCCGCAGTGTCCTCTGACTGGTGGGGCATACTATGTGCCCCCAAAATGGCCTGTCCTGTCTCAGATCTGGCCTCCTTGGCCAATTCTGTGAAATTGTCAGGAGCCAGGGGTGAGCCACTACCTGCTTTCTCAGGAAACACTTCTTTCAGATCTGTCCTGGCAATTGGTCATCCTCACATCTGTAGGTACCAAGATAGACTGACTCTGTCCTTGGTAAATCCAGACAAGTGAGCCCACTGGGACTTGCACTGGGACTGCCTCTGTGTGCCTGGCTTCCTGGATCCCAAGTTCAGAGAGTTCCATCACCAAGGAAGTGTGGTGAGGTCACTTCCTTTAGGAACTTTATGAGGTCACTGCCTTGGAAACAACTTTGTCCTAACTGTTGCTTCCAAGGTTGCCATGAGATGGAGGCTGCCCCTGCTTCCTGTGACACTTTCACAAGTTAGAATGGTATATCAACCATAGGCACCCAGGAAAAGCTCTGCACACAGGCCTGGTTTGGTCCATTTGTCTACATTAAGAAGAGAGAGGCTCATTCAGACACATCCTTTCATCCTGACCAAGTTGTTTGCCACGGAAGATGATTTTGCTCCCTCAGGTCCTTCCTAGCCGCCTATAGCTTCTCCAGGGATCATTTCTGCATGGACCTTTGAGGTTCTCAGCAGGTGGAAGATCTCCTACATGCCTGTATTGTAAGACCAACTCTGTCCCTGCTCTTCTCTAAAGTTAGATTGAGGGAACAGTGAATGCTTGGGGTTAAGAACATGTTCGATTTGGGTAGGAAAGCATTCTGCTGGATAAAGAATGGTATTGGGAACCTGTGATATTTATAATAATATAGAGGTGAAATATATGTATGAAAACAGAAATCTACGTTAGATTTGAAGGCCAGAAGGGCATTGGGCCATTGATTGGGATACCTAGCTTTGAATTACATTCTGTACAGATGTCTCTGATAAATCCATATATGCTGGCATAGGACCTTGTACCTTGGATGACTGAATGTAGAAGAGAAGATCCAGTCAAAAAGGGATAGTAGGTAGGATTAGGAAGATAGTCAGTAGGTTTAGGAATAAGAGTGAGTATAAAATTTGGACCAAAAGTTCTTTAGCAATAGGCTGTCTGTTAGAGAGTGAATGTAAATGTCAGCACATGTGAAGAGTCAGTCACAATGATGAAGTGGGGAAGATATGTAGGAAAGCAGATATGAATATAGACATTAGGCAATCAGGCAAAGTATAAAGTGAGTGATAGGATTAGACATTTTCAACAGGGTTGAGGTTGAATATATAATCTTAGGCAGAAACAAATGTGTAGTCACCAATAGGATTGACATTTGAGAGCATTAGGCAACCTACACAAGTTTGGTTTTAGTAATCCATGCTCACTTTCCAATTAGGCTTAGGTACAATCATAAGTGTGACCTTTGCATTTAGTGTCCAGAATATCACTGTGATAAAATATATATGTAGATCAGGTGACATGAGTATTTCTTCCACTATTTTGGGAAGCATTATGTTGAAGATGTATAAATTAGAATTCGGGTGTACAAATAGGTGTACCCCAGGTCTATGAGTATAGAGATAATGCATGAATAAAGAGTATAACTGGTTCCAATTTAAATAATGGATTGAATTGATATCTGAAAACATATAGGAAATCTTATATTGATACACGATCATTCATTCCAACCAGTTATACATCTAATTGTAATATTAGGGTGATGGTTTACCATGATGGGTGTGTGAGTTTTGGTTCCAAAGTGATTATGGAAATCCAAAATAATGTGTTTGGAAAGAAGTCTCATGAAAAGTCCAGTCAAGAAACATGGAGGAATACATGTGTTCTGAAGCAGGATTTGATTGAAAGTGAACCAAATGCCTAGAAATTTGTGAACTTGAGGATGAAATATATATCCTATGATGTGCATCAACTTAAGAAATAGTAATGTACCAGTGTTGAATAAAAATGAATGTGAAAATACACATCATGTCCATTGGAGTCTACTTGCATTAATGTTAAACAGGGTCAGTTACTGTAGAAATGTTAGGATTTCTATGCAACATTCACTTAAGTTAGTTTTCAGTACTAGAAAACAATATGTATTTCAGGTGGATGAATATTTCTGAGAATAATCTTGTGAACAGTTGATTATAAATCCACATACATGAAAAAAAATTTAGGGAGTGTTAAATAAGACACATATATTTTATATTTTGAAAAATCTGGAGAGTGTGTGTGTGTTTATATATACATATACACAAAACACACACACAGAGATATTAAAAAGTAAAAATATATATGCCAATTGAAGTTCATCATGAAATATATATCATCCAAAGATCCAAAAATATTTATTTTACTGAACATGGATATATGTATCATGTTGTTCAAGTAGGAAGCTCACCCATAGGTTGATTTTCAGTTCCAACAGCATTTACTAGAAGTGATTTCTTCTCACAGTTTGTATCTGCCAAGGCAGCCAACTCAAAAGAAGTTAGCTGGGAAAACAGGTAGGATTCTATATGTGCATGTAAAAATACTTGTCCTGAATACTCTACAGAGAAAGGGAGACAGGAATTCACATATTTGTTAAGTTTAAAAACACATGGAGAACTATTACATTGGACTAGATTCATAACATCTACCCTTTATAATGCAAAAGGCCTTTCCAAATACACACCATGCCTCCTCTGAACTGCTTGTATTTCTATTCTGTTTGGGTTAATTTTCTTTATCATATTAGGATTTGTAGTCAGAGTCTAGTAGGTTATGGGTTAGTGTCAGGGATTCAGTATTTGGAATGGAAAATAAGAAAATGAATCCAATGTGTATGCAAATATGTGCTACACAATATCTTCACACTGTCATCCAGAAAAATGCCTTGACAATACCCTTGCCTTAAGTAAGACGCAATTCGAGGAGAAGAGTTAGAAAATTTTTGAATACATATGTGGAATGAAAAATGACCAGGAGTTTACAACTATGGAGGTGGTAGAGGAGTTTCCATAAGTAAGGGACAAGATAAACAGTTCACAAACATGGAGCTCTGCTGGCTTAAAGACTTCTTGAGAAACTGCCTCTGAGGTTGGGCTCTTGAAATATACATTGTTGTCAGGAGCTTTAGCTTCCTTTGTAGTGAGACCATCAAAGTTGGGTCTGCATCTATGTGACCTGGAGGACATGGTTTCTGATTTTCCAATGAACATGAGGCAGAAGTGCTGAATTCTCTCTTTGTAGGTAAACTGTGGCCACTGGGGGTTAAGTGTCTTCCCGTGGGGACTGTGAAGCCATTTGGTCATCCTCCAATTTTAGTAGTGTTTCTCGCTGCTGCACTGGGAGTTTGGTATTTGCTTCACAAAATACAAAGAGTTCAACTGGGACACAGTGCTGGAGGGAGTTCTGTCACGTGTGGTGGGTCAGGGTCTTAGAATAAGGCACCAAGCATGCTTCTATCCCACAGAGCTCGGCCCCTTGACCATAGCAACCTAATTCTGAACATTGTTCTGAAACCTCTCCATATAACAAGATGCCTTTACATATAAGGGTCTGCTGGCTGCACCATGTCAGTCACAAGACATTTGAAAGCCCATGGCAGATCCACATGGCCCCACCACAGATGTTTTATCACACACCTGCACACCACTGCTCTAGGCCAACTACTCAGCAGGCCCCACCTTACTGGCATCTCTGTTCTTCAACATTTTCCTGAAACCCGTCAATCAAGGCACCTGTCTGGTACCCTCATGATCAGCAACAGGACATCCAAAGGTTCACCAGTGCCACATGGTCATGGGAATTTCAAAGATTGCATGGTATTTATCTAGCCATTTTTAAAGGATGAATTTGGAGGCACTGTGGCTTTCCATTCATTCCAAAATAATTTAATGGTGAGAAAGATCATTTCAATGAAAGCTCTGGAGAACTCTCACAAACAAGGCTTCCCAAAGAGTGGCCAAAACATCACATGAAACCAGGGTCACTGAGGTCTACAATGTGAGGTCCATGTGTGTTTTGACTCTCAACTATGGCTGCCAGGTCTTTAAGAAGAAAATCATGTGATATCCTGGATGAGATTCCCAGTGTTTTATGAAAAGTCATTTTGGGCTTCGATCTCAGTTTCCAGGGGGGACTCTCATGCGTGGCCTCGGAAAATCCCAACTCAATTCATGGCAATACTTCTCTGAGGTCAGTTCCAGTACTCAGTCTCCAAGGGGAATCACACCAGAGTTCAAGCCCTGGCAGACCCAGTCATCTCTTCCACCACCACACAAATGACCACAATTCAAACCAAAACATTGCCACAAGGCCCTCATCTTCTTCCATATAGACAATCCTCATAACCTCTGGCTGGAGGTTTCCATAAGTGGCACAGCCTAAGACAATGTCCACAATAAGCTCCCTTGCCCCTCATTTGCCTAATGTCAGGGTGGCCTGGACACCACTCCTTTGAACCAGGAGTGATCAAATAGGCCTCCCTTTAATACTCCTCAGCTTCTCTACTTGAAGGCCTGCTGATGGGGGGGTATAGATTCTTTGTGTGAATTGGAGTCATGAGTAAACCCAAACACATAATGGCTTGCCTCTGCATGGCTTTGAATAACTCATTTGACCCAAAAATCCCTATTCTCACTTGATGAATTACAGGAACATTACCGAGGAAGGGGACAGACTTCATCCACAATGACTGCTTTTTTGCCATATTGGCTTTGGATGCACATATAGGATCTTTCTGGAGATCCATCAGGTGCTGACAATCTAAGCCACAGCCTCACATAGGGCCAAGAGGCTGAATCAAACACATCCTTTTGCAAAGCAATTAAGCAAAGAGCCACAAGTGATGCCCATTCTTTTGCATTTGAAAACTGTTTTCTTCAGGCTTCACAAAGAAGTGTCCTGAGGCAAAGACCTTGCTGACATGCAGGGAAACAGAAAATAGGTAAGCAAAAGGCCCAAAGCAGGGTTTCTCCACTGACACTTAACTGGGCCCACTGATATCTGAGTTTTCTGAGATGCTCGCCATTCCTTTCAGCTATCTAGTACATGGCCATGTCACCAAGCTTCGAGGTGGTATATATCATGGACACAAATCCATGAGCCTATTCTGAAGAGTGGAGAGAATTAAGGAAGAAAACAAAAATTTAGGATGATAGTAGGTTTTGCCCATGGATAAGGCAAACCGCAGTCCGCTCATAAATTGGGCAGAATGAATGCAGGAAGCTTTCTACTAGACAGGACACATCCATTGATGAATTCTCTTTTCTAATGTCCACAACCACGGACACAGTGCAATACACAGACATAGCAACACTCGCCTTGTCAAAAGACTTGCTAGAAACAGTCCACTACAAACCAAACAAACCGCCTTTCCTAGCTCTTCTCCGAACATGAGACCAAACCACAAACTCACACCCACACCCACAAAGCCACCTACTTCCCCCAAAGAGGTCTGTGACTACCCACAGTGTCCTCTGACTGGTGGGCCATACGATGTGCCCTCAAAATGGCCTGTCCTGTCTCAGATCTGGCCTCCTTGGCCAATTCTGTGAAGTTGTCAGGAGCCAGGGGTGAGCCACTACCTGCTTTCTCAGGAAAGACCCCTTTCAGATCTGTCCTGGCAATTGGCCATCCTCACATCTGTAGGTACCAAGAAAGACTGACTCTGTTTTTAGTAAATCTAAACAAGTGAGCCCACTGGGACTGGCATTGGGACTGCCTCTGGGTGCCTGGCTTCCTGGATCCCAAGTTCAGAGAGTTCCATCACCAAGAAGTGTGGTGAGGTCACTTCTTTCAGGAATTTAATGAGGTCACTGCCTTGGAAACCACTTTGTCCTAACTGTTGCTTCCAAGGGTGCCATGAGATGGAGGCTGCCCCTGCTTCCTGTGACACTTTCACAAGTTAGAATGGTATATCAACCACAGGCACCCAGGAAAAGCTCTCCACACAGGCCTGATTTGGTCCATCTTGTCTACATTAAGAAGAGAGAGGCTCATTCAGACACATCCCTTCATGCTGACCAGGCTGTTTGCCACAAAAGATGACTTTTTCTCTCTCTGGTCCTTCCAAGCTGCCTAAATCATCTCCAGGGATCATTTCTGCATGGACCTTTGAGGTTCTCAGCAGGTGGAAGATCCCCTACATTCCTGTATTATAAGACGAACTCTGTCCCTGCTCTTTTGTACAGTTAGATTGAGGGAACAGTGAATGCTTGGGGTTAAGAACATGTTCAATTTGGGTTAGAAATCATTCTGCTGGATGAAGAGTGGTATTGGGAACCTGTTATATTTATATTAATATAGAGGTGAAATATATGTATGAAAACAGAAATCTAAGTAAGATTTGAAGGCCAGAAGGGCATTGGGCCCTTGATTGGGATACCTAGCTTTGAATTACATTCTGTACAGATGTCTCTGATAAATCCATATACAATGGCATTGGACCTTGTACCTTGGATGATTGAATGTAGAAAAGAAGATCCAGTCAAAAAGCAATAGTAGGTAGGATTAGGAAGATAGTCAGTAGGTTTAGGAAGAAGAGTGAGTATAGTATTTGGACCAAAAGTTCTTTAGAAAAAGGGTGTCTGTTAGAGAGTTCATGTAAATGTCAGCACATGTGAAGAGTCAGTCACAATGAGGAGGTGGGGAAGATATGTAGGAAAGCAGATATGAATATAGACATTAGGAAATCAGGCAATGTAAAAAAGTGAGTGATAGGATTAAACATTTTCAACAGGGTTGAGGTTGAATATATAATCTTAGGCAGAAACAAATGTGTAGTCACCAATAGGATTGACATTTGAGAGCATTAGGCAACTGAGACAAGGATGGTTTTAGTAATCCTTGCTCAACTTCCAATTAGGCTTTGGTACAATCATAAGTGGGACCTTTGCATTTTGTGTCCAGAATATCACTGTGATAAAATATATATATAGATCAGGTGACATGAGTATTTCTTCCACACTTTTTGGGAGCAATATGTTGAAGACATATAAATTAGAATTCGGGGGTACAAATAGGTGTACCCTGGGTTTATGAGTATAGAGATAATGCATGAATAGACCATACTGTGAATACAGAATATAACTGTTTCCAATTTAAATAATGGATTGAATAGATATCTTAAAACATATAGAAAATCTTATAGTGATACACGATCATTCATTCCAACCAGTTATACAACTAATGGTAATATTAGGGTGATGGTTTACCATGATGGGTGTGTGAGTTTTGGTTCCAAAGTGATTATGGAAATCCAAAATAATGTGTTTGGAAAGATGTCTCATGAAAAGGCCAGTCAAGAAACATGGAGGAATACATGTGTTCTGAAGCAGGATTTAATTGAAATTGAACCAAATGCCTAGAAATTTGTGAATTTGAGGATGAAATATATATCCTATGATGTGCATCAACTGAAGAAATAGTAATGTAGCAGTGTTGAATAAAAATAAATGTGAAAATACACATCATGTCCCATAGGAGTCTACTTGCATTGATATTAAACAGGGTCAGTTACTGTAGTAATGTTAGGATTTTTATGCACCATTCACTGAATTTAGTTTTCAGTACTAGGAAACAATATGTATTTCAGGTGGATGAATATTTCTGAGAATAATCTTGTGAAAATTTGATTATAAATCCACATACATGAACATGAATTTAGGGAGTGTAAAATAAGACACATATATTTTATATTTTGAAAAATCTGGAGAGTGTGTGTGTGAATATATACATATATATATACACACACAAAACACACACTCACAGAGACATTAAAAAGTAAAAATATATATGCCAATTGAAATTCATCATGAAATATATATCATCCAAAGATCCAAAAATATTTATTTTACTGAACATGGATGTATGAATCATGTTGTTCAAGTAGAAAGCTCACCCATAGGTTGATTTTCAGTTCCAACAGCATTTTGGAGGAGTGATTCCTTCTCACAGTTTGTATCTGCCAAGACAGCCACCTCAAAAGAATGTAGCTGGGAAACCAGGTAGGATTCTATGTGTGCAT
This sequence comes from Ictidomys tridecemlineatus, assembly GCF_052094955.1. Lineage (NCBI taxonomy): Eukaryota > Metazoa > Chordata > Mammalia > Rodentia > Sciuridae > Ictidomys > Ictidomys tridecemlineatus. Next base: position 58,571,673 of record NC_135489.1, read on the forward strand.
GTAAAAATACATGTGCTGAATAGGCTGCAGAGAAAAGGAGAAAGAAATTCACATATTTGTTAAGTTTAAAAACACATGGAGAACTATTACATTGGACTAGATACATAACATCTACCCTTTAAAATTCAAAATTCTGTCCAACTACACACCATGCCTCCTCTGAACTGCTTGTATTTCTATTTTGTTTGGGTTATTTTTCTCTATCATATTAGGATTCGTAGTCAGAGTCTAGTAGGGTATGGGTTAGTGTCAGGGATTCAGTATTCGGAATGGAAAAAAGGAAAATGAATCCAATGTGTATGCAAATATGTGCTACACAAAATGCCCCACTGTCATCCAGAAAAATGCCTTGACAATACCCTTGCCCCAAGTAAGACGCAATTCGAGGAGAAGAGTTAGAAAATCTTTGAATACATATGTGGAATGAAAAATGCTCAGGAGTTCATAACTTTGGAGGTGGTAGAGGAGTTTCCATAAGTAAGGGACAGGATAAACTCTCCACAAACATGGAGCTCTGCTGACCTAAAGATTTCTTGAGAAACTGCCTCTGAGGTTGGGCTCTTGAAATATATGTTGTTGTCAGGAGCTTTAGCTTCCTTTGTAGTGAGACCATCAAAGCTGGGTCTGCATCTATGTGACCTGGAGGACATGGTTTCTGATTTTCCAATGAACATGAGGCAGAAGTGCTGAATTCTCTCTTTGTAGGTAAACTGTGTCCACTGGGGGCTAAGTGTATCCCCTTGGGGACTGTGAAGCCATTTGGTCATCCTCCACTTTTCATGGTGTTTCTTCCTGCTGCACTGGGAGTTTGGTATTTGCTTCACGAAATACAAGGAATTCAACTGGGACACAGTACTGGAGGGAGTTCTGTCACGTGTGGTGGGTCAGGGTCCTAGGAGAATGCACCAATTATGCTTCTATCCAACAGAGCTTAGCCCCTTGATTATAGCAACCTGATTCTGAAAATTGTTCTGAAACCTCTCCATATAACAAGGTGCCTTTACATATAAGGGTCTGCTGGCTGCACCATGTAAGTCACAAGACATTTGGAAGCCCATGGCAGATCCACATTGCCTCACCACAGATGTTTTATCACACACCTGCACACCACTGCTCTAGGCCCACTACTCAGCAGGCCCCACCTTACTGGCATCTCTGTTCTTCATCATTTTCATGAAACCCGTCAATCAAGGCACGTGTCTGGTATACTCATGATCAGCAACAGGACATCAAACGCTTCTCCAGTGCCACCTGGTCATGGGAATTTCAAAGATTGCATGGTATTTATCTATCCATTTTTAAAGGATTAAGTTGGAGGCACTGTGGGTTTCCATTCATTTTTGAACCATTAAATGGTGAAAAAGATCATTTTAATGAAAGCTCTGGAGAACTCTCACAAACAAGGCTTCCCAAAGAGTGGCCAAAATGTCACATGAAACCAGGCCCACTGAGGTCTACAATGTTAGGTCCATGTGTGTTTTGACGCTCAACTATGGCTGCCAGGTCTTTAAGAATAAAATCATGTGATATCCTGGCTGAGATTCCCAGTGTTCTGTGGAAAGTCACCTTGGGCTTCGATCTCAGTTTCCAGGGGGGATTCTCATGCGTCGCCTTGGAAAACCCCACTCAATTCTTGGCAATACTTCTCTGAGTTCAGTTCCAAAACTCAGTCTCCAAGGGGTATCACACCAGAGTTCAATCCCAGGCGGACCCATTCATCTCTTCCACCGCCACACAAATGACCACAATTCAAACCAAAACACTGCCACAAGGCCCTCATCTTCTTCCATATAGACACTCCTCATAACCTCTGGCTGGAGGTTTCCATGAGGGGTGCAGCCTAAGACAGTGTCCACAATAAGCTCCCTTGCCCCTCATTTGCCTAATGTCAGGGTGGTCTGGACACCCTTCCTTTGAACCAGGATTGATCAAATAGGCCTGCCTTTAATACTGCTCAGCTTCTCCACTTGGACGCCTGCTGATGGTGGGGTATAGATTCTTTGTGTGAATTGGAGTCATGAGAAAACCCAAGCACATAATGGCTAGCCTCTGCAGGGCTTTCAAAAACTCATTTGACCCAAAGGATCCCTATTCTCACTTGATGGAGGTCAGGAAACTTACAGAGGAAGGCGAGAGACTTCATCCACAATGACTGCTTTGTTGCCATATTGGCTTTGGATGCACATATGGGATCTTTCTTGAGATCCATCAGGTGCTGACAATCTAAGCCACAGCCTCACACAGGGCCATGAGGCTGATTCAGACACATCCCTTTGCAAAGCAATTAAGCAAAGGGCCACAAGTGATGCCTGTTTGTTTGCATTTGAAAACTGTTTTCTTCAGGCTTCACAAAGGGATGTACTGAGGCAAAGACCTTGCTGACATCCAGGGAAACAGCACTATAGGTAAGCAAAAGGCCCTAAGCAGGGTTTCTCCACTGAGACTTTACTGGGCCCACTGATATCTGAGTTTACTGAGATGCTCGCCATTCCTTTCAGCTTTCTAGTACATGGCCATATCACCAAGCTTGGATGTGGTACATATCTTAAACATAAAACCATGAACCTATTCTGAAGAGTGGCCAGAATTCAGGAAGAAAACAGGAATTTAGGAAGATAGTCGGTTTTGCCCATGGGTAAGGCAAGCCGCAGTCCATTCATAAATTAAGCAGGATGAATGCTGGAAGCTTTCTACTAGACAGGACACATCCATTGATGCATTCTCTTTTCTAATGTCTACAACCACGGACACAGTGCGATACACAGACATAGCAACACTCGCCTAGTCAAAAGACTTGCTAGAAACAGTCCACTCCAAACCAAACAAACCGCCTTTCCTAGCTCTTCTCCGAACATGAGACCAAACCACAAACTCACACCCACACCCACAAAGCCACCTCCTTCCCCCAAAGAGGTCTGTGACTACCCGCAGTGTGCTCTGACTGGTGGGGCATAATATGTGCCCCCAAAATGGCCTGTCCTGTCTCAGATCTGGCCTCCTTGGCCAATTCTGTGAAGTTGTCAGGAGCCAGGGGTGAGCCACTACCTGCTTTCTCAGGAAAGACTTCTTTCAGATCTGTCCTGGCAATTGGCCATCCTCACATCTGTAGGTATCAAGAAAGACTGACTCTGTCCTTGGTAAATCCAGACAAGTGAGCCCACTGGGACTTGCACTGGGACTGCCTCTGTGTGCCTGGCTTCCTGGATCCCAAGTTCAGAGAGTTCCATCACCAAGGAAGTGTGGTGAGGTCACTTCCTTTAGAAAATTTATGAGGTCACTTCCTTGAAAACCACTTTGTCCTAACTGTTGCTTCCAAGGGTGCCATGAGATGGAGGCTGCCCCTGCTTCCTGTGACACTTTCACAAGTTAGAATGGTATATCAACCATAGGCACCCAGGAAAAGCTCTCCACACAGGCCTGGTTTGGTCCATCTTGTCTACATTAAGAAGAGAGAGGCTCATTCAGACACATCCTTTCATCCTGACCAAGTTGTTTGCCACGGAAGATGACTTTTGCTCCCTCAGGTCCTACCTAGCCGCCTATATCTTCTCCAGGTATCATTTCTGCATGGACCTTTGAGGTTCTCAGCAGGTGGAAGATCTCCTACATGCCTGTATTGTAAGACCAACTCTGTCCCTGCTCTTCTCTAAAGTTAGATTGAGGGAACAGTGAATGCTTGGGGTTAAGAACATGTTCGATTTGGGTAGGAAATCATTCTGCTAAATAAAGAATGGTATTGGGAACCTGTGATATTTATAATAATATGGATGTGAAATATATGTATGATAACAGAAATCTAAGTAAGATTTGAAGGCCAGAAGGGCATTGGGCCCTTGATTGGGATACTTAGCTTTGAATTACATTCTGTACAGATGTCTCTGATAAATCCATATACGCTGGCATAGGACCTTGTACCTTGGATGACTGAATGTAGAAGAGAAGATCCAGTCAAAAAGGGATAGTAGGTAGGATTAGGAAGATAGTCAGTAGGTTTAGGAAGAAGAGTGAGTATAAAATTTGGACCAAAAGTTCTTTAGCAATAGGCTGTCTGTTAGAGAGTGAATGTAAATGTCAGCACATGTGAAGAGTCAGTCACAATGATGAAGTGGGGAAGATATGTAGGAAAGCAGATATGAATATAGACATTAGGAAATCAGGCAAAGTATAAAGTGAGTGATAGGATTAGACATTTTCAACAGGGTTGAGGTTGAATATATAATCTTAGGCAGAAACAAATGTGTAGTCACCAATAGGATTGACATTTGAGAGCATTAGGCAACCTACACAAGTTTGGTTTTAGTAATCCATGCTCACTTTCCAATTAGGCTTAGGTACAATCATAAGTGTGACCTTTGCATTTAGTGTCCAGAATATCACTGTGATAAAATATATATGTAGATCAGGTGACATGAGTATTTCTTCCACTATTTTGGGAAGCATTATGTTGAAGACGTATAAATTAGAATTCGGGTGTACAAATAGGTGTACCCCGGGTCTATGAGTATAGAGATAATGCATGAATAAAGAGTATAACTGGTTCCAATTTAAATAATGGATTGAATTGATATCTGAAAACATATAGGAAATCTTATATTGATACACGATCATTCATTCCAACCAGTTATACATCTAATGGTAATATTAGGGTGATGGTTTACCATGATGGGTGTGTGAGTTTTGGTTCCAAAGTGATTATGTAAATCCTAAATAATGTGTTTGGAAAGAAGTCTCATGAAAAGTCCAGTCAAGAAACATGGAGGAATACATGTGTTCTGAAGCAGGATTTGATTGAAAGTGAACCAAATGCCTAGAAATTTGTGAACTTGAGGATGAAATATATATCCTATGATGTGCATCAACTTAAGAAATAGTAATGTACCAGTGTTGAATAAAAATGAATGTCAAAATACACATCATGTCCATTGGAGTCTACTTGCATTAATGTTAAACAGGGTCAGTTACTGTAGAAATGTTAGGATTTCTATGCAACATTCACTTAAGTTAGTTTTCAGTACTAGAAAACAATATGTATTTCAGGTGGATGAATATTTCTGAGAATAATCTTGTGAACAGTTGATTATAAATCCATATACATGAAAAAAATTTAGGGAGTGTTAAATAAGACACATATATTTTATATTTTGAAAAATCTGGAGAGTGTGTGTGTGTATATATACATATACACAAAACACACACACAGAGATATTAAAAAGTAAAAATATATATGCCAATTGAAGTTCATCATGAAATATATATCATCCAAAGATCCAAAAATATTTATTTTACTGAACATGCATATATGTATCATGTTGTTCAAGTAGGAAGCTCACCCATAGGTTGATTTTCAGTTCCAACAGCATTTACTAGAAGTGATTTCTTCTCACAGTTTGTATCTGCCAAGGCAGCCAACTCAAAAGAAGTTAGCTGGGAAAACAGGTAGGATTCTATATGTGCATGTAAAAATACTTGTCCTGAATACTCTGCAGAGAAAGAGAAGACAGGAATTCACATATTTGTTAAGTTTAAAAACACATGGAGAACTATTACATTGGACTAGATTCATAACATCTACCCTTTATAATGCAAAAGGCCTTTCCAAATACACACCATGCCTCCTCTGAACTGCTTGTATTTCTATTCTGTTTGGGTTAATTTTCTTTATCATATTAGGATTTGTAGTCAGAGTCTAGTAGGTTATGGGTTAGTGTCAGGGATTCAGTATTTGGAATGGAAAATAAGAAAATGAATCCAATGTGTATGCAAATATGTGCTACACAATATCTTCACACTGTCATCCAGAAAAATGCCTTGACAATACCCTTGCCTTAAGTAAGACTCAATTCGAAGAGAAGAGTTAGAAAATTTTTCAATACATATGTGGAATGAAAAATGACCAGGAGTTTACAACTTTGGAGGTGGTAGAGGAGTTTCCATAAGTAAGGGACAAGATAAACAGTTCACAAACATGGAGCTCTGCTGGCTTAAAGACTTCTTGAGAAACTGCCTCTGAGGTTGGGCTCTTGAAATATAAATTGTTGTCAGGAGCTTTAGCTTCCTTTGTAGTGAGACCATCAAAGCTGGGTCTGCATCTATGTGACCTGGAGGACATGGTTTCTGATTTTCCAATGAACATGAGGCAGAAGTGCTGAATTCTCTCTTTGTAGGTAAACTGTGGCCACTGGGGGTTAAGTGTCTTCCCGTGGGGACTGTGAAGCCATTTGGTCATCCTCCAATTTTAGTAGTGTTTCTCGCTGCTGCACTGGGAGTTTGGTATTTGCTTCACAAAATACAAAGAGTTCAACTGGGACACAGTGCTGGAGGGAGTTCTGTCACGTGTGGTGGGTCAGGGTCTTAGAATAAGGCACCAAGCATGCTTCTATCCCACAGAGCTCGGCCCCTTGACCATAGCAACCTAATTCTGAACATTGTTCTGAAACCTCTCCATATAACAAGATGCCTTTACATATAAGGGTCTGCTGGCTGCACCATGTCAGTCACAAGACATTTGAAAGCCCATGGCAGATCCACATGGCCCCACCACAGATGTTTTATCACACACCTGCACACCACTGCTCTAGGCCAACTACTCAGCAGGCCCCACCTTACTGGCATCTCTGTTCTTCAACATTTTCCTGAAACCCGTCAATCAAGGCACCTGTCTGGTACCCTCATGATCAGCAACAGGACATCCAAAGGTTCACCAGTGCCACATGGTCATGGGAATTTCAAAGATTGCATGGTATTTATCTAGCCATTTTTAAAGGATGAATTTGGAGGCACTGTGGGTTTCCATTCATTCCAAAATAATTTAATGGTGAGAAAGATCATTTCAATGAAAGCTCTGGAGAACTCTCACAAACAAGGCTTCCCAAAGAGTGGCCAAAACATCACATGAAACCAGGGTCACTGAGGTCTACAATGTGAGGTCCATGTGTTTTTTGACTCTCAACTATGGCTTCCAGGTCTTTAAGAAGAAAATCATGTGATATCCTGGCTGAGATTCCCAGTGTTTTATGAAAAGTCATTTTGGGCTTCGATCTCAGTTTCCAGGGGGGACTCTCATGCGTGGCCTCGGAAAATCCCAACTCAATTCATGGCAATACTTCTCTGAGGTCAGTTCCAGTACTCAGTCTCCAAGGGGAATCACACCAGAGTTCAAGCCCTGGCAGACCCAGTCATCTCTTCCACCGCCACACAAATGACCACAATTCAAACCAAAACATTGCCACAAGGCCCTCATCTTCTTCCATATAGACAATCCTCATAACCTCTGGCTGGAGGTTTCCATAAGTGGCACAGCCTAAGACAATGTCCACAATAAGCTCCCTTGCCCCTCATTTGCCTAATGTCAGGGTGGCCTGGACACCACTCCTTTGAACCAGGAGTGATCAAATAGGCCTGCCTTTAATACTCCTCAGCTTCTCTACTTGAAGGCCTGCTGATGGGGGGGTATAGATTCTTTGTGTGAATTGGAGTCATGAGTAAACCCAAACACATAATGGCTTGCCTCTGCATGGCTTTGAATAACTCATTTGACCAAAAAATCCCTATTCTCACTTGATGAATTTCAGGAACATTACAGAGGAAGGGGACAGACTTCATCCACAATGACTGCTTTTTTGCCATATTGGCTTTGGATGCACATATAGGATCTTTCTGGAGATCCATCAGGTGCTGACAATCTAAGCCACAGCCTCACATAGGGCCAAGAGGCTGAATCAAACACATCCTTTTGCAAAGCAATTAAGCAAAGAACCACAAGTTATGCCCATTCGTTTCCATTTGAAAACTGTTTTCTTCAGGCTTCACAAAGAAGTGTCCTGAGGCAAAGACCTTGCTGACATCCAGGGAAACAGAAAATAGGTAAGCAAAAGGCCCAAAGCAGGGTTTCTCCACTGACACTTAACTGGGCCCACTGATATCTGAGTTTTCTGAGATGCTCGCCATTTTTTTCAGCTATCTAGTACATGGCCATGTCACCAAGGTTCGAGGTGGTATATATCTTGGACACAAATCCATGAGCCTATTCTGAAGAGTGGAGAGAATTAAGGAAGAAAACAAAAATTTAGGATGATAGTAGGTTTTGCCCATGGATAAGGCAAACCGCAGTCCACTCATAAATTGGGCAGAATGAATGCAGGAAGCTTTCTACTAGACAGGACACATCCATTGATGAATTCTCTTTTCTAATGTCCACAACTATGGACACAGTGCAATACACAGACATAGCAACACTCGCCTTGTCAAAAGACTTGCTAGAAACAGTCCACTCCAAACCAAACAAACCGCCTTTCCTAGCTCTTCTCCGAACATGAGACCAAACCACAAACTCACACCCACACCCACAAAGCCACCTCCTTCCCCCAAAGAGGTCTGTGACTACCCAGAGTGTCCTCTGACTGGTGGGCCATACTATGTGCCCTCAAAATGGCCTGTCCTGTCTCAGATCTGGCCTCCTTGGCCAATTCTGTGAAGTTGTCAGGAGCCAGGGGTGAGCCACTACCTGCTTTCTCAGGAAAGACCCCTTTCAGATCTGTCCTGGCAATTGGCCATCCTCACATCTGTAGGTACCAAGAATGACTGACTCTGTTTTTAGTAAATCTAAACAAGTGAGCCCACTGGGACTGGCATTGGGACTGCCTCTGGGTGCCTGGCTTCCTGGATCCCAAGTTCAGAGTGTTCCATCACCAAGAAGTGTGGTGAGGTCACTTCTTTCAGGAACTTAATGAGGTCACTGCCTTGGAAACCACTTTGTCCTAACTGTTGCTTCCAAGGGTGCCATGAGATGGAGGCTGCCCCTGCTTCCTGTGACACTTTCACAAGTTAGAATGGTATATCAACCACAGGCACCCAGGAAAAGCTCTCCACACAGGCCTGGTTTGGTCCATCTTGTCTACATTAAGAAGAGAGAGGCTCATTCAGACACATTCCTTCATGCTGACCAGGCTGTTTGCTACAAAAGATGACTTTTGCTCTCTCTGGTCCTTCCAAGCTGCCTAAATCATCTCCAGGGATCATTTCTGCATGGACCTTTGAGGTTCTCAGCAGGTGGAAGATCCCCTACATTCCTGTATTATAAGACGAACTCTGACCCTGCTTTTTTGTACAGTTAGATTGAGGGAACAGTGAATGCTTGGGGTTAAGAACATGTTCACTTTGGGTTAGAAATCATTCTGCTGGATGAAGAGTGGTATTGGGAACCTGTTATATTTATATTAATATAGAGGTGAAATATATGTATGAAAACAGAAATCTAAGTAAGATTTGAAGGCCAGAAGGGCATTGGGCCCTTGATTGGGATACTTAGCTTTGAATTACATTCTGTACAGATGTCTCTGATAAATCCATATACAATGGCATTGGACCTTGTACCTTGGATGATTGAATGTAGAAAAGAAGATCCAGTCAAAAAGCAATAGTAGGTAGGATTAGGAAGATAGTCAGTAGGTTTAGGAAGAAGAGTGAGTATAGTATTTGGACCAAAAGTTCTTTAGAAAAAGGGTGTCTGTTAGAGAGTTCATGTAAATGTCAGCACATGTGAAGAGTCAGTCACAATGAGGAGGTGGGGAAGATATGTAGGAAAGCAGATATGAATATAGACATTAGGAAATCAGGCAATGTAAAAAAGTGAGCGATAGGATTAAACATTTTCAACAGGGTTGAGGTTGAATATATAATCTTAGGCAGAAACAAATGTGTAGTCACCAATAGGATTGACATTTGAGAGCATTAGGCAACTGAGACAAGGATGGTTTTAGTAATCCTTGCTCAACTTCCAATTAGGCTTTGGTACAATCATAAGTGGGACCTTTGCATTTTGTGTCCAGAATATCACTGTGATAAAATATATATATAGATCAGGTGACATGAGTATTTCTTCCACACTTTTTGGGAGCAATATGTTGAAGATATATAAATTAGAATTCGGGGGTACAAATAGGTGTACCCTGGGTTTATGAGTATAGAGATAATGCATGAATAGACCGTACTGTGAATACAGAATATAACTGTTTCCAATTTAAATAATGGATTGAATAGATATCTTAAAACATATAGAAAATCTTATAGTGATACACGATCATTCATTCCAACCAGTTATACAACTAATGGTAATATTAGGGTGATGGTTTACCATGATGGGTGTGTGAGTTTTGGTTCCAAAGTGATTATGGAAATCCAAAATAATGTGTTTGGAAAGATGTCTCATGAAAAGGCCAGTCAAGAAACATGGAGGAATACATGTGTTCTGAAGCAGGATTTAATTGAAATTGAACCAAATGCCTAGAAATTTGTGAATTTGAGGATGAAATATATATCCTATGATGTGCATCTACTGAAGAAATAGTAGTGTAGCAGTGTTGAATAAAAATAAATGTGAAAATACACATCATGTCCCATAGGAATCTACTTGCATTGATATTAAACAGGGTCAGTTACTGTAGTAATGTTAGGATTTTTATGCACCATTCACTGAAGTTAGTTTTCAGTACTAGGAAACAATATGTATTTCAGGTGGATGAATATTTCTGAGAATAATCTTGTGAAAAGTTGATTATAAATCCACATACATGAACATGAATTTAGGGAGTGTAAAATAAGACACATATATTTTATATTTTGAAAAATCTGGAGAGTGTGTGTGTGTATATATACATATATATATATATATATATACACACACACAAAACACACACTCACAGAGACATTAAAAAGTAAAAATATATATGCCAATTGAAATTCATCATGAAATATATATCATCCAAAGATCCAAAAATATTTATTTTACTGAACATGGATGTATGAATCATGTTGTTGAGGTAGAAAGCTCACCCATAGGTTGATTTTCAGTTCCAACAGCATTTTGGAGGAGTGATTCCTTCTCACAGTTTGTATCTGCCAAGACAGCCACCTCACAAGAATGTAGCTGGGAAACCAGGTAGGATTCTATGTGTGCATGTAAAAATACATGTGCTGAATAGGCTGCAGAGAAAAGGAGAAAGAAATTCACATATTTGTTAAGTTTAAAAACACATGGAGAACTATTACATTGGACTAGATACATAACATCTACCCTTTAAAATTCAAAATTCTGTCCAACTACACACCATGCCTTCAGTGAACTGCTTGTATTTCTATTCTGTTTGGGTTATCTTTCTCTATCAAATTAGTATTCGTAGTCAGAGTCGAGTAGGTTATGTGTTAGTGTCAGGGATTCAGTATTTGGAATGGAAAATAGAAAAATGAATCCAATGTGTATGCAAATATGTGCTACACAAAATCTTCCCACTGTCATACAGAAAAATGCCTTGACAATACCCTTGCCCCTAGTAAGACGCCATTCGAGGAGAAGAGTTAGAAAATCTTTGAATACATATGTGGAATGAAAAATGCTCAGGATTTCAAAACTTTGGAAGTTGTAGAGGAGTTTCCATAAGTAATGGACAGGATAAACACTCCACAAACATGGAGCTCTGCTGGCTTAAAGACTTCTTGAGAAACTGCCTCTGAGGTTGGGCTCTTAAAATATATGTTGTTGTCAGGAGCTTTAGCTTCCTTTGTAGTGAGACCATCAAAGTTGGGCCTGCATCTATGTGACCTGAATGACATTGTTTCTGATTTTCCAGTGAACATGAGGCAGAAGTGCTGAATTCTCTCTTTGTAGGTAAACTGTGTCCACTGGGGGCTAAGTGTCTCCCCTTGGGGACTGTGAAGCCATTTGGTCATCCTCCACTTTTCGTGGTGTTTCTTGCTGCTGCACTGGGAGTTTGGTATTTGCTTCACGAAATACAAGGAGTTCAACTGGGACACAGTGCTAAAGAGAGTTCTGTCACGTGTGGTGGGTCAGGATCCTAGGAGAATGCACTAACCATGATCTATCCCACAGAGCTTGGCCCCTTGTCCATAGCAACCTGATTCTGAACATTGTTTTGAAAACTCTCCATATAACAAGATGCCTTTACATATAAGGGTCTGCTGGCTGCACCATGTCAGTCTCAAGACATTTGGAAGCCCATGGCAGATCCACATTGCCTCACCACAGATGTTTTATCACACACCTGCACACCTCTGCTCTAGGCCCACTACTCAGCAGGCCCCACCTTACTGGCATCTCTGTTCTTCATTATTTTCATGAAACGTGTCAATCAAGGCACCTGTCTGGTACACTCAAGATCAGCAACAGGACACCCAAAGGTTCTCCAGTGCCACCTGGTCATGGGAATTTTAAAGATTGCATGGTATTTATCTAGCCGTTTTTAAAGGATAAAGATGGAGGCACTGTGGGTTTCCATTCATTCAGGAACCATTAAATGGTGAGAAAGATCATTTCAATGAAAGCTCTGGAGAACTCTCACAAACAAGTCTTCCCAAAAGTGGCAAAAACTTCACATGAAACAAGGCTCACTGAGGTCTACAATGTGAGGTCCATGTGTGTTTTGACTCTCAACTATTTCTTCCAGGTCTCTAAGAGTAAAATCATGTGATATCCTGGATGAGATTCCCAGTGTACTGTGGAATGTCACCCTGGGCTTCGATCTCAGTTTCCAAAAGGGACTCTTCATGCGTGGCCTCAGAAAATCCCAACTCAATTCATGGCAATACTTCTCTGAGGTCAGTTCCAGAACTCAGTCTCCAAGGGAAATCACACCTGAGTTAGAGCCCAGGCGGACCCAGTCATCTCTTCCACCGCCACACAAATGACCACAATTCAAAGCAAAACACAGCCACAAGGCCCTCATCTTCTTCCATATAGACAATCCTCATAACCTCTGGCTGGAGGATTCCATGAGGAGCGCAGCCTAAGACAGTGTCCACAATAAGCACCCTTGCCCCTCATTTGCCTAATGTCAGTGTGGTCTGGACACCCTTTCTTTGAACCAGGATTGATCAAATAGGCCTGCCTTTAATACTGCTGGATGAAGAATGGTATTGGGAACCTGTGATATTTATAATAATATAGAGGTGAAATATATGTATGAAAACAGAAATCTAAGTAAGATTTGAAGGCCAGAAGGGCATTGGGCATTGATTGGGATACTTAGATTTGAATTACATTCTGTACAGATGTCTCTGATAAATCCATATACAATAACATAGGACCTTGTACCTTGGATGACTGAAAGTAGAAGAGAAGATCCAGTCAAAAAGGGATAGTAGGTCGGATTAGGAAGATAGTCAGTAGGTTTAGGAAGAAGAGTGAGTATAAAATTTGGACCAAAAGTTCTTTAGCAATAGGCTGTCTGTTAGAGAGTGAATGTAAATGTTAGCACATGTGAAGAGTCAGTAACAATGATGAAGTGGGGAAGATATGTAGGAAAGCAGATATGAATATAGACATTAGGAAATCAGGCAAAGTATAAAGTGAGTGATAGGATTAGACATTTTCAACAGGGTTGAGGTTGAATATATAATCTTAGGCAGAAACAAATGTGTAGTCACGAATAGGATTGACATTTGAGAGCATTCGGCAACCTAGACAAGTTTGGTTTTAGTAATCCATGCTCACTTTCCAATTAGACTTAGGTACAATCATAAGTGTGACCTTTGCATTTTGTGTCCAGAATATCCCTGTGATATAATATATATGTAGATCAGGTGACATGAGTATTTCTTCCACTATTTTTGGAAGCAATATGTTGAAGACCTATAAATTAGAATTTGGGGGTACAAATAGGTGTACCCTGGGTCTATGAGTATAGGGATAATGCATGAATAGACCATACTGTGAATAAAGAAAATAACTGGTTCCAATTTAAATAATGGATTCAATGGATATGTGAAAACATATAGGAAATCTTATATTGATACACAATCATTCATTCCAACCAGTTATACATCTAATGGTAATATTAGGGTGATGGTTTACCATGAGGAGTGTGTGAGTTTTGGTTCCAAAGTGATTATGGAAATCCAAAATTATGTGTTTGAAAAGAAGTCTCATGAAAAGACCAGTCAAGAAACATGGAGGAATACATGTGTTCTGAAGCAGGATTTAATTGAAATTGAACCAAATGCCTAGAAATTTGTGAATTTGAAGATGAAACATATATCCTATGAGGTGCATCAACTGAAGAAATAGTAATGTAGCAGTGTTGAATAAAAATAAATGTGAAAATACACATCATGTCCCATAGGAGTCTACTTGCATTGATATTAAACAGGGTCAGTTACTGTAGTAATGTTAGGATTTTTATGCACCATTCACTGAAGTTAGTTTTCAGTACTAGGAAACAAATATGTATTTCAGTTGCATGAATATTTCTGAGAATAATCTTGTGAAAAGTTGATTATAAATCCACATACATGAACATGAATTTAGGGAGTGTAAAATAAGACATATATTTTATATTTTGAAAAATCTGGAGAGTGTGTGTGTGTATATATACATATGTATATACACACAAAACACACACACAGAGACATTAAAAAGTAAAAATATATATGCCAATTGAAATTCATCATGAAATATATATCATCCAAAGATCCAAAAATATTTATTTTACTGAACATGGATGTATGTATCATGTTGTTCAAGTAGGAAGCTCAACCATAGGTTGATTTTCAGTTCCAACAGCATTTAGGAGGAGTAATTTCTTCTCACAGTTTGTATCTGCCAAGTCAGCCACCTCACAAGAAAGTAGCTGGGGAACCAGGTAGGAATCTATATGTGCATGTAAAAATACATGTGCTTAATAGCCTGCAGAGAAAGGGAGACAGGAATTCACATATTTGTTAAGTTTAAAAACACATGGAGAACTATTACATTGGACTAGATTCATAACATCTACCCTTTAGAATGCAAAAGGCCTGTCCAACTACACACCATGCCTCCTCTGAACTGCTTGTATTTCTATTTTGTTTGGGTTATTTTTCTCTATCATATTAGGATTCGTAGTCAGAGTCTAGTAGGGTATGGGTTAGTGTCAGGGATTCAGTATTCGGAATGGAAAAAAGGAAAATTAATCCAATGTGTATGCAAATATGTGCTACACAATATGCCCCACTGTCATCCAGAAAAATGCCTTGACAATACCCTTGCCCCAAGTAAGACGCAATTCGAGGAGAAGAGTTAGAAAATCTTTGAATGCATATGTGGAATGAAAAATGCTCAGGAGTTCACAACTTTGAAGGTGGTAGAGGAGTTTCCTTAAGTAAGGGACAGGATAAACATTCCACAAACATGGAGCTCTGCTGACCTAAAGACTTCTTGAGAAACTGCCTCTGAGTTTGGGCTCTTGAAATATATGTTGTTGTCAGGAGCTTTAGCTTCCTTTGTAGTGAGATCATCAAAGCTGGGTCTGCATCTATGTGACCTGGAGGACATGGTTTCTGATTTTCCAATGAACATGAGGCAGAAGTGCTGAATTCTCTCTTTGTAGGTAAACTGTGTCCACTGGGGGCTAATTGTCTCCCCTTGGGGACTGTGAAGCCATTTGGTCATCCTCCAATTTTCGTGGTGTTTCTTGCTGCTGCACTGGGAGTTTGGTATTTGCTTCATGAAATACAAGGAATTCAAGTGGGACACAGTGCTGGAGGGAGTTCTGTCACGTGTGGTGGGTCAGGGTCCTAGGAGAATGCACCAATTATGCTTCTATGCAACAGAGCTTAGCCCCTTGATTATAGCATCCTGATTCTGAAAATTGTTCTGAAACCTCTCCATATAACAAGATGCCTTTACATATAAGGGTCTGCTGGCTGCACCATGTAAGTCACAAGACATTTGGAAGCCCATGGCAGATCCACATTGCCTCACCACAGATGTTTTATCACACACCTGCACACCACTGCTCTAGGCCCACTACACAGCAGGCCCCACCTTACTGGCATCGATGTTCTTCATCATTTTCATGAAACCGGTCAATCAAGGCACCTGTCTGGTATACTCATGATCAGCAACAGGACATCAAAAGCTTCTCTAGTGCCACCTGGTCATGGGAATTTCAAAGATTGCATGGTATTTATCTATCCATTTTTAAAGGATTAAGTTGGAGGCACTGTGGGTTTCCATTCATTTTGGAACCATTAAAAGGTGAAAAAGATCATTTCAATGAAAGCTCTGGAGAACTCTCACAAACAAGGCTTCCCAAAGAGTGGCCAAAACGTCACATGAAACCAGGCCCACTGAGGTCTACAATGTAAGGTCCATGTGTGTTTTGACTCTCAACTATGGCTGCCAGGTCTTTAAGAATCAAATCATGTGATATCCTGGCTGAGATTCCCAGTGTTCTGTGGAAAGTCACCCTGGGCTTCGATCTCAGTTTCCAGGGGGGATTCTCATGCGTGGCCTTGGAAAATCCCAACTCAATTCTTGGCAATACTTCTCTGAGGTCAGTTCCAGAACTCAGTCTCCGAGGGGAATCACACCAGAGTTCAAGCCCAGGTGGACCCAGTCATCTCTTCCACCGCCACACAAATGACCACAATTCAAACCAAAACACTGCCACAAGGCCCTCATCTTCTTCCATATAGACACTCCTCATAACTTCTGGCTGGAGGTTTCCATGAGGGGCGCAGCCTACGACAGTGTCCACAATAAGCTCCCTTTCCCCTCATTTGCCTAATGTCAGGGTGGCCTGGACACCCTTCCTTTGAACCAGGATTGATCAAATAGGCCTACCTTTAACACTGCTCAGCTTCTCCACTTGGAGGCCTGCTGATGGTGGGGTATAGATTCTTTGTGTGAATTGGAGTCATGAGAAAACCCAAGCACATAATGGCTAGCCTCTGCAGGGCTTTCAAAAACACATTTGACCAAAAGGATCCCTATTTTAACTTGATGGAGGTCAGGAAACTTACAGAGGAAGGCGAGAGACTTCATCCACAATGACTGCTTTGTTGCCATATTGGCTTTGGATGCACATATGGGATCTTTCTTGAGATCCATCAGGTGCTGACAATCTAAGCCACAGCCTCACACAGGGCCAAGAGGCTGATTCAGACACATCCCTTTGCAAAGCAATTAAGCAAAGGGCCACAAGTGATGCCTGTTTGTTTGCATTTGAAAACTGTTTTCTTCAGGCTTCACAAAGGGATGTCCTGAGGCAAAGACCTTGCTGACATCCAGGGAAACAGAACAATAGGTAAGCAAAAGGCCCTAAGCAGGGTTTCTCCACTGAGACTTTACTGGGCCCACTGATATCTGAGTTTACTGAGATGCTCGCCATTCCTTTCAGCTATCTAGTACATGGCCATATCACCAAGCTTGGAGGTGGTACATATCTTAAACACAAAACCATGAACCTATTCTGAAGAGTGGCCAGAATTTAGGAAGAAAACAGGAATTTAGGAAGATAGTAGGTTTTGCCCATGGAGAAGGCAAGCCGCAGTCCATACATAAATTAAGCAGGATGAATGCTGGAAGCTTTCTACTACACAGGACACACCCATTGATGCATTCTCTTTTCTAATGTCCACAACTATGGACACAGTGCGATACACAGACATAGCAACACTCGCCTAGTCAGACGACTTGCTAGAAACAGTCCACTCCAAACCAAACAAACCGCCCTTCCTAGCTCTTCTCCGAACATGAGACCAAACCCAAACTCACACCCACACCCACAAAGCCACCTCCTTCCTCCAAATAGGTCTGTGACTACACGCAGTGTCCTCTGACTGGTGGGCCATACTATGTGCCCCCAAAATGGCCTGTCCTGTCTCAGATCTGGCCCCCTTGGCTAATTCTGTGAAGTTGTCAGGAGCCAGGGGTGAGCCACTACCTGCTTTCTCAGGAAAGACCCCTTTCAGATCTGTCCTGGCAATTGACCATCCTCACATCTGTAGGTACCAAGAAATACTGACTCTGTCCTTGGTATATCCAAACAAGTGAGCCCACTGGGACTTGCACTTGGACTGCCTCTGTGTGCCTGGCTTCCTGGATCCCAAGTTCAGAGAGTTCCATCACCAAGGAAGTGTGGTGAGGTCACTTCCATCAGGAACTGAATGAGGTCACTGCCTTGGAAACCACTTTGTCCTACCTGTAGATTCCAAGGGTGCCATGAGATAAAGGCTGCCCCTGCTTCCTGTGACACTTTCACAAGTTAGAATGTTATATCAACCATAGGCACCCAGGAAAAGCTCTCCACACAGGCCTGGTATGGTCCATCTTGTCTACAAAAGAAGAGAGAAGCTCATTCAGACACATCCTTTCATCCTGACCAAGTTGTTTGCCATGGAAGATGACTTTTGCTCTCTCATGTCCTTCTTAGCCGCCTATATCTTCTCCAGTGATCATTTCTGCATGGACCTTTGAGGTTCTCAGCAGGTGGAAGATCTCCTACATGCCTGTATTGTAAGACCAAGTCTGTCCCTTCTCTTCACTAAAGTTAGATTGAGGGAACAGTGAATGCTTGGGGTTAAGAACATGTTCGATTTGGGTAGGAAATCATTCTGCTGGATGAAGAATGGTATTGGGAACCTGTGATATTTATAATAATATAGAGGTGAAATATATGTATGAAAACAGAAATCTACGTTAGATTTGAAGGCCAGAAGGGCATTGGGCCATTGATTGGGATACCTAGCTTTGAATTACATTCTGTACAGATGTCTCTGATAAATCCATATATGCTGGCATAGGACCTTGTACCTTGGATGACTGAATGTAGAAGAGAAGATCCAGTCAAAAAGGGATAGTAGGTAGGATTAGGAAGATAGTCAGTAGGTTTAGGAATAAGAGTGAGTATAAAATTTGGACCAAAAGTTCTTTAGCAATAGGCTGTCTGTTAGAGAGTGAATGTAAATGTCAGCACATGTGAAGAGTCAGTCACAATGATGAAGTGGGGAAGATATGTAGGAAAGCAGATATGAATATAGACATTAGGCAATCAGGCAAAGTATAAAGTGAGTGATAGGATTAGACATTTTCAACAGGGTTGAGGTTGAATATATAATCTTAGGCAGAAACAAATGTGTAGTCACCAATAGGATTGACATTTGAGAGCATTAGGCAACCTACACAAGTTTGGTTTTAGTAATCCATGCTCACTTTCCAATTAGGCTTAGGTACAATCATAAGTGTGACCTTTGCATTTAGTGTCCAGAATATCACTGTGATAAAATATATATGTAGATCAGGTGACATGAGTATTTCTTCCACTATTTTGGGAAGCATTATGTTGAAGATGTATAAATTAGAATTCGGGTGTACAAATAGGTGTACCCCAGGTCTATGAGTATAGAGATAATGCATGAATAAAGAGTATAACTGGTTCCAATTTAAATAATGGATTGAATTGATATCTGAAAACATATAGGAAATCTTATATTGATACACGATCATTCATTCCAACCAGTTATACATCTAATTGTAATATTAGGGTGATGGTTTACCATGATGGGTGTGTGAGTTTTGGTTCCAAAGTGATTATGGAAATCCAAAATAATGTGTTTGGAAAGAAGTCTCATGAAAAGTCCAGTCAAGAAACATGGAGGAATACATGTGTTCTGAAGCAGGATTTGATTGAAAGTGAACCAAATGCCTAGAAATTTGTGAACTTGAGGATGAAATATATATCCTATGATGTGCATCAACTTAAGAAATAGTAATGTACCAGTGTTGAATAAAAATGAATGTGAAAATACACATCATGTCCATTGGAGTCTACTTGCATTAATGTTAAACAGGGTCAGTTACTGTAGAAATGTTAGGATATCTATGCAACATTCACTTAAGTTAGTTTTCAGTACTAGAAAACAATATGTATTTCAGGTGGATGAATATTTCTGAGAATAATCTTGTGAACAGTTGATTATAAATCCACATACATGAAAAAAAATTTAGGGAGTGTTAAATAAGACACATATATTTTATATTTTGAAAAATCTGGAGAGTGTGTGTGTGTTTATATATACATATACACAAAACACACACACAGAGATATTAAAAAGTAAAAATATATATGCCAATTGAAGTTCATCATGAAATATATATCATCCAAAGATCCAAAAATATTTATTTTACTGAACATGGATATATGTATCATGTTGTTCAAGTAGGAAGCTCACCCATAGGTTGATTTTCAGTTCCAACAGCATTTACTAGAAGTGATTTCTTCTCACAGTTTGTATCTGCCAAGGCAGCCAACTCAAAAGAAGTTAGCTGGGAAAACAGGTAGGATTCTATATGTGCATGTAAAAATACTTGTCCTGAATACTCTACAGAGAAAGGGAGACAGGAATTCACATATTTGTTAAGTTTAAAAACACATGGAGAACTATTACATTGGACTAGATTCATAACATCTACCCTTTATAATGCAAAAGGCCTTTCCAAATACACACCATGCCTCCTCTGAACTGCTTGTATTTCTATTCTGTTTGGGTTAATTTTCTTTATCATATTAGGATTTGTAGTCAGAGTCTAGTAGGTTATGGGTTAGTGTCAGGGATTCAGTATTTGGAATGGAAAATAAGAAAATGAATCCAATGTGTATGCAAATATGTGCTACACAATATCTTCACACTGTCATCCAGAAAAATGCCTTGACAATACCCTTGCCTTAAGTAAGACGCAATTCGAGGAGAAGAGTTAGAAAATTTTTGAATACATATGTGGAATGAAAAATGACCAGGAGTTTACAACTATGGAGGTGGTAGAGGAGTTTCCATAAGTAAGGGACAAGATAAACAGTTCACAAACATGGAGCTCTGCTGGCTTAAAGACTTCTTGAGAAACTGCCTCTGAGGTTGGGCTCTTGAAATATACATTGTTGTCAGGAGCTTTAGCTTCCTTTGTAGTGAGACCATCAAAGTTGGGTCTGCATCTATGTGACCTGGAGGACATGGTTTCTGATTTTCCAATGAACATGAGGCAGAAGTGCTGAATTCTCTCTTTGTAGGTAAACTGTGGCCACTGGGGGTTAAGTGTCTTCCCGTGGGGACTGTGAAGCCATTTGGTCATCCTCCAATTTTAGTAGTGTTTCTCGCTGCTGCACTGGGAGTTTGGTATTTGCTTCACAAAATACAAAGAGTTCAACTGGGACACAGTGCTGGAGGGAGTTCTGTCACGTGTGGTGGGTCAGGGTCTTAGAATAAGGCACCAAGCAAGCTTCTATCCCACAGAGCTCGGCCCCTTGACCATAGCAACCTAATTCTGAACATTGTTCTGAAACCTCTCCATATAACAAGATGCCTTTACATATAAGGGTCTGCTGGCTGCACCATGTCAGTCACAAGACATTTGAAAGCCCATGGCAGATCCACATGGCCCCACCACAGATGTTTTATCACACACCTGCACACCACTGCTCTAGGCCAACTACTCAGCAGGCCCCACCTTACTGGCATCTCTGTTCTTCAACATTTTCCTGAAACCCGTCAATCAAGGCACCTGTCTGGTACCCTCATGATCAGCAACAGGACATCCAAAGGTTCACCAGTGCCACATGGTCATGGGAATTTCAAAGATTGCATGGTATTTATCTAGCCATTTTTAAAGGATGAATTTGAAGGCACTGTGGCTTTCCATTCATTCCAAAATAATTTAATGGTGAGAAAGATCATTTCAATGAAAGCTCTGGAGAACTCTCACAAACAAGGCTTCCCAAAGAGTGGCCAAAACATCACATGAAACCAGGGTCACTGAGGTCTACAATGTGAGGTCCATGTGTGTTTTGACTCTCAACTATGGCTGCCAGGTCTTTAAGAAGAAAATCATGTGATATCCTGGATGAGATTCCCAGTGTTTTATGAAAAGTCATTTTGGGCTTCGATCTCAGTTTCCAGGGGGGACTCTCATGCGTGGCCTCGGAAAATCCCAACTCAATTCATGGCAATACTTCTCTGAGGTCAGTTCCAGTACTCAGTCTCCAAGGGGAATCACACCAGAGTTCAAGCCCTGGCAGACCCAGTCATCTCTTCCACCACCACACAAATGACCACAATTCAAACCAAAACATTGCCACAAGGCCCTCATCTTCTTCCATATAGACAATCCTCATAACCTCTGGCTGGAGGTTTCCATAAGTGGCACAGCCTAAGACAATGTCCACAATAAGCTCCCTTGCCCCTCATTTGCCTAATGTCAGGGTGGCCTGGACACCACTCCTTTGAACCAGGAGTGATCAAATAGGCCTCCCTTTAATACTCCTCAGCTTCTCTACTTGAAGGCCTGCTGATGGGGGGGTATAGATTCTTTGTGTGAATTGGAGTCATGAGTAAACCCAAACACATAATGGCTTGCCTCTGCATGGCTTTGAATAACTCATTTGACCCAAAAATCCCTATTCTCACTTGATGAATTACAGGAACATTACCGAGGAAGGGGACAGACTTCATCCACAATGACTGCTTTTTTGCCATATTGGCTTTGGATGCACATATAGGATCTTTCTGGAGATCCATCAGGTGCTGACAATCTAAGCCACAGCCTCACATAGGGCCAAGAGGCTGAATCAAACACATCCTTTTGCAAAGCAATTAAGCAAAGAGCCACAAGTGATGCCCATTCTTTTGCATTTGAAAACTGTTTTCTTCAGGCTTCACAAAGAAGTGTCCTGAGGCAAAGACCTTGCTGACATGCAGGGAAACAGAAAATAGGTAAGCAAAAGGCCCAAAGCAGGGTTTCTCCACTGACACTTAACTGGGCCCACTGATATCTGAGTTTTCTGAGATGCTCGCCATTCCTTTCAGCTATCTAGTACATGGCCATGTCACCAAGCTTCGAGGTGGTATATATCATGGACACAAATCCATGAGCCTATTCTGAAGAGTGGAGAGAATTAAGGAAGAAAACAAAAATTTAGGATGATAGTAGGTTTTGCCCATGGATAAGGCAAACCGCAGTCCGCTCATAAATTGGGCAGAATGAATGCAGGAAGCTTTCTACTAGACAGGACACATCCATTGATGAATTCTCTTTTCTAATGTCCACAACCACGGACACAGTGCAATACACAGACATAGCAACACTCGCCTTGTCAAAAGACTTGCTAGAAACAGTCCACTACAAACCAAACAAACCGCCTTTCCTAGCTCTTCTCCGAACATGAGACCAAACCACAAACTCACACCCACACCCACAAAGCCACCTACTTCCCCCAAAGAGGTCTGTGACTACCCACAGTGTCCTCTGACTGGTGGGCCATACGATGTGCCCTCAAAATGGCCTGTCCTGTCTCAGATCTGGCCTCCTTGGCCAATTCTGTGAAGTTGTCAGGAGCCAGGGGTGAGCCACTACCTGCTTTCTCAGGAAAGACCCCTTTCAGATCTGTCCTGGCAATTGGCCATCCTCACATCTGTAGGTACCAAGAAAGACTGACTCTGTTTTTAGTAAATCTAAACAAGTGAGCCCACTGGGACTGGCATTGGGACTGCCTCTGGGTGCCTGGCTTCCTGGATCCCAAGTTCAGAGAGTTCCATCACCAAGAAGTGTGGTGAGGTCACTTCTTTCAGGAATTTAATGAGGTCACTGCCTTGGAAACCACTTTGTCCTAACTGTTGCTTCCAAGGGTGCCATGAGATGGAGGCTGCCCCTGCTTCCTGTGACACTTTCACAAGTTAGAATGGTATATCAACCACAGGCACCCAGGAAAAGCTCTCCACACAGGCCTGATTTGGTCCATCTTGTCTACATTAAGAAGAGAGAGGCTCATTCAGACACATCCCTTCATGCTGACCAGGCTGTTTGCCACAAAAGATGACTTTTTCTCTCTCTGGTCCTTCCAAGCTGCCTAAATCATCTCCAGGGATCATTTCTGCATGGACCTTTGAGGTTCTCAGCAGGTGGAAGATCCCCTACATTCCTGTATTATAAGACGAACTCTGTCCCTGCTCTTTTGTACAGTTAGATTGAGGGAACAGTGAATGCTTGGGGTTAAGAACATGTTCAATTTGGGTTAGAAATCATTCTGCTGGATGAAGAGTGGTATTGGGAACCTGTTATATTTATATTAATATAGAGGTGAAATATATGTATGAAAACAGAAATCTAAGTAAGATTTGAAGGCCAGAAGGGCATTGGGCCCTTGATTGGGATACCTAGCTTTGAATTACATTCTGTACAGATGTCTCTGATAAATCCATATACAATGGCATTGGACCTTGTACCTTGGATGATTGAATGTAGAAAAGAAGATCCAGTCAAAAAGCAATAGTAGGTAGGATTAGGAAGATAGTCAGTAGGTTTAGGAAGAAGAGTGAGTATAGTATTTGGACCAAAAGTTCTTTAGAAAAAGGGTGTCTGTTAGAGAGTTCATGTAAATGTCAGCACATGTGAAGAGTCAGTCACAATGAGGAGGTGGGGAAGATATGTAGGAAAGCAGATATGAATATAGACATTAGGAAATCAGGCAATGTAAAAAAGTGAGTGATAGGATTAAACATTTTCAACAGGGTTGAGGTTGAATATATAATCTTAGGCAGAAACAAATGTGTAGTCACCAATAGGATTGACATTTGAGAGCATTAGGCAACTGAGACAAGGATGGTTTTAGTAATCCTTGCTCAACTTCCAATTAGGCTTTGGTACAATCATAAGTGGGACCTTTGCATTTTGTGTCCAGAATATCACTGTGATAAAATATATATATAGATCAGGTGACATGAGTATTTCTTCCACACTTTTTGGGAGCAATATGTTGAAGACATATAAATTAGAATTCGGGGGTACAAATAGGTGTACCCTGGGTTTATGAGTATAGAGATAATGCATGAATAGACCATACTGTGAATACAGAATATAACTGTTTCCAATTTAAATAATGGATTGAATAGATATCTTAAAACATATAGAAAATCTTATAGTGATACACGATCATTCATTCCAACCAGTTATACAACTAATGGTAATATTAGGGTGATGGTTTACCATGATGGGTGTGTGAGTTTTGGTTCCAAAGTGATTATGGAAATCCAAAATAATGTGTTTGGAAAGATGTCTCATGAAAAGGCCAGTCAAGAAACATGGAGGAATACATGTGTTCTGAAGCAGGATTTAATTGAAATTGAACCAAATGCCTAGAAATTTGTGAATTTGAGGATGAAATATATATCCTATGATGTGCATCAACTGAAGAAATAGTAATGTAGCAGTGTTGAATAAAAATAAATGTGAAAATACACATCATGTCCCATAGGAGTCTACTTGCATTGATATTAAACAGGGTCAGTTACTGTAGTAATGTTAGGATTTTTATGCACCATTCACTGAATTTAGTTTTCAGTACTAGGAAACAATATGTATTTCAGGTGGATGAATATTTCTGAGAATAATCTTGTGAAAATTTGATTATAAATCCACATACATGAACATGAATTTAGGGAGTGTAAAATAAGACACATATATTTTATATTTTGAAAAATCTGGAGAGTGTGTGTGTGAATATATACATATATATATACACACACAAAACACACACTCACAGAGACATTAAAAAGTAAAAATATATATGCCAATTGAAATTCATCATGAAATATATATCATCCAAAGATCCAAAAATATTTATTTTACTGAACATGGATGTATGAATCATGTTGTTCAAGTAGAAAGCTCACCCATAGGTTGATTTTCAGTTCCAACAGCATTTTGGAGGAGTGATTCCTTCTCACAGTTTGTATCTGCCAAGACAGCCACCTCAAAAGAATGTAGCTGGGAAACCAGGTAGGATTCTATGTGTGCATGTAAAAATACATGTGCTGAATAGGCTGCAGAGAAAAGGAGAAAGAAATTCACATATTTGTTAAGTTTAAAAACACATGGAGAACTATTACATTGGACTAGATACATAACATCTACCCTTTAAAATTCAAAATTCTGTCCAACTACACACCATGCCTCCTCTGAACTGCTTGTATTTCTATTTTGTTTGGGTTATTTTTCTCTATCATATTAGGATTCGTAGTCAGAGTCTAGTAGGGTATGGGTTAGTGTCAGGGATTCAGTATTCGGAATGGAAAAAAGGAAAATGAATCCAATGTGTATGCAAATATGTGCTACACAAAATGCCCCACTGTCATCCAGAAAAATGCCTTGACAATACCCTTGCCCCAAGTAAGACGCAATTCGAGGAGAAGAGTTAGAAAATCTTTGAATACATATGTGGAATGAAAAATGCTCAGGAGTTCATAACTTTGGAGGTGGTAGAGGAGTTTCCATAAGTAAGGGACAGGATAAACTCTCCACAAACATGGAGCTCTGCTGACCTAAAGATTTCTTGAGAAACTGCCTCTGAGGTTGGGCTCTTGAAATATATGTTGTTGTCAGGAGCTTTAGCTTCCTTTGTAGTGAGACCATCAAAGCTGGGTCTGCATCTATGTGACCTGGAGGACATGGTTTCTGATTTTCCAATGAACATGAGGCAGAAGTGCTGAATTCTCTCTTTGTAGGTAAACTGTGTCCACTGGGGGCTAAGTGTATCCCCTTGGGGACTGTGAAGCCATTTGGTCATCCTCCACTTTTCATGGTGTTTCTTCCTGCTGCACTGGGAGTTTGGTATTTGCTTCACGAAATACAAGGAATTCAACTGGGACACAGTACTGGAGGGAGTTCTGTCACGTGTGGTGGGTCAGGGTCCTAGGAGAATGCACCAATTATGCTTCTATCCAACAGAGCTTAGCCCCTTGATTATAGCAACCTGATTCTGAAAATTGTTCTGAAACCTCTCCATATAACAAGGTGCCTTTACATATAAGGGTCTGCTGGCTGCACCATGTAAGTCACAAGACATTTGGAAGCCCATGGCAGATCCACATTGCCTCACCACAGATGTTTTATCACACACCTGCACACCACTGCTCTAGGCCCACTACTCAGCAGGCCCCACCTTACTGGCATCTCTGTTCTTCATCATTTTCATGAAACCCGTCAATCAAGGCACGTGTCTGGTATACTCATGATCAGCAACAGGACATCAAACGCTTCTCCAGTGCCACCTGGTCATGGGAATTTCAAAGATTGCATGGTATTTATCTATCCATTTTTAAAGGATTAAGTTGGAGGCACTGTGGGTTTCCATTCATTTTTGAACCATTAAATGGTGAAAAAGATCATTTTAATGAAAGCTCTGGAGAACTCTCACAAACAAGGCTTCCCAAAGAGTGGCCAAAATGTCACATGAAACCAGGCCCACTGAGGTCTACAATGTTAGGTCCATGTGTGTTTTGACGCTCAACTATGGCTGCCAGGTCTTTAAGAATAAAATCATGTGATATCCTGGCTGAGATTCCCAGTGTTCTGTGGAAAGTCACCTTGGGCTTCGATCTCAGTTTCCAGGGGGGATTCTCATGCGTCGCCTTGGAAAACCCCACTCAATTCTTGGCAATACTTCTCTGAGTTCAGTTCCAAAACTCAGTCTCCAAGGGGTATCACACCAGAGTTCAATCCCAGGCGGACCCATTCATCTCTTCCACCGCCACACAAATGACCACAATTCAAACCAAAACACTGCCACAAGGCCCTCATCTTCTTCCATATAGACACTCCTCATAACCTCTGGCTGGAGGTTTCCATGAGGGGTGCAGCCTAAGACAGTGTCCACAATAAGCTCCCTTGCCCCTCATTTGCCTAATGTCAGGGTGGTCTGGACACCCTTCCTTTGAACCAGGATTGATCAAATAGGCCTGCCTTTAATACTGCTCAGCTTCTCCACTTGGACGCCTGCTGATGGTGGGGTATAGATTCTTTGTGTGAATTGGAGTCATGAGAAAACCCAAGCACATAATGGCTAGCCTCTGCAGGGCTTTCAAAAACTCATTTGACCCAAAGGATCCCTATTCTCACTTGATGGAGGTCAGGAAACTTACAGAGGAAGGCGAGAGACTTCATCCACAATGACTGCTTTGTTGCCATATTGGCTTTGGATGCACATATGGGATCTTTCTTGAGATCCATCAGGTGCTGACAATCTAAGCCACAGCCTCACACAGGGCCATGAGGCTGATTCAGACACATCCCTTTGCAAAGCAATTAAGCAAAGGGCCACAAGTGATGCCTGTTTGTTTGCATTTGAAAACTGTTTTCTTCAGGCTTCACAAAGGGATGTACTGAGGCAAAGACCTTGCTGACATCCAGGGAAACAGCACTATAGGTAAGCAAAAGGCCCTAAGCAGGGTTTCTCCACTGAGACTTTACTGGGCCCACTGATATCTGAGTTTACTGAGATGCTCGCCATTCCTTTCAGCTTTCTAGTACATGGCCATATCACCAAGCTTGGATGTGGTACATATCTTAAACATAAAACCATGAACCTATTCTGAAGAGTGGCCAGAATTCAGGAAGAAAACAGGAATTTAGGAAGATAGTCGGTTTTGCCCATGGGTAAGGCAAGCCGCAGTCCATTCATAAATTAAGCAGGATGAATGCTGGAAGCTTTCTACTAGACAGGACACATCCATTGATGCATTCTCTTTTCTAATGTCTACAACCACGGACACAGTGCGATACACAGACATAGCAACACTCGCCTAGTCAAAAGACTTGCTAGAAACAGTCCACTCCAAACCAAACAAACCGCCTTTCCTAGCTCTTCTCCGAACATGAGACCAAACCACAAACTCACACCCACACCCACAAAGCCACCTCCTTCCCCCAAAGAGGTCTGTGACTACCCGCAGTGTGCTCTGACTGGTGGGGCATAATATGTGCCCCCAAAATGGCCTGTCCTGTCTCAGATCTGGCCTCCTTGGCCAATTCTGTGAAGTTGTCAGGAGCCAGGGGTGAGCCACTACCTGCTTTCTCAGGAAAGACTTCTTTCAGATCTGTCCTGGCAATTGGCCATCCTCACATCTGTAGGTATCAAGAAAGACTGACTCTGTCCTTGGTAAATCCAGACAAGTGAGCCCACTGGGACTTGCACTGGGACTGCCTCTGTGTGCCTGGCTTCCTGGATCCCAAGTTCAGAGAGTTCCATCACCAAGGAAGTGTGGTGAGGTCACTTCCTTTAGAAAATTTATGAGGTCACTTCCTTGAAAACCACTTTGTCCTAACTGTTGCTTCCAAGGGTGCCATGAGATGGAGGCTGCCCCTGCTTCCTGTGACACTTTCACAAGTTAGAATGGTATATCAACCATAGGCACCCAGGAAAAGCTCTCCACACAGGCCTGGTTTGGTCCATCTTGTCTACATTAAGAAGAGAGAGGCTCATTCAGACACATCCTTTCATCCTGACCAAGTTGTTTGCCACGGAAGATGACTTTTGCTCCCTCAGGTCCTACCTAGCCGCCTATATCTTCTCCAGGTATCATTTCTGCATGGACCTTTGAGGTTCTCAGCAGGTGGAAGATCTCCTACATGCCTGTATTGTAAGACCAACTCTGTCCCTGCTCTTCTCTAAAGTTAGATTGAGGGAACAGTGAATGCTTGGGGTTAAGAACATGTTCGATTTGGGTAGGAAATCATTCTGCTAAATAAAGAATGGTATTGGGAACCTGTGATATTTATAATAATATGGATGTGAAATATATGTATGATAACAGAAATCTAAGTAAGATTTGAAGGCCAGAAGGGCATTGGGCCCTTGATTGGGATACTTAGCTTTGAATTACATTCTGTACAGATGTCTCTGATAAATCCATATACGCTGGCATAGGACCTTGTACCTTGGATGACTGAATGTAGAAGAGAAGATCCAGTCAAAAAGGGATAGTAGGTAGGATTAGGAAGATAGTCAGTAGGTTTAGGAAGAAGAGTGAGTATAAAATTTGGACCAAAAGTTCTTTAGCAATAGGCTGTCTGTTAGAGAGTGAATGTAAATGTCAGCACATGTGAAGAGTCAGTCACAATGATGAAGTGGGGAAGATATGTAGGAAAGCAGATATGAATATAGACATTAGGAAATCAGGCAAAGTATAAAGTGAGTGATAGGATTAGACATTTTCAACAGGGTTGAGGTTGAATATATAATCTTAGGCAGAAACAAATGTGTAGTCACCAATAGGATTGACATTTGAGAGCATTAGGCAACCTACACAAGTTTGGTTTTAGTAATCCATGCTCACTTTCCAATTAGGCTTAGGTACAATCATAAGTGTGACCTTTGCATTTAGTGTCCAGAATATCACTGTGATAAAATATATATGTAGATCAGGTGACATGAGTATTTCTTCCACTATTTTGGGAAGCATTATGTTGAAGACGTATAAATTAGAATTCGGGTGTACAAATAGGTGTACCCCGGGTCTATGAGTATAGAGATAATGCATGAATAAAGAGTATAACTGGTTCCAATTTAAATAATGGATTGAATTGATATCTGAAAACATATAGGAAATCTTATATTGATACACGATCATTCATTCCAACCAGTTATACATCTAATGGTAATATTAGGGTGATGGTTTACCATGATGGGTGTGTGAGTTTTGGTTCCAAAGTGATTATGTAAATCCTAAATAATGTGTTTGGAAAGAAGTCTCATGAAAAGTCCAGTCAAGAAACATGGAGGAATACATGTGTTCTGAAGCAGGATTTGATTGAAAGTGAACCAAATGCCTAGAAATTTGTGAACTTGAGGATGAAATATATATCCTATGATGTGCATCAACTTAAGAAATAGTAATGTACCAGTGTTGAATAAAAATGAATGTCAAAATACACATCATGTCCATTGGAGTCTACTTGCATTAATGTTAAACAGGGTCAGTTACTGTAGAAATGTTAGGATTTCTATGCAACATTCACTTAAGTTAGTTTTCAGTACTAGAAAACAATATGTATTTCAGGTGGATGAATATTTCTGAGAATAATCTTGTGAACAGTTGATTATAAATCCATATACATGAAAAAAATTTAGGGAGTGTTAAATAAGACACATATATTTTATATTTTGAAAAATCTGGAGAGTGTGTGTGTGTATATATACATATACACAAAACACACACACAGAGATATTAAAAAGTAAAAATATATATGCCAATTGAAGTTCATCATGAAATATATATCATCCAAAGATCCAAAAATATTTATTTTACTGAACATGCATATATGTATCATGTTGTTCAAGTAGGAAGCTCACCCATAGGTTGATTTTCAGTTCCAACAGCATTTACTAGAAGTGATTTCTTCTCACAGTTTGTATCTGCCAAGGCAGCCAACTCAAAAGAAGTTAGCTGGGAAAACAGGTAGGATTCTATATGTGCATGTAAAAATACTTGTCCTGAATACTCTGCAGAGAAAGAGAAGACAGGAATTCACATATTTGTTAAGTTTAAAAACACATGGAGAACTATTACATTGGACTAGATTCATAACATCTACCCTTTATAATGCAAAAGGCCTTTCCAAATACACACCATGCCTCCTCTGAACTGCTTGTATTTCTATTCTGTTTGGGTTAATTTTCTTTATCATATTAGGATTTGTAGTCAGAGTCTAGTAGGTTATGGGTTAGTGTCAGGGATTCAGTATTTGGAATGGAAAATAAGAAAATGAATCCAATGTGTATGCAAATATGTGCTACACAATATCTTCACACTGTCATCCAGAAAAATGCCTTGACAAAACCCTTGCCTTAAGTAAGACTCAATTCGAAGAGAAGAGTTAGAAAATTTTTCAATACATATGTGGAATGAAAAATGACCAGGAGTTTACAACTTTGGAGGTGGTAGAGGAGTTTCCATAAGTAAGGGACAAGATAAACAGTTCACAAACATGGAGCTCTGCTGGCTTAAAGACTTCTTGAGAAACTGCCTCTGAGGTTGGGCTCTTGAAATATAAATTGTTGTCAGGAGCTTTAGCTTCCTTTGTAGTGAGACCATCAAAGCTGGGTCTGCATCTATGTGACCTGGAGGACATGGTTTCTGATTTTCCAATGAACATGAGGCAGAAGTGCTGAATTCTCTCTTTGTAGGTAAACTGTGGCCACTGGGGGTTAAGTGTCTTCCCGTGGGGACTGTGAAGCCATTTGGTCATCCTCCAATTTTAGTAGTGTTTCTCGCTGCTGCACTGGGAGTTTGGTATTTGCTTCACAAAATACAAAGAGTTCAACTGGGACACAGTGCTGGAGGGAGTTCTGTCACGTGTGGTGGGTCAGGGTCTTAGAATAAGGCACCAAGCATGCTTCTATCCCACAGAGCTCGGCCCCTTGACCATAGCAACCTAATTCTGAACATTGTTCTGAAACCTCTCCATATAACAAGATGCCTTTACATATAAGGGTCTGCTGGCTGCACCATGTCAGTCACAAGACATTTGAAAGCCCATGGCAGATCCACATGGCCCCACCACAGATGTTTTATCACACACCTGCACACCACTGCTCTAGGCCAACTACTCAGCAGGCCCCACCTTACTGGCATCTCTGTTCTTCAACATTTTCCTGAAACCCGTCAATCAAGGCACCTGTCTGGTACCCTCATGATCAGCAACAGGACATCCAAAGGTTCACCAGTGCCACATGGTCATGGGAATTTCAAAGATTGCATGGTATTTATCTAGCCATTTTTAAAGGATGAATTTGGAGGCACTGTGGGTTTCCATTCATTCCAAAATAATTTAATGGTGAGAAAGATCATTTCAATGAAAGCTCTGGAGAACTCTCACAAACAAGGCTTCCCAAAGAGTGGCCAAAACATCACATGAAACCAGGGTCACTGAGGTCTACAATGTGAGGTCCATGTGTTTTTTGACTCTCAACTATGGCTTCCAGGTCTTTAAGAAGAAAATCATGTGATATCCTGGCTGAGATTCCCAGTGTTTTATGAAAAGTCATTTTGGGCTTCGATCTCAGTTTCCAGGGGGGACTCTCATGCGTGGCCTCGGAAAATCCCAACTCAATTCATGGCAATACTTCTCTGAGGTCAGTTCCAGTACTCAGTCTCCAAGGGGAATCACACCAGAGTTCAAGCCCTGGCAGACCCAGTCATCTCTTCCACCGCCACACAAATGACCACAATTCAAACCAAAACATTGCCACAAGGCCCTCATCTTCTTCCATATAGACAATCCTCATAACCTCTGGCTGGAGGTTTCCATAAGTGGCACAGCCTAAGACAATGTCCACAATAAGCTCCCTTGCCCCTCATTTGCCTAATGTCAGGGTGGCCTGGACACCACTCCTTTGAACCAGGAGTGATCAAATAGGCCTGCCTTTAATACTCCTCAGCTTCTCTACTTGAAGGCCTGCTGATGGGGGGGTATAGATTCTTTGTGTGAATTGGAGTCATGAGTAAACCCAAACACATAATGGCTTGCCTCTGCATGGCTTTGAATAACTCATTTGACCAAAAAATCCCTATTCTCACTTGATGAATTTCAGGAACATTACAGAGGAAGGGGACAGACTTCATCCACAATGACTGCTTTTTTGCCATATTGGCTTTGGATGCACATATAGGATCTTTCTGGAGATCCATCAGGTGCTGACAATCTAAGCCACAGCCTCACATAGGGCCAAGAGGCTGAATCAAACACATCCTTTTGCAAAGCAATTAAGCAAAGAACCACAAGTTATGCCCATTCGTTTCCATTTGAAAACTGTTTTCTTCAGGCTTCACAAAGAAGTGTCCTGAGGCAAAGACCTTGCTGACATCCAGGGAAACAGAAAATAGGTAAGCAAAAGGCCCAAAGCAGGGTTTCTCCACTGACACTTAACTGGGCCCACTGATATCTGAGTTTTCTGAGATGCTCGCCATTTTTTTCAGCTATCTAGTACATGGCCATGTCACCAAGGTTCGAGGTGGTATATATCTTGGACACAAATCCATGAGCCTATTCTGAAGAGTGGAGAGAATTAAGGAAGAAAACAAAAATTTAGGATGATAGTAGGTTTTGCCCATGGATAAGGCAAACCGCAGTCCACTCATAAATTGGGCAGAATGAATGCAGGAAGCTTTCTACTAGACAGGACACATCCATTGATGAATTCTCTTTTCTAATGTCCACAACTATGGACACAGTGCAATACACAGACATAGCAACACTCGCCTTGTCAAAAGACTTGCTAGAAACAGTCCACT
The DNA here is from genome assembly GCF_052094955.1 of Ictidomys tridecemlineatus. NCBI lineage: Eukaryota > Metazoa > Chordata > Mammalia > Rodentia > Sciuridae > Ictidomys > Ictidomys tridecemlineatus. Next base: position 58,605,561 of record NC_135489.1, read on the forward strand.
CCAAACCAAACAAACCGCCTTTCCTAGCTCTTCTCCGAACATGAGACCAAACCACAAACTCACACCCACACCCACAAAGCCACCTCCTTCCCCCAAAGAGGTCTGTGACTACCCAGAGTGTCCTCTGACTGGTGGGCCATACTATGTGCCCTCAAAATGGCCTGTCCTGTCTCAGATCTGGCCTCCTTGGCCAATTCTGTGAAGTTGTCAGGAGCCAGGGGTGAGCCACTACCTGCTTTCTCAGGAAAGACCCCTTTCAGATCTGTCCTGGCAATTGGCCATCCTCACATCTGTAGGTACCAAGAATGACTGACTCTGTTTTTAGTAAATCTAAACAAGTGAGCCCACTGGGACTGGCATTGGGACTGCCTCTGGGTGCCTGGCTTCCTGGATCCCAAGTTCAGAGTGTTCCATCACCAAGAAGTGTGGTGAGGTCACTTCTTTCAGGAACTTAATGAGGTCACTGCCTTGGAAACCACTTTGTCCTAACTGTTGCTTCCAAGGGTGCCATGAGATGGAGGCTGCCCCTGCTTCCTGTGACACTTTCACAAGTTAGAATGGTATATCAACCACAGGCACCCAGGAAAAGCTCTCCACACAGGCCTGGTTTGGTCCATCTTGTCTACATTAAGAAGAGAGAGGCTCATTCAGACACATTCCTTCATGCTGACCAGGCTGTTTGCTACAAAAGATGACTTTTGCTCTCTCTGGTCCTTCCAAGCTGCCTAAATCATCTCCAGGGATCATTTCTGCATGGACCTTTGAGGTTCTCAGCAGGTGGAAGATCCCCTACATTCCTGTATTATAAGACGAACTCTGACCCTGCTTTTTTGTACAGTTAGATTGAGGGAACAGTGAATGCTTGGGGTTAAGAACATGTTCACTTTGGGTTAGAAATCATTCTGCTGGATGAAGAGTGGTATTGGGAACCTGTTATATTTATATTAATATAGAGGTGAAATATATGTATGAAAACAGAAATCTAAGTAAGATTTGAAGGCCAGAAGGGCATTGGGCCCTTGATTGGGATACTTAGCTTTGAATTACATTCTGTACAGATGTCTCTGATAAATCCATATACAATGGCATTGGACCTTGTACCTTGGATGATTGAATGTAGAAAAGAAGATCCAGTCAAAAAGCAATAGTAGGTAGGATTAGGAAGATAGTCAGTAGGTTTAGGAAGAAGAGTGAGTATAGTATTTGGACCAAAAGTTCTTTAGAAAAAGGGTGTCTGTTAGAGAGTTCATGTAAATGTCAGCACATGTGAAGAGTCAGTCACAATGAGGAGGTGGGGAAGATATGTAGGAAAGCAGATATGAATATAGACATTAGGAAATCAGGCAATGTAAAAAAGTGAGCGATAGGATTAAACATTTTCAACAGGGTTGAGGTTGAATATATAATCTTAGGCAGAAACAAATGTGTAGTCACCAATAGGATTGACATTTGAGAGCATTAGGCAACTGAGACAAGGATGGTTTTAGTAATCCTTGCTCAACTTCCAATTAGGCTTTGGTACAATCATAAGTGGGACCTTTGCATTTTGTGTCCAGAATATCACTGTGATAAAATATATATATAGATCAGGTGACATGAGTATTTCTTCCACACTTTTTGGGAGCAATATGTTGAAGATATATAAATTAGAATTCGGGGGTACAAATAGGTGTACCCTGGGTTTATGAGTATAGAGATAATGCATGAATAGACCGTACTGTGAATACAGAATATAACTGTTTCCAATTTAAATAATGGATTGAATAGATATCTTAAAACATATAGAAAATCTTATAGTGATACACGATCATTCATTCCAACCAGTTATACAACTAATGGTAATATTAGGGTGATGGTTTACCATGATGGGTGTGTGAGTTTTGGTTCCAAAGTGATTATGGAAATCCAAAATAATGTGTTTGGAAAGATGTCTCATGAAAAGGCCAGTCAAGAAACATGGAGGAATACATGTGTTCTGAAGCAGGATTTAATTGAAATTGAACCAAATGCCTAGAAATTTGTGAATTTGAGGATGAAATATATATCCTATGATGTGCATCTACTGAAGAAATAGTAGTGTAGCAGTGTTGAATAAAAATAAATGTGAAAATACACATCATGTCCCATAGGAATCTACTTGCATTGATATTAAACAGGGTCAGTTACTGTAGTAATGTTAGGATTTTTATGCACCATTCACTGAAGTTAGTTTTCAGTACTAGGAAACAATATGTATTTCAGGTGGATGAATATTTCTGAGAATAATCTTGTGAAAAGTTGATTATAAATCCACATACATGAACATGAATTTAGGGAGTGTAAAATAAGACACATATATTTTATATTTTGAAAAATCTGGAGAGTGTGTGTGTGTATATATACATATATATATATATATATATACACACACACAAAACACACACTCACAGAGACATTAAAAAGTAAAAATATATATGCCAATTGAAATTCATCATGAAATATATATCATCCAAAGATCCAAAAATATTTATTTTACTGAACATGGATGTATGAATCATGTTGTTGAGGTAGAAAGCTCACCCATAGGTTGATTTTCAGTTCCAACAGCATTTTGGAGGAGTGATTCCTTCTCACAGTTTGTATCTGCCAAGACAGCCACCTCACAAGAATGTAGCTGGGAAACCAGGTAGGATTCTATGTGTGCATGTAAAAATACATGTGCTGAATAGGCTGCAGAGAAAAGGAGAAAGAAATTCACATATTTGTTAAGTTTAAAAACACATGGAGAACTATTACATTGGACTAGATACATAACATCTACCCTTTAAAATTCAAAATTCTGTCCAACTACACACCATGCCTTCAGTGAACTGCTTGTATTTCTATTCTGTTTGGGTTATCTTTCTCTATCAAATTAGTATTCGTAGTCAGAGTCGAGTAGGTTATGTGTTAGTGTCAGGGATTCAGTATTTGGAATGGAAAATAGAAAAATGAATCCAATGTGTATGCAAATATGTGCTACACAAAATCTTCCCACTGTCATACAGAAAAATGCCTTGACAATACCCTTGCCCCTAGTAAGACGCCATTCGAGGAGAAGAGTTAGAAAATCTTTGAATACATATGTGGAATGAAAAATGCTCAGGATTTCAAAACTTTGGAAGTTGTAGAGGAGTTTCCATAAGTAATGGACAGGATAAACACTCCACAAACATGGAGCTCTGCTGGCTTAAAGACTTCTTGAGAAACTGCCTCTGAGGTTGGGCTCTTAAAATATATGTTGTTGTCAGGAGCTTTAGCTTCCTTTGTAGTGAGACCATCAAAGTTGGGCCTGCATCTATGTGACCTGAATGACATTGTTTCTGATTTTCCAGTGAACATGAGGCAGAAGTGCTGAATTCTCTCTTTGTAGGTAAACTGTGTCCACTGGGGGCTAAGTGTCTCCCCTTGGGGACTGTGAAGCCATTTGGTCATCCTCCACTTTTCGTGGTGTTTCTTGCTGCTGCACTGGGAGTTTGGTATTTGCTTCACGAAATACAAGGAGTTCAACTGGGACACAGTGCTAAAGAGAGTTCTGTCACGTGTGGTGGGTCAGGATCCTAGGAGAATGCACTAACCATGATCTATCCCACAGAGCTTGGCCCCTTGTCCATAGCAACCTGATTCTGAACATTGTTTTGAAAACTCTCCATATAACAAGATGCCTTTACATATAAGGGTCTGCTGGCTGCACCATGTCAGTCTCAAGACATTTGGAAGCCCATGGCAGATCCACATTGCCTCACCACAGATGTTTTATCACACACCTGCACACCTCTGCTCTAGGCCCACTACTCAGCAGGCCCCACCTTACTGGCATCTCTGTTCTTCATTATTTTCATGAAACGTGTCAATCAAGGCACCTGTCTGGTACACTCAAGATCAGCAACAGGACACCCAAAGGTTCTCCAGTGCCACCTGGTCATGGGAATTTTAAAGATTGCATGGTATTTATCTAGCCGTTTTTAAAGGATAAAGATGGAGGCACTGTGGGTTTCCATTCATTCAGGAACCATTAAATGGTGAGAAAGATCATTTCAATGAAAGCTCTGGAGAACTCTCACAAACAAGTCTTCCCAAAAGTGGCAAAAACTTCACATGAAACAAGGCTCACTGAGGTCTACAATGTGAGGTCCATGTGTGTTTTGACTCTCAACTATTTCTTCCAGGTCTCTAAGAGTAAAATCATGTGATATCCTGGATGAGATTCCCAGTGTACTGTGGAATGTCACCCTGGGCTTCGATCTCAGTTTCCAAAAGGGACTCTTCATGCGTGGCCTCAGAAAATCCCAACTCAATTCATGGCAATACTTCTCTGAGGTCAGTTCCAGAACTCAGTCTCCAAGGGAAATCACACCTGAGTTAGAGCCCAGGCGGACCCAGTCATCTCTTCCACCGCCACACAAATGACCACAATTCAAAGCAAAACACAGCCACAAGGCCCTCATCTTCTTCCATATAGACAATCCTCATAACCTCTGGCTGGAGGATTCCATGAGGAGCGCAGCCTAAGACAGTGTCCACAATAAGCACCCTTGCCCCTCATTTGCCTAATGTCAGTGTGGTCTGGACACCCTTTCTTTGAACCAGGATTGATCAAATAGGCCTGCCTTTAATACTGCTGGATGAAGAATGGTATTGGGAACCTGTGATATTTATAATAATATAGAGGTGAAATATATGTATGAAAACAGAAATCTAAGTAAGATTTGAAGGCCAGAAGGGCATTGGGCATTGATTGGGATACTTAGATTTGAATTACATTCTGTACAGATGTCTCTGATAAATCCATATACAATAACATAGGACCTTGTACCTTGGATGACTGAAAGTAGAAGAGAAGATCCAGTCAAAAAGGGATAGTAGGTCGGATTAGGAAGATAGTCAGTAGGTTTAGGAAGAAGAGTGAGTATAAAATTTGGACCAAAAGTTCTTTAGCAATAGGCTGTCTGTTAGAGAGTGAATGTAAATGTTAGCACATGTGAAGAGTCAGTAACAATGATGAAGTGGGGAAGATATGTAGGAAAGCAGATATGAATATAGACATTAGGAAATCAGGCAAAGTATAAAGTGAGTGATAGGATTAGACATTTTCAACAGGGTTGAGGTTGAATATATAATCTTAGGCAGAAACAAATGTGTAGTCACGAATAGGATTGACATTTGAGAGCATTCGGCAACCTAGACAAGTTTGGTTTTAGTAATCCATGCTCACTTTCCAATTAGACTTAGGTACAATCATAAGTGTGACCTTTGCATTTTGTGTCCAGAATATCCCTGTGATATAATATATATGTAGATCAGGTGACATGAGTATTTCTTCCACTATTTTTGGAAGCAATATGTTGAAGACCTATAAATTAGAATTTGGGGGTACAAATAGGTGTACCCTGGGTCTATGAGTATAGGGATAATGCATGAATAGACCATACTGTGAATAAAGAAAATAACTGGTTCCAATTTAAATAATGGATTCAATGGATATGTGAAAACATATAGGAAATCTTATATTGATACACAATCATTCATTCCAACCAGTTATACATCTAATGGTAATATTAGGGTGATGGTTTACCATGAGGAGTGTGTGAGTTTTGGTTCCAAAGTGATTATGGAAATCCAAAATTATGTGTTTGAAAAGAAGTCTCATGAAAAGACCAGTCAAGAAACATGGAGGAATACATGTGTTCTGAAGCAGGATTTAATTGAAATTGAACCAAATGCCTAGAAATTTGTGAATTTGAAGATGAAACATATATCCTATGAGGTGCATCAACTGAAGAAATAGTAATGTAGCAGTGTTGAATAAAAATAAATGTGAAAATACACATCATGTCCCATAGGAGTCTACTTGCATTGATATTAAACAGGGTCAGTTACTGTAGTAATGTTAGGATTTTTATGCACCATTCACTGAAGTTAGTTTTCAGTACTAGGAAACAAATATGTATTTCAGTTGCATGAATATTTCTGAGAATAATCTTGTGAAAAGTTGATTATAAATCCACATACATGAACATGAATTTAGGGAGTGTAAAATAAGACATATATTTTATATTTTGAAAAATCTGGAGAGTGTGTGTGTGTATATATACATATGTATATACACACAAAACACACACACAGAGACATTAAAAAGTAAAAATATATATGCCAATTGAAATTCATCATGAAATATATATCATCCAAAGATCCAAAAATATTTATTTTACTGAACATGGATGTATGTATCATGTTGTTCAAGTAGGAAGCTCAACCATAGGTTGATTTTCAGTTCCAACAGCATTTAGGAGGAGTAATTTCTTCTCACAGTTTGTATCTGCCAAGTCAGCCACCTCACAAGAAAGTAGCTGGGGAACCAGGTAGGAATCTATATGTGCATGTAAAAATACATGTGCTTAATAGCCTGCAGAGAAAGGGAGACAGGAATTCACATATTTGTTAAGTTTAAAAACACATGGAGAACTATTACATTGGACTAGATTCATAACATCTACCCTTTAGAATGCAAAAGGCCTGTCCAACTACACACCATGCCTCCTCTGAACTGCTTGTATTTCTATTTTGTTTGGGTTATTTTTCTCTATCATATTAGGATTCGTAGTCAGAGTCTAGTAGGGTATGGGTTAGTGTCAGGGATTCAGTATTCGGAATGGAAAAAAGGAAAATTAATCCAATGTGTATGCAAATATGTGCTACACAATATGCCCCACTGTCATCCAGAAAAATGCCTTGACAATACCCTTGCCCCAAGTAAGACGCAATTCGAGGAGAAGAGTTAGAAAATCTTTGAATGCATATGTGGAATGAAAAATGCTCAGGAGTTCACAACTTTGAAGGTGGTAGAGGAGTTTCCTTAAGTAAGGGACAGGATAAACATTCCACAAACATGGAGCTCTGCTGACCTAAAGACTTCTTGAGAAACTGCCTCTGAGTTTGGGCTCTTGAAATATATGTTGTTGTCAGGAGCTTTAGCTTCCTTTGTAGTGAGATCATCAAAGCTGGGTCTGCATCTATGTGACCTGGAGGACATGGTTTCTGATTTTCCAATGAACATGAGGCAGAAGTGCTGAATTCTCTCTTTGTAGGTAAACTGTGTCCACTGGGGGCTAATTGTCTCCCCTTGGGGACTGTGAAGCCATTTGGTCATCCTCCAATTTTCGTGGTGTTTCTTGCTGCTGCACTGGGAGTTTGGTATTTGCTTCATGAAATACAAGGAATTCAAGTGGGACACAGTGCTGGAGGGAGTTCTGTCACGTGTGGTGGGTCAGGGTCCTAGGAGAATGCACCAATTATGCTTCTATGCAACAGAGCTTAGCCCCTTGATTATAGCATCCTGATTCTGAAAATTGTTCTGAAACCTCTCCATATAACAAGATGCCTTTACATATAAGGGTCTGCTGGCTGCACCATGTAAGTCACAAGACATTTGGAAGCCCATGGCAGATCCACATTGCCTCACCACAGATGTTTTATCACACACCTGCACACCACTGCTCTAGGCCCACTACACAGCAGGCCCCACCTTACTGGCATCGATGTTCTTCATCATTTTCATGAAACCGGTCAATCAAGGCACCTGTCTGGTATACTCATGATCAGCAACAGGACATCAAAAGCTTCTCTAGTGCCACCTGGTCATGGGAATTTCAAAGATTGCATGGTATTTATCTATCCATTTTTAAAGGATTAAGTTGGAGGCACTGTGGGTTTCCATTCATTTTGGAACCATTAAAAGGTGAAAAAGATCATTTCAATGAAAGCTCTGGAGAACTCTCACAAACAAGGCTTCCCAAAGAGTGGCCAAAACGTCACATGAAACCAGGCCCACTGAGGTCTACAATGTAAGGTCCATGTGTGTTTTGACTCTCAACTATGGCTGCCAGGTCTTTAAGAATCAAATCATGTGATATCCTGGCTGAGATTCCCAGTGTTCTGTGGAAAGTCACCCTGGGCTTCGATCTCAGTTTCCAGGGGGGATTCTCATGCGTGGCCTTGGAAAATCCCAACTCAATTCTTGGCAATACTTCTCTGAGGTCAGTTCCAGAACTCAGTCTCCGAGGGGAATCACACCAGAGTTCAAGCCCAGGTGGACCCAGTCATCTCTTCCACCGCCACACAAATGACCACAATTCAAACCAAAACACTGCCACAAGGCCCTCATCTTCTTCCATATAGACACTCCTCATAACTTCTGGCTGGAGGTTTCCATGAGGGGCGCAGCCTACGACAGTGTCCACAATAAGCTCCCTTTCCCCTCATTTGCCTAATGTCAGGGTGGCCTGGACACCCTTCCTTTGAACCAGGATTGATCAAATAGGCCTACCTTTAACACTGCTCAGCTTCTCCACTTGGAGGCCTGCTGATGGTGGGGTATAGATTCTTTGTGTGAATTGGAGTCATGAGAAAACCCAAGCACATAATGGCTAGCCTCTGCAGGGCTTTCAAAAACACATTTGACCAAAAGGATCCCTATTTTAACTTGATGGAGGTCAGGAAACTTACAGAGGAAGGCGAGAGACTTCATCCACAATGACTGCTTTGTTGCCATATTGGCTTTGGATGCACATATGGGATCTTTCTTGAGATCCATCAGGTGCTGACAATCTAAGCCACAGCCTCACACAGGGCCAAGAGGCTGATTCAGACACATCCCTTTGCAAAGCAATTAAGCAAAGGGCCACAAGTGATGCCTGTTTGTTTGCATTTGAAAACTGTTTTCTTCAGGCTTCACAAAGGGATGTCCTGAGGCAAAGACCTTGCTGACATCCAGGGAAACAGAACAATAGGTAAGCAAAAGGCCCTAAGCAGGGTTTCTCCACTGAGACTTTACTGGGCCCACTGATATCTGAGTTTACTGAGATGCTCGCCATTCCTTTCAGCTATCTAGTACATGGCCATATCACCAAGCTTGGAGGTGGTACATATCTTAAACACAAAACCATGAACCTATTCTGAAGAGTGGCCAGAATTTAGGAAGAAAACAGGAATTTAGGAAGATAGTAGGTTTTGCCCATGGAGAAGGCAAGCCGCAGTCCATACATAAATTAAGCAGGATGAATGCTGGAAGCTTTCTACTACACAGGACACACCCATTGATGCATTCTCTTTTCTAATGTCCACAACTATGGACACAGTGCGATACACAGACATAGCAACACTCGCCTAGTCAGACGACTTGCTAGAAACAGTCCACTCCAAACCAAACAAACCGCCCTTCCTAGCTCTTCTCCGAACATGAGACCAAACCCAAACTCACACCCACACCCACAAAGCCACCTCCTTCCTCCAAATAGGTCTGTGACTACACGCAGTGTCCTCTGACTGGTGGGCCATACTATGTGCCCCCAAAATGGCCTGTCCTGTCTCAGATCTGGCCCCCTTGGCTAATTCTGTGAAGTTGTCAGGAGCCAGGGGTGAGCCACTACCTGCTTTCTCAGGAAAGACCCCTTTCAGATCTGTCCTGGCAATTGACCATCCTCACATCTGTAGGTACCAAGAAATACTGACTCTGTCCTTGGTATATCCAAACAAGTGAGCCCACTGGGACTTGCACTTGGACTGCCTCTGTGTGCCTGGCTTCCTGGATCCCAAGTTCAGAGAGTTCCATCACCAAGGAAGTGTGGTGAGGTCACCTCCATCAGGAACTGAATGAGGTCACTGCCTTGGAAACCACTTTGTCCTACCTGTAGATTCCAAGGGTGCCATGAGATAAAGGCTGCCCCTGCTTCCTGTGACACTTTCACAAGTTAGAATGTTATATCAACCATAGGCACCCAGGAAAAGCTCTCCACACAGGCCTGGTATGGTCCATCTTGTCTACAAAAGAAGAGAGAAGCTCATTCAGACACATCCTTTCATCCTGACCAAGTTGTTTGCCATGGAAGATGACTTTTGCTCTCTCATGTCCTTCTTAGCCGCCTATATCTTCTCCAGTGATCATTTCTGCATGGACCTTTGAGGTTCTCAGCAGGTGGAAGATCTCCTACATGCCTGTATTGTAAGACCAAGTCTGTCCCTTCTCTTCACTAAAGTTAGATTGAGGGAACAGTGAATGCTTGGGGTTAAGAACATGTTCGATTTGGGTAGGAAATCATTCTGCTGGATGAAGAATGGTATTGGGAACCTGTGATATTTATAATAATATAGAGGTGAAATATATATATGAAAACAGAAATCTAAGTAAGATTTGAAGGCCAGAAGGGCATTGGGCCCTTGACTGGGATACTTAGCTTTGAATTACATTCTGTACAGATGTCTCTGATGAATCCATATACGATGGCATAGGACCTTGTACCATGGAAGACTGAATGTAGAAGAGAAGATCCAGTCAAAAAGGGATAGTAGGTAGGATTAGGAAGATAGTCAGTAGGTTTAGGAAGAAGAGTGAGTATAAAATTTGGACCAAAAGTTCTTTAGCAATAGGCTGTCAGAGAGTGAATGTAAATGTCAGCACATGTGAAGAGTCAGTCACAATGATGAAGTGGGGAAGATATGTAGGAAAGCAGATATGAATATAGACATTGGGAAATCAGGCAAAGTATAAAGTGAGTGATAGGATTAGATATTTTCAACAGGGTTGAGGTTCAATATATAATCTTAGGCAGAAACAAATGTGCAGTCACCAATAGGATTGACATTTGAGAGCATTAGGTAACCTAGACAAGTTTGGTTTTAGTAATCCATGCTCACTTTCCAATTAGGCTTAGGTACAATCATAAGTGTGACCTTTGCATTTTGTGTCCAGAATATCACTGTGATAAAATATATATGTAGATCAGGTGACATGAGCATTTCTTCCACTATTTTGAAAAGCCATATGTTGAATTCATATAAATTAGAATTCGGGGGTACAAATAGGTGTACCCCGGGTCTATGAGTATAGAGATAATGCATGAATAGACCATACTGTGAAAAAAATATACCTGGTTCCAATTTAAATAATGGATTGAATGGATATCTGAAAACATATAGGAAATCTTATATTGATACACGATCATTCATTCCAAACAGTTATACATCTAATGGTAATATTAGGGTGATGGTTTACCATGAGGAGTGTGTGAGTTTTGGTTCCAAAGTGATTATGGAAATCCAAAATTAGGTGTTTGGAAAGAAGTCTCATGAAAAGACCAGTCAAGAAACATGGAGGAATACATATGTTCTGAAGCAGGATTTAATTGAAAATGAACCAAATTCCTAGAAATTTGTGAATTTTGAGGATGAAATATATATCCTATGATGTGCGTCAACTGAAGAAATAGTAATGTAGCAGTGTTGAATAAAAATAAATGTGAAAATACACATCATGTCCCATAGGAGTCTACTTGCATTGATATTAAACAGGGTCAGTTACTGTAGTAATGTTAGGATTTTTATGCACCATTCCCTGAAGTTAGTTTTCAGTACTAGGAAACAAATATGTATTTCAGGTGGATGAATATTTCTGAGAATAATCTTGTGAAAAGTTGATTATAAATCCACATACATGAACATGAATTTAGGGAGTGTAAAATAAGACACATATATTTTATATTTTGAAAAATCTGGAGAGTGTGTGTGTATATATACATATGTATATACACACAAAACACACACACAGAGACATTAAAAAGTAAAAATATATATGCCAATTGAAATTCATCATGAAATATATATCATCCAAAGATCCAAAAATATTTATTTTACTGAACATGGATGTATGTATCATGTTGTTCAAGTAGGAAGCTCACCCATAGGTTGATTTTCAGTTCCAACAGCATTTAGGAGGAGTGATTTCTTCTCACAGTTTGTATCTGCCAAGTCAGCCACCTCACAAGAATGTAGCTGGGAAACCAGGTAGGAATCTATATGTGCATGTAAAAATACATGTGCTTAATAGGCTGCAGAGAAAGGGAGACAAGAATTCACATATTTGTTCAGTTTAAAAACACATGGAGAACTATTACATTGGACTAGATTCATAACATCTACCCTTTAGAATGCAAAAGGCCTGTCCAACTACACACCATGCCTCCTCTGAACTGCTTGTATTTCTATTTTGTTTGGGTTGTTTTTCTCTATCATATTAGGATTCGTAGTCAGAGTCTAGTAGGGTATGGGTTAGTGTCAGAGATTCAGTATTCAGAATGGAAAAAAGGAAAATGAATCCAATGTGTATGCAAATATGTGCTACACAAAATGCCCCACTGTCATCCAGAAAAATGCCTTGACAATACCCTTGCCCCAAGTAAGACGCAATTGGAGGAGAAGAGTTAGAAAATCTTTGAATACATATGTGGAATGAAAAATGCTCAGGAGTTCACAACTTTGGAGGTGGTAGACGAGTTTCCTTATGTAAGGGACAGGATAAACACTCCACAAACATGGAGCTCTGCTGACCTAAAGATTTCTTGAGAAACTGCCTCTGAGGTTGGGCTCTTGAAATATATGTTGTTGTCAGGAGCTTTAGCTTCCTTTGCAGTGAGACAATCAAAGCTGGGTCTGCATCTATGTGACCAGGAGGACATGGTTTCTGATTTTCCAATGAACATGAGGCAGAAGTGCTGAATTCTCTCTTTGTAGGTAAACTGTGTCCACTGGGGGCTAAGTGTCTCCCCTTGGGGACTGTGAAGCCATTTGGTCATCCTCCACTTTTCGTGGTGTTTCTTGCTGCTGCACTGGGAGTTTGGTATTTGCTTCACGAAATACAAGGAATTCAAGTGGGACACAGTGCTGGAGGGAGTTCTGTCACGTGTGGTGGGTCAGGGTCCTAGGAGAATGCACCAATTATGCTTCTATCCAACAGAGCTTAGCCCCTTGATTATCGCAACCTGATTCTGAAAATTGTTCTGAAACCTCTCCATATAACAAGATGTCTTTACATATAAGGGTCTGCTGGCTGCACCATGTAAGTCACAAGACATTTGGAAGCCCATGGCAGATCCACATTGCCTCACCACAGATGTTTTATCACACACCTGCACACCACTGCTCTAGGCCCACTACTCAGCAGGCCCCACCTTACTGGCATCTGTGTTCTTCATCATTTTCATGAAACCCGTCAATCAAGGAACCTGTCTGGTATACTCATGATCAGCAACAGGACATCAAAAGCTTCTCCAGTGCCACCTGGTCATGGGAATTTCAAAGATTGCATGGTATTTATCTATCCATTTTTAAAGGATTAAGTTGGAGGCACTGTGGGTTTCCATTCATTTTGGAACCATTAAATGGTGAAAAAGATCATTTCAATGAAAGCTCTGGAGAACTCTCACAAACAAGGCTTCCCAAAGATTGGCCAAAACGTCACATGAAACCAGGCCCACTGAGGTCTACAATGTAAGGTCCATGTGTGTTTTGACTCTCAACTATGGCTGCCAGGTCTTTAAGAATCAAATCATGTGATATCCTGCCTGAGATTCCCACTGTTCTGTGGAAAGTCACCCTGGGCTTCGATTTCAGTTTCCAGGAGGGATTCTCATGCATGGCCTTGGAAAATCCCAACTCAATTCTTGGCAATACTTCTCTGAGGTCAGTTCCAGAACTCAGTCTCCAAGGGAAATCGCACCAGAGTTCAAGCCCAGGCGGACCCAGTCATCTCTTCCACCGCCACACAAATGACCACAATTCAAACCAAAACACTGCCACAAGGCCCTCATCTTCTTCCATATAGACACTCCTCATAACCTCTGGCTGGAGGTTTCCATGAGGGGCGCAGCCTAAGACAGTGTCCACAATAAGCTCCCTTGCCCCTCATTTGCCTAATGTCAGGGTGGCCTGGACACCCTTCCTTTGAACCAGGATTGATCAAATAGGCCTACCTTTAATACTGCTCAGCTTCTCCACTTGGAGGCCTGCTGATGGTGGGGTATAGATTCTTTGTGGAATTGGAGTCATGAGAAAACCCAAGCACATAATGGCTAGCCTCTGCAGGGCTTTCAAAAACTCATTTGACCCAAAGGATCCCTATTCTCACTTGATGGAGGTCAGGAAACTTACAGAGGAAGGCGAGAGACTTCATCCACAATGACTGCTTTGTTGCCATATTGGCTTTGGATGCACATATGGGATATTTCTTGAGATCCATCAGGTGCTGACAGTCTAAGCCACAGCCTCACACAGGGCTAAGAGGCTGATTCAGACACATCCCTTTGCAAAGCAATTAAGCAAAGAGCCACAAGTGATGCCTGTTTTTTTGCATTTGAAAACTGTTTTCTTCAGGCTTCACAAAGGGATGTCCTGAGGCAAAGACCTTGCTGACATCCAGGGAAACAGAACAATAGTTAAGCAAAAGGCCCTAAGCAGGGTTTCTCCACTGAGACTTTACTGGGCCCACTGATATCTGAGTTTACTGAGATGCTCGCCATTCCTTTCAGCTATCTAGTACATGGCCATATCACCAGGCTTGGAGGTGGTACATATCTTAAACACAAAACCATGAACCTATTCTGAAGAGTGGCCAGAATTCAGGAAGAAAACAGGAATTTAGGAAGATAGTAGGTTTTGCCCATGGATAAGGCAAGCCGCAGTCCATTCATAAATTAAGCAGGATGAATGCTGGAATCTTTCTACTAGACAGGACACATCCATTGATGCATTCTCTTTTCTAATGTCTACAACCACGGACACAGTGCGATACACAGACATAGCAACACTCGCCTAGTCAAACGACTTGGTAGAAACAGTCCACTCCAAACCAAACAAACCGACTTTCCTAGCTCTTCTCCGAACATGAGACCAAACCACAAACTCACACCCACACCCACAAAGCCACCTCCTTCCCCCAAAGAGGTCTGTGACTACCCGCAGTGTGCTCTGACTGGTGGGGCATAATATGTGCCCCCAAAATGGCCTGTCCTGTCTCAGATCTGGCCTCCTTGGCCAATTCTGTGAAGTTGTCAGGAGCCAGGGGTGAGCCACTACCTGCTTTCTCAGGAAAGACTTCTTTCAGATCTGTCCTGGCAATTGGCCATCCTAACATCTGTAGGTATCAAGAAAGACTGACTCTGTCCTTGGTAAATCCAGACAAGTGAGCCCACTGGGACTTGCACTGGGACTGCCTCTGTGTGCCTGGCTTCCTGGATCCCAAGTTCAGAGAGTTCCATCACCAAGGAAGTGTGGTGAGGTCACTTCCTTCAGGAACTGAATGAGGTCACTGCCTTGGAAACCACTTTGTCCTAACTGTTGCTTTCAAGGGTGCCATGAGATGGAGGCTGCCCCTGCTTCCTGTGACACTTTCACAAGTTAGAATGGTATATCAACCATAGGCACCCAGGAAAAGCTCTCCACACAGGCCTGGTTTGGTCCATCTTGTCTACATTAAGAAGAGAGAGGCTCATTCAGACACATCCTTTCATCCTGACCAAGTTGTTTGCCATGGAAGATGACTTTTGCTCCCTCAGGTCCTACCTAGCCGCCTATATCTTCTCCAGGTATCATTTCTGCATGGACCTTTGAGGTTCTCAGCAGGTGGAAGATCTCCTACATGCCTGTATTGTAAGACCAACTCTGTCCCTGCTCTTCTCTAAAGTTAGATTGAGGGAACAGTGAATGCTTGGGGTTAAGAACATGTTCGATTTGGGTAGGAAATCATTCTGCTGGATAAAGAATGGTATTGGGAACCTGTGATATTTATAATAATATAGAGGTGAAATATATGTATGAAAACAGAAATCTACGTTAGATTTGAAGGCCAGAAGGGCATTGGGCCATTGATTGGGATACCTAGCTTTGAATTACATTCTGTACAGATGTCTCTGATAAATCCATATATGCTGGCATAGGACCTTGTACCTTGGATGACTGAATGTAGAAGAGAAGATCCAGTCAAAAAGGGATAGTAGGTAGGATTAGGAAGATAGTCAGTAGGTTTAGGAAGAAGAGTGAGTATAAAATTTGGACCAAAAGTTCTTTAGCAATAGGCTGTCTGTTAGAGAGTGAATGTAAATGTCAGCACATGTGAAGAGTCAGTCACAATGATGAAGTGGGGAAGATATGTAGGAAAGCAGATATGAATATAGACATTAGGCAATCAGGCAAAGTATAAAGTGAGTGATAGGATTAGACATTTTCAACAGGGTTGAGGTTGAATATATAATCTTAGGCAGAAACAAATGTGTAGTCACCAATAGGATTGACATTTGAGAGCATTAGGCAACCTACACAAGTTTGGTTTTAGTAATCCATGCTCACTTTCCAATTAGGCTTAGGTACAATCATAAGTGTGACCTTTGCATTTAGTGTCCAGAATATCACTGTGATAAAATATATATGTAGATCAGGTGACATGAGTATTTCTTCCACTATTTTGGGAAGCATTATGTTGAAGACGTATAAATTAGAATTCGGGTGTACAAATAGGTGTACCCCAGGTCTATGAGTATAGAGATAATGCATGAATAAAGAGTATAACTGGTTCCAATTTAAATAATGGATTGAATTGATATCTGAAAACATATAGGAAATCTTATATTGATACACGATCATTCATTCCAACCAGTTATACATCTAATTGTAATATTAGGGTGATGGTTTACCATGATGGGTGTGTGAGTTTTGGTTCCAAAGTGATTATGGAAATCCAAAATAATGTGTTTGGAAAGAAGTCTCATGAAAAGTCCAGTCAAGAAACATGGAGGAATACATGTGTTCTGAAGCAGGATTTGATTGAAAGTGAACCAAATGCCTAGAAATTTGTGAACTTGAGGATGAAATATATATCCTATGATGTGCATCAACTTAAGAAATAGTAATGTACCAGTGTTGAATAAAAATGAATGTCAAAATACACATCATGTCCATTGGAGTCTACTTGCATTAATGTTAAACAGGGTCAGTTACTGTAGAAATGTTAGGATTTCTATGCAACATTCACTTAAGTTAGTTTTCAGTACTAGAAAACAATATGTATTTCAGGTGGATGAATATTTCTGAGAATAATCTTGTGAACAGTTGATTATAAATCCACATACATGAAAAAAAATTTAGGGAGTGTTAAATAAGACACATATATTTTATATTTTGAAAAATCTGGAGAGTGTGTGTGTGTATATATACATATACACAAAACACACACACAGAGATATTAAAAAGTAAAAATATATATGCCAATTGAAGTTCATCATGAAATATATATCATCCAAAGATCCAAAAATATTTATTTTACTGAACATGGATATATGTATCATGTTGTTCAAGTAGGAAGCTCACCCATAGGTTGATTTTCAGTTCCAACAGCATTTACTAGAAGTGATTTCTTCTCACAGTTTGTATCTGCCAAGGCAGCCAACTCAAAAGAAGTTAGCTGGGAAAACAGGTAGGATTCTATATGTGCATGTAAAAATACTTGTCCTGAATACTCTACAGAGAAAGGGAGACAGGAATTCACATATTTGTTAAGTTTAAAAACACATGGAGAACTATTACATTGGACTAGATTCATAACATCTACCCTTTATAATGCAAAAGGCCTTTCCAAATACACACCATGCCTCCTCTGAACTGCTTGTATTTCTATTCTGTTTGGGTTAATTTTCTTTATCATATTAGGATTTGTAGTCAGAGTCTAGTAGGTTATGGGTTAGTGTCAGGGATTCAGTATTTGGAATGGAAAATAAGAAAATGAATCCAATGTGTATGCAAATATGTGCTACACAATATCTTCACACTGTCATCCAGAAAAATGCCTTGACAATACCCTTGCCTTAAGTAAGACGCAATTCGATTAGAAGAGTTAGAAAATTTTTGAATACATATGTGGAATGAAAAATGACCAGGAGTTTACAACTATGGAGGTGGTAGAGGAGTTTCCATAAGTAAGGGACAAGATAAACAGTTCACAAACATGGAGCTCTGCTGGCTTAAAGACTTCTTGAGAAACTGCCTCTGAGGTTGGGCTCTTGAAATATACATTGTTGTCAGGAGCTTTAGCTTCCTTTGTAGTGAGACCATCAAAGTTGGGTCTGCATCTATGTGACCTGGAGGACATGGTTTCTGATTTTCCAATGAACATGAGGCAGAAGTGCTGAATTCTCTCTTTGTAGGTAAACTGTGGCCACTGGGGGTTAAGTGTCTTCCCGTGGGGACTGTGAAGCCATTTGGTCATCCTCCACTTTTAGTAGTGTTTCTCGCTGCTGCACTGGGAGTTTGGTATTTGCTTCACAAAATACAAAGAGTTCAACTGGGACACAGTGCTGGAGGGAGTTCTGTCACGTGTGGTGGGTCAGGGTCTTAGAATAAGGCACCAAGCATGCTTCTATCCCACAGAGCTCGGCCCCTTGACCATAGCAACCTAATTCTGAACATTGTTCTGAAACCTCTCCATATAACAAGATGCCTTTACATATAAGGGTCTGCTGGCTGCACCATGTCAGTCACAAGACATTTGAAAGCCCATGGCAGATCCACATGGCCCCACCACAGATGTTTTATCACACACCTGCACACCACTGCTCTAGGCCAACTACTCAGCAGGCCCCACCTTACTGGCATCTCTGTTCTTCAACATTTTCCTGAAACCCGTCAATCAAGGCACCTGTCTGGTACCCTCATGATCAGCAACAGGACATCCAAAGGTTCACCAGTGCCACATGGTCATGGGAATTTCAAAGATTGCATGGTATTTATCTAGCCATTTTTAAAGGATGAATTTGGAGGCACTGTGGGTTTCCATTCATTCCAAAATAATTTAATGGTGAGAAAGATCATTTCAATGAAAGCTCTGGAGAACTCTCACAAACAAGGCTTCCCAAAGAGTGGCCAAAACATCACATGAAACCAGGGTCACTGAGGTCTACAATGTGAGGTCCATGTGTGTTTTGACTCTCAACTATGGCTGCCAGGTCTTTAAGAATCAAATCATGTGATATCCTGGCTGAGATTCCCAGTGTTTTATGAAAAGTCATTTTGGGCTTCGATCTCAGTTTCCAGGGGGGACTCTCATGCGTGGCCTCGGAAAATCCCAACTCAATTCATGGCAATACTTCTCTGAGGTCAGTTCCAGTACTCAGTCTCCAAGGGGAATCACACCAGAGTTCAAGCCCTGGCAGACCCAGTCATCTCTTCCACCGCCACACAAATGACCACAATTCAAACCAAAACATTGCCACAAGGCCCTCATCTTCTTCCATATAGACAATCCTCATAACCTCTGGCTGGAGGTTTCCATAAGTGGCACAGCCTAAGACAATGTCCACAATAAGCTCCCTTGCCCCTCATTTGCCTAATGTCAGGGTGGCCTGGACACCACTCCTTTGAACCAGGAGTGATCAAATAGGCCTCCCTTTAATACTCCTCAGCTTCTCTACTTGAAGGCCTGCTGATGGGGGGGTATAGATTCTTTGTGTGAATTGGAGTCATGAGTAAACCCAAACACATAATGGCTTGCCTCTGCATGGCTTTGAATAACTCATTTGACCCAAAAATCCCTATTCTCACTTGATGAATTACAGGAACATTACAGAGGAAGGGGACAGACTTCATCCACAATGACTGCTTTTTTGCCATATTGGCTTTGGATGCACATATAGGATCTTTCTGGAGATCCATCAGGTGCTGACAATCTAAGCCACAGCCTCACATAGGGCCAAGAGGCTGAATCAAACACATCCTTTTGCAAAGCAATTAAGCAAAGAGCCACAAGTGATGCCCATTCTTTTGCATTTGAAAACTGTTTTCTTCAGGCTTCACAAAGAAGTGTCCTGAGGCAAAGACCTTGCTGACATCCAGGGAAACAGAAAATAGGTAAGCAAAAGGCCCAAAGCAGGGTTTCTCCACTGACACTTAACTGGGCCCACTGATATCTGAGTTTTCTGAGATGCTCGCCATTCCTTTCAGCTATCTAGTACATGGCCATGTCACCAAGCTTCGAGGTGGTATATATCATGGACACAAATCCATGAGCCTATTCTGAAGAGTGGAGAGAATTAAGGAAGAAAACAAAAATTTAGGATGATAGTAGGTTTTGCCCATGGATAAGGCAAACCGCAGTCCGCTCATAAATTGGGCAGAATGAATGCAGGAAGCTTTCTACTAGACAGGACACATCCATTGATGAATTCTCTTTTCTAATGTCCACAACCACGGACACAGTGCAATACACAGACATAGCAACACTCGCCTTGTCAAAAGACTTGCTAGAAACAGTCCACTACAAACCAAACAAACCGCCTTTCCTAGCTCTTCTCCGAACATGAGACCAAACCACAAACTCACACCCACACCCACAAAGCCACCTACTTCCCCCAAAGAGGTCTGTGACTACCCACAGTGTCCTCTGACTGGTGGGCCATACGATGTGCCCTCAAAATGGCCTGTCCTGTCTCAGATCTGGCCTCCTTGGCCAATTCTGTGAAGTTGTCAGGAGCCAGGGGTGAGCCACTACCTGCTTTCTCAGGAAAGACCCCTTTCAGATCTGTCCTGGCAATTGGCCATCCTCACATCTGTAGGTACCAAGAAAGACTGACTCTGTTTTTAGTAAATCTAAACAAGTGAGCCCACTGGGACTGGCATTGGGACTGCCTCTGGGTGCCTGGCTTCCTGGATCCCAAGTTCAGAGAGTTCCATCACCAAGAAGTGTGGTGAGGTCACTTCTTTCAGGAATTTAATGAGGTCACTGCCTTGGAAACCACTTTGTCCTAACTGTTGCTTCCAAGGGTGCCATGAGATGGAGGCTGCCCCTGCTTCCTGTGACACTTTCACAAGTTAGAATGGTATATCAACCACAGGCACCCAGGAAAAGCTCTCCACACAGGCCTGATTTGGTCCATCTTGTCTACATTAAGAAGAGAGAGGCTCATTCAGACACATCCCTTCATGCTGACCAGGCTGTTTGCCACA
This sequence comes from Ictidomys tridecemlineatus, assembly GCF_052094955.1. NCBI lineage: Eukaryota > Metazoa > Chordata > Mammalia > Rodentia > Sciuridae > Ictidomys > Ictidomys tridecemlineatus. Next base: position 58,626,396 of record NC_135489.1, read on the forward strand.
AAAGATGACTTTTTCTCTCTCTGGTCCTTCCAAGCTGCCTAAATCATCTCCAGGGATCATTTCTGCATGGACCTTTGAGGTTCTCAGCAGGTGGAAGATCCCCTACATTCCTGTATTATAAGACGAACTCTGTCCCTGCTCTTTTGTACAGTTAGATTGAGGGAACAGTGAATGCTTGGGGTTAAGAACATGTTCAATTTGGGTTAGAAATCATTCTGCTGGATGAAGAGTGGTATTGGGAACCTGTTATATTTATATTAATATAGAGGTGAAATATATGTATGAAAACAGAAATCTAAGTAAGATTTGAAGGCCAGAAGGGCATTGGGCCCTTGATTGGGATACCTAGCTTTGAATTACATTCTGTACAGATGTCTCTGATAAATCCATATACAATGGCATTGGACCTTGTACCTTGGATGATTGAATGTAGAAAAGAAGATCCAGTCAAAAAGCAATAGTAGGTAGGATTAGGAAGATAGTCAGTAGGTTTAGGAAGAAGAGTGAGTATAGTATTTGGACCAAAAGTTCTTTAGAAAAAGGGTGTCTGTTAGAGAGTTCATGTAAATGTCAGCACATGTGAAGAGTCAGTCACAATGAGGAGGTGGGGAAGATATGTAGGAAAGCAGATATGAATATAGACATTAGGAAATCAGGCAATGTAAAAAAGTGAGTGATAGGATTAAACATTTTCAACAGGGTTGAGGTTGAATATATAATCTTAGGCAGAAACAAATGTGTAGTCACCAATAGGATTGACATTTGAGAGCATTAGGCAACTGAGACAAGGATGGTTTTAGTAATCCTTGCTCAACTTCCAATTAGGCTTTGGTACAATCATAAGTGGGACCTTTGCATTTTGTGTCCAGAATATCACTGTGATAAAATATATATATAGATCAGGTGACATGAGTATTTCTTCCACACTTTTTGGGAGCAATATGTTGAAGACATATAAATTAGAATTCGGGGGTACAAATAGGTGTACCCTGGGTTTATGAGTATAGAGATAATGCATGAATAGACCATACTGTGAATACAGAATATAACTGTTTCCAATTTAAATAATGGATTGAATAGATATCTTAAAACATATAGAAAATCTTATAGTGATACACGATCATTCATTCCAACCAGTTATACAACTAATGGTAATATTAGGGTGATGGTTTACCATGATGGGTGTGTGAGTTTTGGTTCCAAAGTGATTATGGAAATCCAAAATAATGTGTTTGGAAAGATGTCTCATGAAAAGGCCAGTCAAGAAACATGGAGGAATACATGTGTTCTGAAGCAGGATTTAATTGAAATTGAACCAAATGCCTAGAAATTTGTGAATTTGAGGATGAAATATATATCCTATGATGTGCATCAACTGAAGAAATAGTAATGTAGCAGTGTTGAATAAAAATAAATGTGAAAATACACATCATGTCCCATAGGAGTCTACTTGCATTGATATTAAACAGGGTCAGTTACTGTAGTAATGTTAGGATTTTTATGCACCATTCACTGAATTTAGTTTTCAGTACTAGGAAACAATATGTATTTCAGGTGGATGAATATTTCTGAGAATAATCTTGTGAAAATTTGATTATAAATCCACATACATGAACATGAATTTAGGGAGTGTAAAATAAGACACATATATTTTATATTTTGAAAAATCTGGAGAGTGTGTGTGTGAATATATACATATATATATACACACACAAAACACACACTCACAGAGACATTAAAAAGTAAAAATATATATGCCAATTGAAATTCATCATGAAATATATATCATCCAAAGATCCAAAAATATTTATTTTACTGAACATGGATGTATGAATCATGTTGTTCAAGTAGAAAGCTCACCCATAGGTTGATTTTCAGTTCCAACAGCATTTTGGAGGAGTGATTCCTTCTCACAGTTTGTATCTGCCAAGACAGCCACCTCAAAAGAATGTAGCTGGGAAACCAGGTAGGATTCTATGTGTGCATGTAAAAATACATGTGCTGAATAGGCTGCAGAGAAAAGGAGAAAGAAATTCACATATTTGTTAAGTTTAAAAACACATGGAGAACTATTACATTGGACTAGATACATAACATCTACCCTTTAAAATTCAAAATTCTGTCCAACTACACACCATGCCTCCTCTGAACTGCTTGTATTTCTATTTTGTTTGGGTTATTTTTCTCTATCATATTAGGATTCGTAGTCAGAGTCTAGTAGGGTATGGGTTAGTGTCAGGGATTCAGTATTCGGAATGGAAAAAAGGAAAATGAATCCAATGTGTATGCAAATATGTGCTACACAAAATGCCCCACTGTCATCCAGAAAAATGCCTTGACAATACCCTTGCCCCAAGTAAGACGCAATTCGAGGAGAAGAGTTAGAAAATCTTTGAATACATATGTGGAATGAAAAATGCTCAGGAGTTCATAACTTTGGAGGTGGTAGAGGAGTTTCCATAAGTAAGGGACAGGATAAACTCTCCACAAACATGGAGCTCTGCTGACCTAAAGATTTCTTGAGAAACTGCCTCTGAGGTTGGGCTCTTGAAATATATGTTGTTGTCAGGAGCTTTAGCTTCCTTTGTAGTGAGACCATCAAAGCTGGGTCTGCATCTATGTGACCTGGAGGACATGGTTTCTGATTTTCCAATGAACATGAGGCAGAAGTGCTGAATTCTCTCTTTGTAGGTAAACTGTGTCCACTGGGGGCTAAGTGTATCCCCTTGGGGACTGTGAAGCCATTTGGTCATCCTCCACTTTTCATGGTGTTTCTTCCTGCTGCACTGGGAGTTTGGTATTTGCTTCACGAAATACAAGGAATTCAACTGGGACACAGTGCTGGAGGGAGTTCTGTCACGTGTGGTGGGTCAGGGTCCTAGGAGAATGCACCAATTATGCTTCTATCCAACAGAGCTTAGCCCCTTGATTATAGCAACCTGATTCTGAAAATTGTTCTGAAACCTCTCCATATAACAAGGTGCCTTTACATATAAGGGTCTGCTGGCTGCACCATGTAAGTCACAAGACATTTGGAAGCCCATGGCAGATCCACATTGCCTCACCACAGATGTTTTATCACACACCTGCACACCACTGCTCTAGGCCCACTACTCAGCAGGCCCCACCTTACTGGCATCTCTGTTCTTCATCATTTTCATGAAACCCGTCAATCAAGGCACCTGTCTGGTATACTCATGATCAGCAACAGGACATCAAAAGCTTCTCCAGTGCCACCTGGTCATGGGAATTTCAAAGATTGCATGGTATTTATCTATCCATTTTTAAAGGATTAAGTTGGAGGCACTGTGGGTTTCCATTCATTTTTGAACCATTAAATGGTGAAAAAGATCATTTTAATGAAAGCTCTGGAGAACTCTCACAAACAAGGCTTCCCAAAGAGTGGCCAAAATGTCACATGAAACCAGGCCCACTGAGGTCTACAATGTTAGGTCCATGTGTGTTTTGACGCTCAACTATGGCTGCCAGGTCTTTAAGAATAAAATCATGTGATATCCTGGCTGAGATTCCCAGTGTTCTGTGGAAAGTCACCCTGGGCTTCGATCTCAGTTTCCAGGGGGGATTCTCATGCATCGCCTTGGAAAACCCCACTCAATTCTTGGCAATACTTCTCTGAGTTCAGTTCCAAAACTCAGTCTCCAAGGGGTATCACACCAGAGTTCAATCCCAGGCGGACCCATTCATCTCTTCCACCGCCACACAAATGACCACAATTCAAACCAAAACACTGCCACAAGGCCCTCATCTTCTTCCATATAGACACTCCTCATAACCTCTGGCTGGAGGTTTCCATGAGGGGTGCAGCCTAAGACAGTGTCCACAATAAGCTCCCTTGCCCCTCATTTGCCTAATGTCAGGGTGGTCTGGACACCCTTCCTTTGAACCAGGATTGATCAAATAGGCCTGCCTTTAATACTGCTCAGCTTCTCCACTTGGACGCCTGCTGATGGTGGGGTATAGATTCTTTGTGTGAATTGGAGTCATGAGAAAACCCAAGCACATAATGGATAGCCTCTGCAGGGCTTTCAAAAACTCATTTGACCCAAAGGATCCCTATTCTCACTTGATGGAGGTCAGGAAACTTACAGAGGAAGGCGAGAGACTTCATCCACAATGACTGCTTTGTTGCCATATTGGCTTTGGATGCACATATGGGATCTTTCTTGAGATCCATCAGGTGCTGACAATCTAAGCCACAGCCTCACACAGGGCCATGAGGCTGATTCAGACACATCCCTTTGCAAAGCAATTAAGCAAAGGGCCACAAGTGATGCCTGTTTGTTTGCATTTGAAAACTGTTTTCTTCAGGCTTCACAAAGGGATGTACTGAGGCAAAGACCTTGCTGACATCCAGGGAAACAGAACTATAGGTAAGCAAAAGGCCCTAAGCAGGGTTTCTCCACTGAGACTTTACTGGGCCCACTGATATCTGAGTTTACTGAGATGCTCGCCATTCCTTTCAGCTTTCTAGTACATGGCCATATCACCAAGCTTGGATGTGGTACATATCTTAAACATAAAACCATGAACCTATTCTGAAGAGTGGCCAGAATTCAGGAAGAAAACAGGAATTTAGGAAGATAGTCGGTTTTGCCCATGGGTAAGGCAAGCCGCAGTCCATTCATAAATTAAGCAGGATGAATGCTGGAAGCTTTCTACTAGACAGGACACATCCATTGATGCATTCTCTTTTCTAATGTCTACAACCACGGACACAGTGCGATACACAGACATAGCAACACTCGCCTAGTCAAACGACTTGCTAGAAACAGTCCACTCCAAACCAAACAAACCGCCTTTCCTAGCTCTTCTCCGAACATGAGACCAAACCACAAACTCACACCCACACCCACAAAGCCACCTCCTTCCCCCAAAGAGGTCTGTGACTACCCGCAGTGTGCTCTGACTGGTGGGGCATAATATGTGCCCCCAAAATGGCCTGTCCTGTCTCAGATCTGGCCTCCTTGGCCAATTCTGTGAAGTTGTCAGGAGCCAGGGGTGAGCCACTACCTGCTTTCTCAGGAAAGACTTCTTTCAGATCTGTCCTGGCAATTGGCCATCCTCACATCTGTAGGTATCAAGAAAGACTGACTCTGTCCTTGGTAAATCCAGACAAGTGAGCCCACTGGGACTTGCACTGGGACTGCCTCTGTGTGCCTGGCTTCCTGGATCCCAAGTTCAGAGAGTTCCATCACCAAGGAAGTGTGGTGAGGTCACTTCCTTTAGAAAATTTATGAGGTCACTTCCTTGAAAACCACTTTGTCCTAACTGTTGCTTCCAAGGGTGCCATGAGATGGAGGCTGCCCCTGCTTCCTGTGACACTTTCACAAGTTAGAATGGTATATCAACCATAGGCACCCAGGAAAAGCTCTCCACACAGGCCTGGTTTGGTCCATCTTGTCTACATTAAGAAGAGAGAGGCTCATTCAGACACATCCTTTCATCCTGACCAAGTTGTTTGCCACGGAAGATGACTTTTGCTCCCTCAGGTCCTACCTAGCCGCCTATATCTTCTCCAGGTATCATTTCTGCATGGACCTTTGAGGTTCTCAGCAGGTGGAAGATCTCCTACATGCCTGTATTGTAAGACCAACTCTGTCCCTGCTCTTCTCTAAAGTTAGATTGAGGGAACAGTGAATGCTTGGGGTTAAGAACATGTTCGATTTGGGTAGGAAATCATTCTGCTGGATAAAGAATGGTATTGGGAACCTGTGATATTTATAATAATATGGATGTGAAATATATGTATGATAACAGAAATCTAAGTAAGATTTGAAGGCCAGAAGGGCATTGGGCCCTTGATTGGGATACTTAGCTTTGAATTACATTCTGTACAGATGTCTCTGATAAATCCATATACGCTGGCATAGGACCTTGTACCTTGGATGACTGAATGTAGAAGAGAAGATCCAGTCAAAAAGGGATAGTAGGTAGGATTAGGAAGATAGTCAGTAGGTTTAGGAAGAAGAGTGAGTATAAAATTTGGACCAAAAGTTCTTTAGCAATAGGCTGTCTGTTAGAGAGTGAATGTAAATGTCAGCACATGTGAAGAGTCAGTCACAATGATGAAGTGGGGAAGATATGTAGGAAAGCAGATATGAATATAGACATTAGGAAATCAGGCAAAGTATAAAGTGAGTGATAGGATTAGACATTTTCAACAGGGTTGAGGTTGAATATATAATCTTAGGCAGAAACAAATGTGTAGTCACCAATAGGATAGACATTTGAGAGCATTAGGCAACCTACACAAGTTTGGTTTTAGTAATCCATGCTCACTTTCCAATTAGGCTTAGGTACAATCATAAGTGTGACCTTTGCATTTAGTGTCCAGAATATCACTGTGATAAAATATATATGTAGATCAGGTGACATGAGTATTTCTTCCACTATTTTGGGAAGCATTATGTTGAAGACGTATAAATTAGAATTCGGGTGTACAAATAGGTGTACCCCGGGTCTATGAGTATAGAGATAATGCATGAATAAAGAGTATAACTGGTTCCAATTTAAATAATGGATTGAATTGATATCTGAAAACATATAGGAAATCTTATATTGATACACGATCATTCATTCCAACCAGTTATACATCTAATGGTAATATTAGGGTGATGGTTTACCATGATGGGTGTGTGAGTTTTGGTTCCAAAGTGATTATGTAAATCCTAAATAATGTGTTTGGAAAGAAGTCTCATGAAAAGTCCAGTCAAGAAACATGGAGGAATACATGTGTTCTGAAGCAGGATTTGATTGAAAGTGAACCAAATGCCTAGAAATTTGTGAACTTGAGGATGAAATATATATCCTATGATGTGCATCAACTTAAGAAATAGTAATGTACCAGTGTTGAATAAAAATGAATGTCAAAATACACATCATGTCCATTGGAGTCTACTTGCATTAATGTTAAACAGGGTCAGTTACTGTAGAAATGTTAGGATTTCTATGCAACATTCACTTAAGTTAGTTTTCAGTACTAGAAAACAATATGTATTTCAGGTGGATGAATATTTCTGAGAATAATCTTGTGAACAGTTGATTATAAATCCATATACATGAAAAAAATTTAGGGAGTGTTAAATAAGACACATATATTTTATATTTTGAAAAATCTGGAGAGTGTGTGTGTGTATATATACATATACACAAAACACACACACAGAGATATTAAAAAGTAAAAATATATATGCCAATTGAAGTTCATCATGAAATATATATCATCCAAAGATCCAAAAATATTTATTTTACTGAACATGCATATATGTATCATGTTGTTCAAGTAGGAAGCTCACCCATAGGTTGATTTTCAGTTCCAACAGCATTTACTAGAAGTGATTTCTTCTCACAGTTTGTATCTGCCAAGGCAGCCAACTCAAAAGAAGTTAGCTGGGAAAACAGGTAGGATTCTATATGTGCATGTAAAAATACTTGTCCTGAATACTCTGCAGAGAAAGAGAAGACAGGAATTCACATATTTGTTAAGTTTAAAAACACATGGAGAACTATTACATTGGACTAGATTCATAACATCTACCCTTTATAATGCAAAAGGCCTTTCCAAATACACACCATGCCTCCTCTGAACTGCTTGTATTTCTATTCTGTTTGGGTTAATTTTCTTTATCATATTAGGATTTGTAGTCAGAGTCTAGTAGGTTATGGGTTAGTGTCAGGGATTCAGTATTTGGAATGGAAAATAAGAAAATGAATCCAATGTGTATGCAAATATGTGCTACACAATATCTTCACACTGTCATCCAGAAAAATGCCTTGACAATACCCTTGCCTTAAGTAAGACTCAATTCGAAGAGAAGAGTTAGAAAATTTTTCAATACATATGTGGAATGAAAAATGACCAGGAGTTTACAACTTTGGAGGTGGTAGAGGAGTTTCCATAAGTAAGGGACAAGATAAACAGTTCACAAACATGGAGCTCTGCTGGCTTAAAGACTTCTTGAGAAACTGCCTCTGAGGTTGGGCTCTTGAAATATAAATTGTTGTCAGGAGCTTTAGCTTCCTTTGTAGTGAGACCATCAAAGCTGGGTCTGCATCTATGTGACCTGGAGGACATGGTTTCTGATTTTCCAATGAACATGAGGCAGAAGTGATGAATTCTCTCTTTGTAGGTAAACTGTGGCCACTGGGGGTTAAGTGTCTTCCCATGGGGACTGTGAAGCCATTTGGTCATCCTCCAATTTTAGTAGTGTTTCTCGCTGCTGCACTGGGAGTTTGGTATTTGCTTCACAAAATACAAAGAGTTCAACTGGGACACAGTGCTGGAGGGAGTTCTGTCACGTGTGGTGGGTCAGGGTCTTAGAATAAGGCACCAAGCATGCTTCTATCCCACAGAGCTCGGCCCCTTGACCATAGCAACCTAATTCTGAACATTGTTCTGAAACCTCTCCATATAACAAGATGCCTTTACATATAAGGGTCTGCTGGCTGCACCATGTCAGTCACAAGACATTTGAAAGCCCATGGCAGATCCACATGGCCCCACCACAGATGTTTTATCACACACCTGCACACCACTGCTCTAGGCCAACTACTCAGCAGGCCCCACCTTACTGGCATCTCTGTTCTTCAACATTTTCCTGAAACCCGTCAATCAAGGCACCTGTCTGGTACCCTCATGATCAGCAACAGGACATCCAAAGGTTCACCAGTGCCACATGGTCATGGGAATTTCAAAGATTGCATGGTATTTATCTAGCCATTTTTAAAGGATGAATTTGGAGGCACTGTGGGTTTCCATTCATTCCAAAATAATTTAATGGTGAGAAAGATCATTTCAATGAAAGCTCTGGAGAACTCTCACAAACAAGGCTTCCCAAAGAGTGGCCAAAACATCACATGAAACCAGGGTCACTGAGGTCTACAATGTGAGGTCCATGTGTTTTTTGACTCTCAACTATGGCTTCCAGGTCTTTAAGAATCAAATCATGTGATATCCTGGCTGAGATTCCCAGTGTTTTATGAAAAGTCATTTTGGGCTTCGATCTCAGTTTCCAGGGGGGACTCTCATGCGTGGCCTCGGAAAATCCCAACTCAATTCATGGCAATACTTCTCTGAGGTCAGTTCCAGTACTCAGTCTCCAAGGGGAATCACACCAGAGTTCAAGCCCTGGCAGACCCAGTCATCTCTTCCACCGCCACACAAATGACCACAATTCAAACCAAAACATTGCCACAAGGCCCTCATCTTCTTCCATATAGACAATCCTCATAACCTCTGGCTGGAGGTTTCCATAAGTGGCACAGCCTAAGACAATGTCCACAATAAGCTCCCTTGCCCCTCATTTGCCTAATGTCAGGGTGGCCTGGACACCACTCCTTTGAACCAGGAGTGATCAAATAGGCCTGCCTTTAATACTCCTCAGCTTCTCTACTTGAAGGCCTGCTGATGGGGGGGTATAGATTCTTTGTGTGAATTGGAGTCATGAGTAAACCCAAACACATAATGGCTTGCCTCTGCATGGCTTTGAATAACTCATTTGACCAAAAAATCCCTATTCTCACTTGATGAATTTCAGGAAAATTACAGAGGAAGGGGACAGACTTCATCCACAATGACTGCTTTTTTGCCATATTGGCTTTGGATGCACATATAGGATCTTTCTGGAGATCCATCAGGTGCTGACAATCTAAGCCACAGCCTCACATAGGGCCAAGAGGCTGAATCAAACACATCCTTTTGCAAAGCAATTAAGCAAAGAACCACAAGTTATGCCCATTCGTTTCCATTTGAAAACTGTTTTCTTCAGGCTTCACAAAGAAGTGTCCTGAGGCAAAGACCTTGCTGACATCCAGAAACAGAAAATAGGTAAGCAAAAGGCCCAAAGCAGGGTTTCTCCACTGACACTTAACTGGGCCCACTGATATCTGAGTTTTCTGAGATGCTCGCCATTTTTTTCAGCTATCTAGTACATGGCCATGTCACCAAGGTTCGAGGTGGTATATATCTTGGACACAAATCCATGAGCCTATTCTGAAGAGTGGAGAGAATTAAGGAAGAAAACAAAAATTTAGGATGATAGTAGGTTTTGCCCATGGATAAGGCAAACCGCAGTCCGCTCATAAATTGGGCAGAATGAATGCAGGAAGCTTTCTACTAGACAGGACACATCCATTGATGAATTCTCTTTTCTAATGTCCACAACTATGGACACAGTGCAATACACAGACATAGCAACACTCGCCTTGTCAAAAGACTTGCTAGAAACAGTCCACTCCAAACCAAACAAACCGCCTTTCCTAGCTCTTCTCCGAACATGAGACCAAACCACAAACTCACACCCACACCCACAAAGCCACCTCCTTCCCCCAAAGAGGTCTGTGACTACCCAGAGTGTCCTCTGACTGGTGGGCCATACTATATGCCCTCAAAATGGCCTGTCCTGTCTCAGATCTGGCCTCCTTGGCCAATTCTGTGAAGTTGTCAGGAGCCAGGGGTGAGCCACTACATGCTTTCTCAGGAAAGACCCCTTTCAGATCTGTCCTGGCAATTGGCCATCCTCACATCTGTAGGTACCAAGAATGACTGACTCTGTTTTTAGTAAATCTAAACAAGTGAGCCCACTGGGACTGGCATTGGGACTGCCTCTGGGTGCCTGGCTTCC